>NC_092863.1:62898573-62905594 GCF_032062135.1 Pyxicephalus adspersus | reverse complement strand
TTAACAGATCCTCCTTAATCGCGCAGCTGAAATCTAATCGCCCTTATTGGCAGATTCGCGACCCCTAGTGCTCATTATTAACAAGGCAGGAATCCGGCTGGCAGTGAGGAGGCGAGTGTACGAGCGCACTCGACTGCGGACCGCGGAAAACCGCGCTCGTTGGTCGCGCGTACGTTCGCGCTTCCAGCGAGCGCGGATTTCATTGATGAATCAGGGCCAAAGTGTCTTTACTCTTTTTTATGTATGGTACGAGTTAATACATTTTCTTGCTTCAATTTAATAGGACTAAAATATTTTATAATGCTACCCAAAAACCAGTTTAATACCCATTTGTTAGTCTGTCCTTAGAAAAACTTGTAAACATGCTAAGTAGTATAATTTACAGCAATCATATAAGCAACAGGTCCAGTAGATTTTTATATTTAGAACATAAATTCTTTTTTTTGTGTGTAAGTTGTCCTACGTATTAACTGTTGTATGGCAGAATAACAGATGAGTCCCCACTCAACTTATCCAATTATTTTAAATGCACACTACAGAGCAAAGAAAGATAATGCAAGTCTTTTAAAGCTGAGCTCTTCACACAAAAGTTTTCAAACTGTTGATGGAAAATTGTAGAACAAACATAAATTATGTATGAGCCCATGAAAAATTATTCAATATATTTAAAATTAAAAAGGGATAGTCACATTGTTGAACAAATAGTAAAGTGAAAGTCGAGCAGCCTGTAAGCATTGCTTTTATAATATACACTACCCCATCTCTTTGGTTTCCAAGGTTCAAAAACACAACTGAATTCACATAACCTAAAGATCCTAAGTGATAAGACAGTTCATCCATTACTATGGTCCCATGTTTTATTCATTAAGACAAAGCATCCATTCAGTGAGTCTTCAATAAGACATTACTTCCCAAGGAAAATAAAATTAAAATTGATGATATGTATAGGTATCTTGTGCCTTTACAGCTATTAGTAGTTAGTCACATTCAGTCACACATGTTCTTGTAATTTAGAAAATGTTTCATAGCTGTCCAAGCAACTTCATCAGCTCTACTAGTTTAAGGAAATACCCCAAGATTTACAGTATATCCACACAGCACAAGCACCTTATCCAATCACCATAGAATGTGAAAGATCCAAAACCAGGAGAAATTTGTTGAAAAAATCGACTCCCACATATCATGCCAGGGACTCTGCTAAGATGACAAACCTTCCAATTATGTTAAAATACCATTACAGGTGCAAGACAGGTGGTCTTCAAAGTTCTACCCCTGTTTTGAAATAGTGGTTCTAATTTGATGTAGATGGCCTCATTTATGTATCATGCAAACCATTTGTCCTTTCTTTCCAAAATATGACCTGTAAAGAATGACCCTTTCCTATACAATATTTGTTTAAAAGTTGTTTCGAGCCCTTTCGAACATTGTGGTGACCCTTTGTCCTTTTGTTGCGGAACCCAGTAAAAACTATTAGGGGTAAGTCCATGATGTTCATATCTGAGATTAAAGTGCAAATGGCTCTTGTAATTCCCCAGTTTTTTTTGCTGTTTTCTCATATTGCCACACGAGTTTCATGTTTTATATCCCAACATTCTTTCCTATATATTGGTAAATATACTAACTTGTCCAGGTCATTGTATAGCTTAGACAAATATATTATGTCTTTGTTCATGAACAAATTAAAGTGTTCTTAAAACCCCCAGAAATCTATATACTGTATCTTACTAGCCCTTAGATGTGGTGGCTTTTTCTGGGCCCTTTTCCCTCTTTTGTTTTCACTTGATAATCATGTAATAGTTGTCCTTCCCTATGTAGCTACACTTGATCCCCCACTGTGTTATTAGAGGGAACTATGATTGCCATCCAGGCTGGACTTCAAATATATCTGCCTTTGCTTTAGTAGGAGTTGACATCAACTTTGACTAATTCATTAAGCAAGCTTACACTTGCAGAGTAATAATTAAATTTACTAATTGAACAGTATAAATTTGTTTAGCACAATGATCTAATTGTTTTTTCTGTCTGTTTTACTTACAGAAAGTGACAAGTATTTGCTGAAAATATTATTTGCATAGGAAATAAAAACTAAAGCAACCATTACCTTCAGAGACTGGAAAGCTCCAGTATCCTATATTTTTATTCTTGGGTTTAGTTATCATTTAAATCTGATGTCCAATGCCCAGTTGTGCTGATGATTTTTTGTCTGGAAAAACAGAAAAACATGTTTTATCTAAAGAAGAATCAGACACTAATCTCCTATTTTTGAATACTATTAAAAGCTCCCCCACAGAATTAATAATATACCACGTTAACAATCTCTACAAAAAAAAGAAAATTTTCTATAAATGTAGTACCTAGGATAATTTATGGCTGACATACATGAAAGAGATTAAATAAATGCTAGTCTTTAAACAGTTCTTGTATTTTACCCCAGTGGAGACATGATTGATAACAAAAGGCATAATATGGAGTATGTTCATTTCATCATCCTTTATTTATAAAGTGCCAGTGTTGTTCACTGGTAATGCCTATAGTATTTAGACTGCTTTAGTTAGATTTAGTTTAACTGCCATACCAGTATAACAATTATGTACCAGAAAATGTTTACATTGTAGCTATTGGACCATTATTTAAGTGATACCTTTCTTAGGATAACAGAGCAATATAATACATTAATTATAATACAAATTACAGTTGTGAAGTTAGGGGGATCAGCTCAAAGAAGAATGCCTCTTACATGCCTGGCTATTGGGAAGAATATCACGCTTACCTTTAAAGATCCATGGTGTTAGTTAGACTGACATGAAAGGAACAGATTTTTAAACTGTCAAGAAACCCCTAGAAAATTTTAGAGGAACTCTAGGGTTCCATGGACCAGTGATTGAGAAACACTGATTTTATTAGTGAGATCTTCTGAGATCTGCATTTATAGGAAGGCGCGTCACCTGATCTCACGCCTACACAGTATGAGGTAAGGTGATTTCACCAGAGGAAGCTGTCCAGTCCCTGCTGGGAAGAAGTTAGACTGGATGGGGTGGGTCCGATTGGACCAGGACCACAGAAGTAAAGGTAGGTGTTTTTTTTGATAGCTCTGATTTGAATAATTTACCATTACCAACCTAGTTTACCTAGATGACCAGGTACAGTGTTTTTAAATTCAATACCAAATTAAATATAGTGTGATTGAATTTTCTTTTGATTGGATGCATTGGTTTCATTTCTTATTTATTAGTTCTAATTTTTAGAATTTTATGCTCTAACTATTTTCAGAAAGACCAGAAAATACTTTTTAGATGTTAGAAAATGGTATTGTCACTGTGCAGGACAGAATGCAAAAGCAATGTCATCTTTCCTATGTGAATTACTAAAGTCCTTGCTAGAGATGGACAAGCTAATTTTCTCACCGGAACATAGCTTTGTTAAGGGGCCTCTGAATACATGTCACAAGTATAAAGGCATGTTATTTTACCATGAATTGAAGTGAAACTTTGCTCAATAAAAGTTTTTTTTTAAGCCACTTGCTAAATTTTTAAGTTAATTGTTTAATTGTTAATTGTTTCCATGATATTGTAACCAAAATTGCAGTTGCAGGGGACCCTTATTAAAAAACATGTATTTTTTTTAATAAAAATGTGTTTTCTTGACTATACTTCAACTGATGGGAAAAATGCTTTTCTAAAACTTTTTAAATGGGGACATGTTTTTAAAAGATCCACTGAGACCCCCAGGAATTATAATTACAATACCATGTTTAGCAGCTTTTCAATTAGCTTGAAAGTTGCAGGGGGCTTAACAAGTTAATGACAATACTTCTGCTTTGATTTTCAGAAAAACTTCATACTTATCAATTCAATGTCCAGAGGTTTTGCAAATAACTCAAGTAATGTCAGTAAGTTACATTCAAAAACTTTCATAAAAATACATTTTCTAGTTTCATTTATCACACGTGCATCCTGGAGATGAACCAAAGAGAGAACATATCCTGTTGCAGCTACCACGTCTGAGGACTGGTAAACTACAAACGTTACATTTTTGTTTTTGGGTTTAGGAACACTTTAAAGTAATAAAGAATGAAGTGCAGGTGTGTCAGTTTAGGGTGTCTTAAGTCTCACCTACGTCAGGTCGCGAAATTTTAAATGTTCTTGTAATGTCTTGTATACTTGTCTGTGATTCCTTGATTTCATAAATGTCCCATGAATTAATTTTGGAAACCTATAGGCTAAACACATAGAAAATATAAGCGAGGACACATGAAGGTTAATTCCTATACGTAATCAGACATCTTTATTGCTAGAATGTTTATTTAAGCTCTGCTAAAGTAACAGCCTCTAGTCTAGCTGCTCTGGGTGTATTTAATATCTCTGCAATAAAAAAGTACAATTTCTATGACCAACATATATAATCTGCATCCTTCTGCTATAACTATAGCTTAGCAATAGTGTTAAGGTATGTCTTTATAAAAATGAAAACTTGCACTGCACCTTAACTTTGATTCTGCATCAGTAATCTTTAAAGTACTGGTATCACAAAAGGGGTCCCTGTAAATGCTTATAAACAATTTTTTCTCAAAAGTTTTTCAGGGTTTTTCTATAAGTAGATACATGCATTTCAGACCCAACACATGCTAAGTTACAGAGGTTGTGCTTCACTCAAGTCCTGCAAATCAACTGGCACTGGTATTGCCCTCACTATCTAGTAGTATAAAACTGAAAGTCTACTGCTTTCCAAACCTTTTACTTAATTTTTCCCTGAGGCTCCTAATCTGCTGAGACTAATGGCTGTTTTTGTCATCCCTGTTAGTAATTTCTCAGTGCTGCTGCTGTCTCATAGCACAATAAAGAATAAACTACTATTATGCACAGCACGGATTTCTAATTTTCATAAATTCATTTTTTTCTTTTTTCAAACAGCACTCTAGAATTTCTGAGAAAATTGTATTGCCTACCAAAACATTAGGCAGTCCTGGAGAGAGGCAGGGCTTCTGCACAAGGAGAAGGTATGGGCCGAGCAGATCCTGCAATCCAAGGTGATGGTTAGATGCCCCATCCTGTAACACAGGGGTCAGCAAAGTTTTATGGCCACTAATGGCTCCGCCCACCACCAGGGAACGCCCCCCTGAAGTGAAATTACTCTCCTCCTTATGCATTGCGGAGGAGAGGGATTTACCTTCAGGGAGTTTTCCCTATGATTCATTTACCTCAGAAATCTTTCTAATAGGGCCTATTGGAGCTATGACTATAGCTATGACAATAGTAACATCAATTTCTGTAAAAAAAAAAAAAAAAAAAAAAAAAAGAAAGCACTGCATCTATGGATGGTGTATCACTGTGTTTATGCCTGCATACTTTGGCTTTGGCACAGATTTTTTTCAAACCAAACTGCAACATAAATGGAATCATGAAGGCTGACATAAATGTGGCATTCCTGATCCCTGCAGTCTTCTTTTATTCACTGCTTGACCACTGGTACAGCAGATCTCCTAATATCATCTGTAGGTCAAAGTATCAGCTGGATGAAAGAATTTTTATCTGAAAATAGCTCAGAGTATATTTGAACATTAGGGCAAGAAGTGGAAATATAGCAAACGAAACAAACATTACTATAATGTATATAGTAAAAAAAAAAATAAGCATTTTAAAATTAAAAGGATAGTAAATGTGAACACAGTGGAGTGCTTTTTAACCAAACTTATTTTAATTTTTTAAGATGAGATTTGATAACACCTGATGATATACAACTGTTAAACTGCTTGGTAATACAAACTAATACCTAATCATCCAAAATCATTGCACCGAAACATTATTAAGCATGTTATTATAATTAAATATTGAGTCACTGATGTGACTTTCCAGCTTCAATTTTTGCTGAGTATTTAAATCGTACCTAAACTCAAAAATTTCACTTTACATTAAAGGGTAAACAACCCTTTTATGTTAAGTAAAAACTATTTTCAAGTAAAAAAGGGTGCAGCACCACCCCCTAGTTCTGTATAATAATGAATAAGAGCACAAAGCCTCCCGGGATACCTACGTCAGGCATCCCAGGAGGCCCTTGGGTGCTCCTTCTGCCCATGCCCGAGCATCTCAGGCATGCGCAGAAGGAGCCTTTTCATTGAAAAAAAAAAATTGCTGATCCCACGCATGCGCAGTGAGATTAGCAAGTTTTCTTTTCCAACCCACGTCACTTGATCTCGCGCCTGGGTCGGGTGACGTAGGAAGAATACCCAAGAAGAAAAGCAGATGAAGATGGCAGTGCCTGTCGCGCCGGCTTGCCAACGGATGCCAGGACGACGCAGGACCCGACGGACAAGACCTCCAGATGGATCAGAACTGCCCTGTGGGATTGAAGTTAAGTGTATTTTTTGGTTTTAGGCATTTTTGGCTTAAGTTCCTCTTTAAGTTCCATTTAGGAAACAACAAATGCATACCATAGAGCAGTGTTTTTCAAATCTTGATTTATGTGATCATGTATTAAAAACCCCAAAACATAAGCTCAAAGCAATTTGAGCGAGATAGTGTGGCAAACAATCCTATTCACCTTCACCCCTTTTCAACACCAAGATGATGGGGAAAGAGAGAGGAACCTTATATGGCATGTAATACATCTCAAGGGATGTATGTATGTTTGTATGGATGTATGTTTTTCGCTGTAATTTTAATCATGTATACAAACACTACACAACCCCAATTGACAATTTCATCTTCCTTCCTCCCTCCCTTACTTGTCCCTAACTTTCAAAGAGAGGGAGGCAAAACAAGTGAGGAAGGATGGGAGAGTTATGAATTTTGAATGTTTTGTAAATGGCATTTCTGGACTAAAAGATATGAAGGCTCCTAAAAATGGGTATTCAGACTCTATGGAATGGTCTTTCTCGTCCTATTCGGCTTGCTCCTACTTTATGCTCAATTAAAAGAGCCCCTTCCTATTGTGTGATACTTCCCCCACCTCCTAGATTGTATGCTCTTTGGGGCAGGGTCCGCTCCTCCTCCTGTGTCACTGTCTCTATCTGTCATTTGCAACC
>NC_092863.1:62862424-62897847 GCF_032062135.1 Pyxicephalus adspersus | reverse complement strand
GGTGAATTTGTGTTGCTTGTGGGGCCTCTAATAAAGAAAAGCTGTTTCTCCACCTTGCATGGGTAACTTACAGATTTCATTAAAAAAACTATATCTGTAAATAAATGCATATCTAATATTAGTAGAATCTTCACAACTGACACTAGATACTTTCATCCTATCTTTCCACCAAAATACTTTAAACATTATTATTAAAATTAGTAATAGTAAAAGTTTAATTTGGGTGTTATACAGTGGTTTCTGTTAATGAAAGCTGACTTATAACATATAGCAAACTTTTAATTCCTGAAGCAAAGTATATAACCTAATATATATTAAAGAACAAAAAAATGTACAATGCAATTAGTATAATTTGTACTTGCTAAACCCAATGATTGCAAAAACTATGAATGTATCATGGTAACCCCCCATATGGGACATATGTCCAAAAATCTCCTACAACAAAAAATGTTTAGTATGATAAGGTTTGGTAACCATTCAAATATTTTCCTAATACTTTGAAACCAGAAAACATTTAAACAGAATATTCTTTACGTGATGAAAGAAATACATTGGTCTACTGAAAAAGCAGTTCATTGAAATTGAAAAAAAAAAACATGTGGGCTAGAAGTGTGAAAATATTTCTTTGTTTTATTTTGACATAAAATGTTGGGTCAGTGCTTCTAAAACAAATAGCAATTACAGAACTTTTTGATGTAATGTACTGTAATTGCTTTTCTTTTTTCTATACAATAATGTCAGTAGACCATGTTCCCTATTTGTTTTCTTTCGCTGTAAAGTTATATCCTGTTATATCTTGAAGCTAAAATTTTACAATAAGCATGATATGAGTATGAACAAAAGTATGAACAAAAAGAGTAAAAGTTCCTGAGTACTTGCTGTTCTCAACACCCACTTTACTCTGTTTTTAAAATGTGAAAAGCAAAAAAATCTATATGCATTTTATTTTTTCAAATAACTATACTGCTGACCACAAACATAATAGGGCACTACACTTCTTACCACATCTCCACGGACCACTAATAAATAGGGACACTAAACTAGTACCACCAATGTAAAGGGGCACTTCAACACTGAATACTGATGTAAAGAGCACTACACTGCTTTCCACAACTTGTCCACTACCACAAATGTAAGTTGGTATTTTTCTACTGACTATTACCATAGGAAGGCTCTACACCACTGAGCACCAATGTGAAGGGGCATTTTATGAAAGTCATTATGTAACTATGTAATATGATGGCCACGAATGTAAAGGGGGTACCCAACTATTAACCACCAATGTTAATTAAAATGTAGTACTTAACATTATTTTAGGCGTACAATGGTTAAAAACAGCAACAGTTCCATCAGCAAGAACACAAGACTCGATTTACCACAGGGAGTGTCCATTTCCATCCAATCTAACCGGGAAGAGTCAGGCAGGGAGAAGCTACCATTTCTTTAAGCATATCCAGAAAAGGTCAGCGTCAGCACTCAATTCTATGATACCTGGAGTTACCAATTATACACCATCCTAACCAAATTGTTACATGATCATTGCTAGCTCATTTTGACCAAACCCCCATGTTACTTTATAATGTAAAAAAACTTGCAATTGTTAGTTCGAGATTATTATGTATAATACCAGCTGCTTTCATAACTTTCTTGTTATCAGGTCACTTCCACCCGAACCTAGTATGGGAAGGAGGACACATGAAGTTCACAAGGACACAGACCAGACAGTTTACACAAATCCATCTGTAGATCCACAACACATGTACTCAGTATTCCATGTTTTTGTATTTGACTTGCTAAAAAGATTAACTCTTAGTTGACTCTCCAGAGAAAACATCAGAAAGTCCAACCATTCCTGCTATATCCACCAACGAAAGAAGTGCTTTCCAACTGACCACCAATGTAAGGGGCACTACAAAACCACTTTGAATTTTGAATACCCAACACATACTCCTGACTGCTACACATTATAAGCCTGTTTAAACCTACTGTATATACAACTCACCCCTGCAGGAGTAACTGCACTTGTCTCTAGTACCCTTCAGGTGGGGCAGAAATGATCGCAGGGGTTCAGGCCATCTTCCTTCTAGTGGTGTTCATTGTAAAACTGGTTCAAAATGGTTCAATACATGCTTGCCAGCTAAAATGGTGTGTGAAGAAGGAGGAGGAGGGAGAGAATCACAGTGGTTGAAATGCTACCTGCAATGTTTGGAGCTTGGCTACCTGAAGTTAACTTTGGCTAGCATCAATTTGTTCAACCAAGAGTAGAATTCTGCACTAAAAACTGTGCTAGTAATGCTGTATTACCAAAATCTTTGGTATATATCTTTGATAATCTTTGATATATATTTAAGCTGAAGTCTTTCCTTGTCTTGCACAATTTTACTGGTTCTTCTCCTGCACTGAATTGCTTATTCCGATTTACTGCACTCTGTAAGCTTCTAATAAGATGCATTAAAAGGTGCAGTAATTCACAATGAGTCTGCCTCATTTTCGGCCTAGATATCAAACATCATTTAGCACTGACCACTGTTGAAGTACAAATACCATCGCTTTCAGTTCAGGATAGGAGGGCACAAAGTGGTATCTTTACCCTGGGAGCCAAAGGACTTTATCCAAGTCCTGCCTATTAGAAGTACTGAAATAAAGACAATAGCACTTACAGAACCTGTAAAGGATGATACATAGTCATACAGTGTAGTGTATATAGTGTAACATATCACAGAAATCTGCTCTCAATGTTAAAACAACCAATTTAGTACAAGGTAAATTATGCCATGAGCACATTATCTAAAATAAGCAAACCTCAAATAAAAGAAACTGCAAAATAATAAGCATATATAGTAAACACAAAACTGCCACCTACATCACATTTTAAGCAGAAAGCAAACAATAGATAAAATCAGGGGTGATACAGAGGGGGTAAAAATTATCAGACAAATACAAAAATAGGAGAAGTAATGAAAGTTAATTAGGCTTAAATAGTAGGCAGAATAGAATGAGGTTTTACACAATTGGGTGAAGATAAGATACATACTGTCCAGAAAATGGGTTAAAAAGGAGTGACTCATTACATCAATTGGCAAATATTAAAGAGTTTATATCACAAAAAAAGTAACACTAAAACGTATGCATTAAAAAAGTTTTGCTTGCGTAAACTGGCTACCATGAAAAAGCCCAGAATAATATTGATCAAATAACCATGCTCTATTTAATCTCTGAACTGACAAGCTGTCAAACCACATTATATATGCTTACTGTGATGATGTAATTGGTTGCAGTGCCACACAGTAAGGCACCACATCTTGATCTTTATCACAGAGGTTTCATTGTGCAATTTATTGAACGTCATAAAAAAACAACATTCAGCAGCAGGGGATGCATAATCTTTTTTTCGGATCAATTTAATTTTAGTTTTCTGGTTATTTTCTGCCATCAGTCAATACCCATTAAAGCATTTTAATAAAGACCAATTCAGTTGCTCATGTGATTTTATGTCAACTGTAAGAAAAGAATTTTGAATAAAAAGCACACAGTAAAACGACTATAGAGATTATAAAACCATATGTTAAAAATATGTATATTTTTAAACTCTGCAAGACATCATTCATTTTATGACTCAGCACTGGATCTTAAAAATAAGTAATTATAACATAATTGCAATGAAACTTTTAGCAATATATATAACATAATTTGGATGTTGGGGCTTATTCTCAAGTGATGATGAGAAAATTCCTAAGAATGTGAAATAATGTCATCCTATTAAACCTTAAGGAGAACCATTTACCAAATATCTAGGACACCAGTTGGTTAAAACTATTTTTTTTAATCCACTGGGTCAAATGAAAGAAGCTCACAGTACATTAGTGTGGCGGTCAAATGAAAGAATGATTCTTACTTTGATGACCAGTGGGATAATTGCCATCCCTACAGATAGCCAAAAAGATCATTGGTGTCACATAAACGGACCCAGGAGGGAGGGAGGCCCTAGCAACCTCTGGAGGAACCCTTGTTGAGAAAAACTGCTCTAGAAGGAGAAAATTCTTTCTGTGGCACCATTGGAAGATAACTCATTTACTGGTGATGACCCTAATTCATTTGAAGAGTTTTAAAAAAAATAAGTCCATTTATACTTAGGCAGGCAGGTAAGAATACTTTTTGCAGAAGGAACGTTGCCTGTTCCTTCTGTAATAAGTACCTGTAACATGCAATGTGGAACATTAAAAGGCATGGAAATTGCAATAATTTTCTGTTAGGCATGCAAACATAGCCAAAAAAACAGATTACACAGGGCGAAAAAAATATTTTTAAAATGCATATCTTGTTATACTTGAACTTCTGCCAGATACAATGAATTCAGTCAATGCAGTGATCCAATTTATAGCAACACTTAAACTGTTTAAGGACATTTATTACTAGTCAATGGAAACAATAATGACCACAAATGTTCTCAAGTGATCCAGTGCCTGCACACAATTTTAGACTGCAAGAAGCAGGGTCAGTTCTAAAGACTAATTGCATAGATTAGTGCAAATGTTCCAACAATGAACACCCCTACAGGAGCAAAGAGCAAAGTGAGGACAGTGACGACCCCCATCGGTTTGCTTCTACTACCTCCAATGGCTAATCAGTACCAATACGTTTAATGCAGTAGTATGTTTAGCTGCTGGCCTAGATTTTTAACTTTATTTCAAAATGTCTAAATACTATTTTATATGTACAGGAAATATAAAAATCCTAGCACTTAGTTGAGTGCGGTGAAGGATAAGAAATGGGAGGCATGCCTCGGCGTGGGGAATTCCTATACATGGTACTGACATCTATTCTCAGTTATTATTCAGACAAAGTCTTGTCAAGGCCAACCTTTATTTTTTGTACAAAATATGTATTGCTGTACTGAGAGATTGCAGTATATAAAATTGTATCCATGGGAATAACCTTACAATGCACAATGAGAATACTTAAGCCTCTCTTGTTTGTGCGACTGGGAGGTAAGGGAACACAGAACATAAGAAAATACAGATAGGACTGAGAGTGGGTTAACCATGGAGAAGTTCAACAGACAATCCAGGATAAGCACTGAGTCAGAAAATGCTTTGTTATTTATTTTCACTGCATCCAAGAAACATCTGTAGTTTTGATAAGGCCACAGAACACAGCCAAACAATGTAGGCACATAAATATAATTGGGAGTATATAGAAAGTAGGCGTAGTTGACAGACAGGGAAAGCACAGTAGAAATAGCATAAACCTAACGGACAGATAATTTTCTGTGTATACAAGAATGTCTTTTAATACCATTAACATTTTTTTTTAAGCACTCAGGTCTCAGGGTCCCATGGAAGTTTTTACCCAATAAAGAAGCCAGTGCATTACCCTACATGGTTGGTTGGCACTGATGTCATACTTTTTAACTGACTAGACAGAGGAAACTTTGAATGAATGTGGAGATATTTTGCACTGAAGCGGACTTAAGAAAACTGCCTGCTGATTGCATTGATCACATATCCCAGGGAGCAAGGAGGGTAAGAAAAAAATGTAACCATTCTCCTAGGCACCTGAAAACTAACCACTACAGAGGGTTTGTTTCCCATAACAGCTGCCTCAAAAATTGATGATTTGGGGGGGGGGGGTCTGGAAGGTGTTTTTTAAACCATTTTTACCAACCAACCACCAAGGCAACTTACACTTACTGGTGGTTTGTTGGAGGTAAAGGTTTTCATGGACAGGTTGAATATGTGATATTACATCTACTTTAATTGTTTCTGGCAAGATACCTTGATCAATGGGCCTCATTTTGTAAAGCTCTCTTCAAGACTGAAGAGGATAGATTGACATGGGAGGACCTGGGTATTCCAGGAAACCTAGAATGGATTTCTTCAAACTAATTTGGATTTAGTTGATAAATGTTTCTAATCCTGGACCCTGTCTATTCCAGGTTTGCTGGTTAATCTAGGTTCTACTATGATAGCCTATTTATCCTGTCTTGCAGACTTTAAGAAATCAGGTCCATTATCTGGCTTATTTATTCAGTACACAAAGAAGCAAAGTATAAAGTGCAATATCCCTAGCAAACAATCCTACCAAACGCATGACTTTAGAGGACTGATTGGATTTTGGTATTTTGCACCTAATTGTTTTTTGCATAGTCTTACTGAATATGTGACCAAATCATTAACTCTCTCCTATCACCCATAATCTCATTAACCAAAAATGTTAGTTTTAATGGAGCAAGGAATATTTGCAATAACTATAATTTATATTACCATTCTTGGTAAAATGAATATGTACAAGCTAAATGCATCAAGGGAAACACTTCTCCATGTAAATAGTATTATACATACTGGTAAATATTTTAGCTATTAGTTTTATTCTGCCCTGCAGAAATTATCATACAATTCTATAATTATGCTGTCTGTATCATTTTTTCTTGTACATTCTCTCTGCGTTAAAGTATAAATGTTATTCTTTGTTAGATTTGGGGTGAGAGTTAATTCTAGCTGTGAGGACTCAGATGATCAGGGTGAAGACCTCAGTGGAGAGTGATTATAATAGAATGTATTGATATAAGTAATATTGGATGTACACAGAATATAAATGAGCTATGGGACACAATACTTTTTTTTTAAGCTTATAACGTTGGAGCCTTTTGCAGCATGTTAAGCATGCTTAAATGTACCTAACAGAGAACAGCTTCTGTTCAAAAGTCCATTAAACAACCCTCTGTGTAAGATCAATTATTTTTCATGATGAAGAGTTATGCCTGTGCACATTATTTTCTAAAAGTCTGAATTCCTGTACATAAACCAAAATGACTCCATATTTAATTGATTGTCATTATATTACTCAGCTATCTCTAAATGACATATGGAAGGAATTGATGCAGTGCAGTAGCTTCAGTGTCATGTTTTATAACTAGTATTTTATTTTCTAATGTGTGAATTATGCATTATATTTAGCCATTCCTGCTCTAAGTCTAAAAGTATACTCTATTCACAACTATATAGCCACCACTGGAAGCCATAAAGGGTGCAGTATGTAGGGAGCATCATTAACAAAGCCATGAGAATTACCATGGGAGGTATCACTGAACCCAACCTTTGTAGTCATAGTTCATACAACAGACCCTCTTAAAACCCTGTAAGGAGTTTGTTCACTCTAGGTTTCATTGGATTATTACAAAAAAATAAATAAAGGCAATCAGAAAACACTTTCTGACTTTTAAATAGTTGCATTGATTTCTGGATAGGATAAAGTTTGAAATGAGTATACTTGTAGAATATGCTTACTTGTCTAAATTAGAAATCCGATCCCTTTAATCTTAACAATTGGTAACACCACTGACATGGTGACAAAACAGTTATCAACATGAAAACACTTGACTTTTGTGTAAAGTGACAGCCTTTGAACTCTTGTAACCGATCTGTCTACAGTCACATTAAATCCATTATTTATTGCTATTGGATGCAGCATTTTCACTATCTATTCAGATGTGAATTTTATGAATTACAGGATATGTCAAGCCAAAAAAAGTTTGTTTTTTTGGAGTTCTTTTTTAATTTAGCTAGAGAAGAATTAAATATACTTTAGTATTGTTGAGATAATTCCTAACATTCTGTCCAAGAGAATACCCAGACTGGATGTCATGAAAAATCTGAAGCAATGCACAAAACAAATGGAAGGGGTTCTAGTCTTACCTGACTATGTTATTTTTTCCTATTTTTTTTCCAATTTGTTGGATAGAAATGATACAATCAATGTAATGATGCCCCATACAAAATAAAAACCTAGCAGATGTCTAAATGAGTCCTAAATCCTTAAACATATAGTTATATATATATATATATATATATATATTATTTTCAAGAGGAAGAAATGTTTGATGGAGCTTGATGGGAAAATATATCACATGTTATTTATTCATTAAAACAAAACACTCACACTTGGTTCTCATATGCTCAGGGGCAGAAATAGGAAAGAAATAGGAAAGTGCAAAGTGACAAGTAATTTCTGACAGGGCCTGCTATTGGCAATTCCACCATCACCTTTTGGTTACCACCTCCAAATATAAATGATCAATAGATAAATATTGTATATGAATATAAAACAATCCTCCAACGAAAGTTGTTTTAGTAAACCTAAACAGATTTTTGGATGCAATTTGCAGATAAAACAGCTTCTTAAGGAGAAGTGTATATTTAAAAGTGTATAGGTTCAGAACAAGCCGTCCCAAGAAAGACACCTAAGTTGAAACCCCAATGCACTAATTTTGTCTTAACATTGCCTATTGTAAAACGATTGAAACTTATTTGAAAATAAAAGCTAAACTAAAGGAAGGAAATATTTATTCTTGCAATGGGTAACCTTCACCACTTCATGGGTTAAATTAGGGGTGGGCAAACTTCTTCAGTCAGGGGCCACATAATAAAATTTGAAAGAGGGGCCGGGCGGAGTGGTGAGTGGGTGGAGTTATGCTATAATGACGCCACTGAACACGACTGATCTGAGCCTGTGATGGGAGAGTGGGGGGGTTATGTAAAGTGACAGCCCGGCCACTCTCCCATTGCAAGCTCAGAACCTGCGATGGGAGAGTATACAGGCTGTGTGCAGGCACACAACCCGCCCACCTCCACGAGCTGGGATGTGTTCCGTGGCTCTGGCCAGTGCGCCCCCCCATCTGGGTCCTTCTCCTGACCCTGCTTGAGGTGGCACTAGAGTCGCGGAACACCCAAAGGGCCAGAGAAACTACTGTATCGGGCTGTATACGGCCCACGCTGTTTGCCCATGCCTGGGTTAAATGGTTTTGCCCTGTGGATGATGAATGAGCTGATATATTTACCTTCCACCTCTTTGTATATTTGAGTCCCTGTATCCTCCTCTGATCACTGCCTGGCCAGTTACAATTCTCTAACATCATTTTATTCAACTCAGGAGGAGAAGACCCACTGCAAAAAGAAATCTTTTTCACCCAGGTTTTTGTAATGCAAAATACGCCAATACTAATAAAATGTAAGTTTATTTTATGTTACCACATAAATGAAGCTATATTATGATATTATAAAATGATTTACACATGAGGGAACCATTTGTTATTTTTGCATGCAGCTAATGCAATGGCCCCGATTTATTAAAGTTCTCCAAGGCTGGAGAGAATACACTTTCATCAGTGAAGCTGTGTGATCCAGCAAAGCTGAAATGGATCTGGTCCAGGATTGAAAACAATCGCTAACAAATAGCTAACAATTTTTAGGAAATCCATTCCAGGTTTGCTGGATTACCCAGCTTCACTGATGAAAGTGTATTCTCTCCAGCCTTGGAGAACTTCATTAAATCAGGGCCAATGACCTTTACTGCATCAGGCAGGTTCTGTCCATTAGAACATTCTAATGTCTGACAGTATGAGATGTTCTAAAATCAGCCCAGATTTTTATCTTCATGATCTGTACAACCTAACAACTGTCCAAATTCTTTACAAAGACTGATAAAGCAGAGAGAGACTTACATGACAACTATGCAGCTTCATGACAAGTTTAATTCGAGCTAACATCAGAATGTTGTAACTTGAACTTTACTTATGATAAAGGACAGAGTAATGCTGAATGTCGGGAAATAATAGAAAGGTAACAGAAAGAAAAAACTGGAGTTACTAATTGGAAACCATTCTTCTAGTTTTTCAAAACTTAGAACCAAAAATGGTAATTACACTTACATTGTGATGAATATTAAACAAAGTAAGCGTGTTTTTATTTTTAAAAGTACATATTTTATCTTGATATTTCTATAACTATATATATTTTTTACTCAGCTATCTGCAAATGTCGTACTCCGCATTTGGCAGGGAGAAAATACCATCTGTCGTAGTGATAGTAGCAGAGAAGCATGTTTTCTAATATGAAAGAATTCCCTGAAGAATCCTTTCATGTGTGACATATGAGTGCAACTAAGACATTCTGGCAATAAATTGTTCCAAATACATGAAATGTGACTGAAATGAAATCTAAATAGACCAGTTTATCTTTTCACCTAATTTCACTTTGCTGCAACCATGGAATTCTCCGCGAATGTAATTTGATGCAATTTCAGTTTAGAGATATTTAATGCTATGTTACCAAGATAAATGTGTGTTTAATGAGCCAAACTGTAAAGTGAGAGCTTCTTACATGGCTAGTCATTCTGGCCATTGTTCAAATAATAGATATTTCTGAATAAACTAAACACTACACAAAGAAGAGAAGCTTCATAAAAAAGTACTGAGAGGAATAAGCTCTTACTGTTGCCATAAGGCTTATATGGTGGAGAATCAATTACTGCCATTGGAACACATGAATCTGGAAGATTCTCCACCAGGGTTTGATACAGTGAATGTAAGATTCACTGCTTTTTAAATAGACCCCTATGTGTTTATGTGAAATCATGCAATAAAAGAAAACTTTGAGACGCGCTCTCATTTACCCCATTCTGGACAATGTGATAATTCCTTCTAATATGTCATTTCCTCAGCCCTAGCCTACCTTTACATTGCTACCCCAAAGGCCTACCTGCTTACCTCCAGCTCTCAATCTGCTGTTTTATTAAGTGGAAGTTCTGGATATTAGGTTAAATATATTACCTCAACAACAATGACAGTGCTCCTGGCTTAGGGACATCTACCTAGGTAAGCCCCAACAATTGAATTCATTTAGGGTGTATTTGTGCAGTAGGGAGCCCTCACATGAGGGGTTATGAGGAGGCCCTGTCATTTTACTTTATATCATGCTGAGACAAACACCTTTCAAGTGGCTGGTGGTCTATGTACTTCACTACAGGGTACAAAGCGCCCATTGAAAGATTCCCCTCTAATGTTTGTTCTTTTGCCATCTCCAAAATGTGTATTTACCTTGACTTTCATTCCCTAAAACAGATACAGACAACAATTAAAACCTGACAGTAGGCTCTAAACTCTCAACAAGTTTTGCTGTTAGTTAACTGCAGAAAGTATATAAGCAGACTTGGCTGTGCAGCCTGACAGGGCTCTGTACATCTCAGGACTAAATTAGCAAAATGAATAATTCATTATTTACTTGTTTACTGTGAGTTCAACTTTAATGCTGATAGACAGCATTTTGTATGGGTTTTCCTGTGATAGATGGTACTTTGGCCCTAATTTTTTGAAAGCTCTCCAAGGCTTGAGTGAATACACTTTCCTCAGTGAAGCTGGGTGACCCAGCAATTCTGGAATGGGTCTGGTCCAGAGTTTAAAACATTTGCTAACAATCAGCTAATGATTTTCAGGAAATCCACTCCAGGTTTGCTGGATCACCCAGCTTGACTGATGAAAGTGTATTTTCTCCAGCCTTGCAGATCTTTAATAAATCAAGGCCTATGTATTTTTCATCATGACAGAAAGCTAAAATTATCTATTCTATGTTTTCCTGTGACTGTCATTCTCTGCTATTTACTCCTATGATTGATTGTCATTCTGTCTGGCATTTTGAGTGATGTGATATGACTAGCAGAATCTGTTTTTTTATTCCCGCCTGTGACTGATAAAATGTAGGGATTTTGTATGGTATTTATCCCCATGACATTACCACCCCCTAAACCTGATGAGTATTTTGGATAATGTTAATACAACTTGTTTCTAAAATGGAGCCATGGTAGTGTCATTGGTGTTTAGTGAATTAAAAAGAACTCAGTTTGTACTATTACTATTACGAATTTGGTCTCTACTAAAGAAAACCCTGCATTCTCAGTAATGTTGATGGTCTGCTTTGATTGTTTAGGCTGATACACAGAGATATAGTACATAGATATACATAGCTACTACATAGATATAGTGGTGCTAGGAAGTTTAAGAACCCTTTAAAATGTTAAATTGGTATGTGAATGTGACCTAAAACATCATCTGATTTTCAAACAAGTTCTATAAGTAGAAAAAAAAACATAGTGAAATAAACAAAAAAAACTTATCTTGGCCTTTTTTCTATGGTTTGGTTATTTAGCATCATTGTCTTGATGCACAACCCACTGTCTCTTGTGATTTAGTTTACAGCCAGATGTCCTGACATTTACCTTTAAATTCTCTGGTATAAAATTCAGTGTTCCATCAATGATAACCAGCCGTCTAATCCCAGATGCAGCAAAAAAGTCCCACCACCATGTTTCACAGATGGGATAAGGTTCTTATGCTGGAATGCATTATTTTTCTTTCTCCTCATTTAAGGCAAAATGTTCTATTTTGGCTTCATCCACCCACAAAACATTCTTCCAGTATTTTTCTGGTGATGACCTTTAGCAAACTGTAGATGGCCAGTATAATTTTTGGGGAAGAGCAGCAACTTTTTTTTTGCTACCCTGCTATACACGCCACATCATTGCTGTTCATTCAGTGTTCTCCTGATGGTGGACTTGTAAACATCGACATTACCCAATGTAAGACAGTCTTCTGTTGCTTGGAAATTAGCTTGGGTTCTTTTGTACCTTCTTTGTTATCTTTGATAGTTGATTACTTCTGGTTAGGGAATTATTCCATTTGTACACTATAGGTCTGATTTAAAAAAGTTGTCAAAGATTGTAGAAGATAGACAATTGTTAACCTGGGTGACCAAGCAAACCTGGAATGAATTTGATCTAGGACTGAAAATGTTTGCCAACTAATAGCAAATGATTTGAAGAAATCCATTCCAGGTTTGCTGGATAGCTGTGTGCCATTACTAGTTCAGAAATTGTTTTCTTGTATCTTTATTCAGTTGTATGTTTTGTAATTCACAGTAATGTAAAGCACAAAATGAAGCCATAAATATGTAAAGGTTTCTTCATCTGATAAACGGTTTATATATGTTTGGATTTTTGTTTTTTATTCGGTTTCCTTGGTAAAGCTCTTGGTAGGTTTAATTCAGCTCTTTAAATTGTTCCCATATACAATTATCACTTGTGTTTATCTATTTAGAATACCTTTTTAAAGTTTTTTCCTAACTCTGTGGTTTTAACTTTTTATTACTTAAACATTTTGTGTAGTGGTTAACTTTTTATTACAATCTAGTCTTAAGGGCTTGGAACACACAGAGTAGACATAAGCGTGCACACTACATAATTACATGCTTAGCACCCACTGACCATGCTACTTGAGTTTTGAGCATTACTATTCCTGATCTGGTTTTTTTTCTGGCTTTCAATTTTTAATTGTGGCCTTGAATTTTAGCCTTTTCTTCCAACAGGCTCAGTGGACCTAAAACTGCATATAACCTTGTCTAGAGATTACTGCTGTGCACACTTAGGCATGTCTTAGTAGCTGTAAATAACTTTTCATGGAGCATCTCCCTTATTACAGAAGAAATGCTGTCATTTAGCATCGTAAAATGCAAGGTTTTTGTGGAAGTGACCAGTGAAATACACAGATGCATTTTAAATAACATTTCAAGCACCATCAATCTAAATAAAGTGAATTTTGGCAGGTGGAAACTGCTCTCACAATTTGTTAGCTTTAAAGATATCACTTTTGATTCATCATAGTAACATGATTGTATTGCTTGCAGCAATTTCTGCCACTATATCAGACTAAAAGCCAACTTTATATTGCTGGAAAAGGATTCCAAACAAGAAAGATAGATTTTATTTCATATTCTTCGTTCCAGCAGCTATGATAAAGAATTTGGAAAAAGATAACATCCTAAAGAAAATCTAGACAAACTGAAAACAATACTGTTTTGTGACCCACAAAGGCTTGAGGCATGTCTTCAGGCAATATGGCAATGAGACATACTTATTTACAAAGCTGTCCTTGAAGACCCTAAAGCTCACCAGATTACAATTTATTTCACAACAAAGAATAGAAAAGCTGCTATGGGAATGCAAAGCTTTTATGTTCATGGAAAAGACAATATCAAAAGAAAGCTAGATGAAAACCATTAGTTCAAACTTCTATGTATCTATAAAGAATATCTTATTTTTAAAAAGTCCATACGGTAAACAAATAGCAATGTTTATACGTCTTCAATATATCAGCTACCTTCAGGATACATTTTTTACACTAATTTGCACATTTAACACATCAAGCAAAAGCCCTCCCTGTTGTCCCCATGAGATAAAACAAAAGTGTGTTAGCTTAACTCTAAAGAGTAATTATGAGCAACTGGTAAACTTTTCTGTATCGTTTGCAAAGATAAAAGTCTTCTAAGGTCCTAAAATGTGACAGTTCTTGAAGTGAACACAGGCAAATGACAAGAAAACTGACTTGAATAATAGTGTGCGTCAATTTTAAACCTTGCCACTGAAACAGTGGCAAAAAAACTGCACAAAATGTCCATCCATAATATTATTGCCCATGACATGCATACATTCTATGACTGTGCATATGTACAGCATAATTATAATTGAACATGGTAATTTTTGCTTTAAAGATCTGCTAGGTGAAGGTATCCAGTGAGACTTGAGGTTAACTATAGATATACTCATCATCACTCTTGACAATTTCTGCATGACAAAAGTGGATCTTGGCTTAGACTATGATTCCTAACAAACAGTTAACAAAGAGATTTTTAATCAAGTGAAGTTATTCTGTCTCAGAGAACCTGAAAGATCACATAAAAGAGCCCAGAGTCAGGTTTCAGTTGGTTTCTAAAAGCTTAAAAACATCTGGTGGTTGTTCACATTAGAGCACTAGCAGCTTGTCTAGATTTGTTGTCATAGAAGGATAGTTCATTTTCATTAAATTTGAAAGCTGATTTCTCCCCAGTGCTTATAGATACTGACATGAAAAAGGGCTATTTAAATTGGCTTCTTACTTGCTCAGAATATCCAAATACCTAGTGTGCAAAGTCTGAGCACAGGATCACTTTAACCACCCTAGCGGTAACCCCTGTGTGACTCGGGGTAGAAAAAAGTTGCTAAAAGCGGTAACCTCGAGTCACACTCAGGTTAGGTAATCCTATGGGAGGTAATAGTAAATACAGCCTTACCTGTATCCTCGGGCATCCCGCATCGTCCATAGCCGCGATCTCCGTCTTCTTCGCTCTTCCTCCGGCCGGCATCTGCATCCGATGAGTCACCGTGGGCGTTCCCAGTGATGTCAGTGCTTGTGTACGTTGCCGGCAGGAAATTCAAAATCCATTTGTATTGCATTCAATACAAAATAACTGTATTGAATGCAATACATTGGATTTATAGGTGTAAAAGCAGTACTTTGTTTTCAAGAACATTTATTTTACAGTATATATATTAGTATGAGTATAATATGCATTTAAAAAAAAAATAATTTTTTTTAAATATATAGATTTTTAAATTTATTCAATTTATTGTTTTTACATGATTTTGTGTTTCTAACTTTATTATACTCATACTATTATATTATACTGTAAGATAAATTTTCATGAAAAACAATGTACCGCTTTTAGACATATAAAACTGGAAAGAAATAAACCGCTAGGGAGGTTAAGGAACAATAAACCAACATTTTTAAAGATTGTCAAGGCACATATTTGTGTTTTTAATGCACCTGACACACTTGATTTCATGATGTCAGGTGATCAAATTCACTCTGTGCCAAATACAGAATTACATTGTGATCAGTGTATTATAGATAAATGCAAAAGAACAACACTGCTCAGATCTTGGAATGCCACTCAATACTAAACTAAGGCATAGAGCTGAGAACTTAGGCAGCATCGATCAGGTAATCATAGGTCCAAGGTAGGGCCCACCACTACTGGTAACTGCTCTCCAAAGAAAGGAAAATCAACAGCGAGAAAATAACAAATAAATCAAACATTTGTAACAAGTGCATGGTTGACTGTTAGGGGTATTTTTCTCATAAGGCGAAAACAACGATTTATTTTATATTTTGTTATTGGTATCTTCCAGTGACTTATCAAGGTATCTGAATAGTAATTTCAATATTGCTAATATAAATTTTGCTTGTTGCAAAATATTGTGTAGGAAAATAAATATATTTTATAATTTTTTTTTATTTATTTAAAAAATGAAGGAAGGAAAAAACAAGAGAAGGCAGATACAAAATCTCCATGATACAATAATATAAGGAGTACATAGGCCATGTGTTAATCAGATAGATCAAACAGGTGTCAGCATTGAGAAATGTATAAAACACAAGTAAAGGTACATTACAAACCACCTGACAGTAAGTATTTCAAGGAGTATTTGTAGCCTATGGAAGCTACATGAAAAACTCCCTTCAACAACAAAAGTTATCATGGGAATCATCTGGCCTGTAGTCAAGCTGTGTATTTCATGGAAAAGTAAACAGACATGAACCTAGAAAATACCAGAAAAGACAAGTATGAAACAAAGGAAAGGAGTGTAAGGGAAAAGACTAAAGTTTAAGACAAACCAACTAAGAGTAGGTGGACAGGGATGTTGTAGGGTCTGTATAGCAGTTCCCCATGCCTCTTAAATTGATCCATTAGCTAAATAATGTGTGAGCCAGGGTTCCCACACTTTGCAAAACCTTTCAATCTTGCTAATATTGCTAATAACTTTTCGTTCAGAAGATAACAGGACACCTAGTGCTTGACATGAGGGCACAGCTAGCATTGGCCAATACTTGTTCAGCTGTTATAAAAATAAAGGTAAGTAACCTTGAGTTTTAGTACAGACCAAGAGTTTGACATTTAGAAGGGCCACCTTAGGATCTTTAGGTCTTAAAGATGCTGCTATTAAGAATCTCTGTAATTTTTGACATTGTGGATAGCTTGGCAACCTTAAAAGCAAATGCTTTGAGCCAATGGGACATGCTTAGAGAGTCAATCAAACATCCCAAAAAATCAAAAGCTTTGTAATTAGCTTGTAATTCAATTGCATTCATATTAGATTTCTAGCAGACTGGTTGGCAAATAACAGAATATTTACCCAGGAGATAAACCCCTAGTCTGGAGAGTACAAACAAATGTTCTCAAATGCGGTGAGGGATAGCCAGTTCAGAACCAGAACAAAACACAAAGTTCTTAATTTGTAGGTATCTAAAGAAGAAATACCCGTTTTGTAACTAGTATGATTTATAATTGAAATTATTTTTTATTTTTGTGTATATAGATATTTTAGTCCCAAACTGGAAGCTCGGATAGCTTACTGTTAGGGACCAAACTTTACAGAGGTGCTTTAACTGCAGTGTTGCCTTACATGTATTAGTAAATGTATGCCAAAAATCTTTGTTTCACACTTATCTTTATTTTCACAGATCCCACAATCCCTCCCTAATCTGATTCAGCACCATCCTAGATTTCTTTCTAACTCTAACTTTCAGAGGAACCAGCAGACACTGCCATCTTTTAGATTTTTTTTTCCAGGTTTTTTGGATTTTGTCATCCAATCTCACACGCAGGTGCAAGATCGGGTGTTGTTTCCTCGCAAAAAAAAAAAAAATGAGCTAATCTCATTACGTACCGGTGAGATTTTTTTACATTGCAGAAGAACCCCTTCCTCTCCTGTCTGAGATTGAGTAGCCTGAAGCCTCCTGGGAGGCAGGCTCTAGGTATACATACATCATGGAAAAAAATATATTTGTTTTATTGATTAAAATAATTTTCCACTTTTTATGTATTGTTAAAACGTAAAATTATCTTAAATCCTTTGTGATAACTTGCTGGACTGAATGCTGAAGAATTTTAGTAATGTTCATAATATTGATCTCAGAATGGCTGCCATATTTTTGGTTAGTTTGATAGAGGTGACAAAACTGGTCTACAGCAGAACAATTAAAGAAAGAAAAGAAACATTTAACTGCCAGAGCCCTCTTTCCTGCAGAGTTTCAAAGTTTTAGCTTGACCTTTTAATAGGTCACAACATAATGGGACATATAATACGAGAAATCAATTATTATAAAACTTAGTCAGAACTAAGTTAAAACACTATAGGAGATGAATGTTAGGGGGTATAAAAGATTTTCTTTTTCTTCTATTATATTCTAGTGAACTTCTAATGAAAAATAAAAGGGTTCTTATGTGTATGGGTGAAATAACAGCTCAAGACCTACTGCCTTTCTCTGCTTTTGAAGACAGTTGTATCAAAAGGCATTTAAAATCCCCCATTTATTCAGCCATTTAAAGCTATATTTAGTCACTCGAAGCTTGACCATTTCAGTCAGTCTTGCAATCCAGTGAAAGAATATCTTTTATAGGAAGATTTTTTTTTCTAGTGCTAACCCTTACAAATCCATTTGGTGTAGATCATTGTATCTAAGGCCATTGTATCTAAGTCCTACTGATAGAAAGTTAGAATTAGATAGAAACTCAGAAATGCGGAGAAAGTGAATTATCATCAAAACAGACAGTGGAGTATCATTTATTAGTAAAGACTTTCTGCATTGCCCTATAGCAACTTATACGATTCAACCACAAATTTAAAAATTAAAGTTGGAGAATGATTAATATTGATTGAGATCTTTTCTGAAAGGTATATAATCTACTACTGCAGATTTCTAATTCTTCTAAAGGTGAGTACTGGTCCATTAGGTTGTCCCTCTGGTTCGAAACAAAGTCGTTGACCTGGAGTATGTACATAAGGAATTAATACTTACTTTCTTATGTGTTAGATATTTCTACTAGCTTAATGACTAAGAAAGTATAGAAGTGAGGGTATTTGCCTGTCATTATCAGAGGTATTGCAGCAATGGCAGCCTTGTATTAGGAGGTTTACTCAATGAAAATACAAGGCCATTAACAATAAAACATAAAAACAGGCAAATACATGAAGTTTTGAGGATGAAAATTCTGCATAAACAAGTGTACACTATAAAAGAATGAGAATGCATGCTGAACTTCTTTGACAGATACCCGGAGCGATCAGGCATGTAGTAGGGATTATTGCAGATAGGACATCACCTGTCCCTTTCTGCAATAAAAACTTGCCTGATCATTGATTTTTAACCTCCCTAGCAGTTCATTTCTGTCTGGATTTATGTCTAAATGCGGTACATTGTTTTTCATGAAAATTTATTTTACAGTATATTATAATAGTATGAGTATAATAAAGTTTGAAACACAAAATCATGTAAAAACAATAAATTGAATAAGTTAAAAAATCTACATATTTGAAAAAAAAATTTTTTTTAAATACGTATTATACACATAATATTTTTATCTACTGTAAAATAAATGTTTTTGAAAACAATGTACTGATTTTACATATATAAATCCAATGTATTGCATTCAATACAGTTATTTTGTATTGAGTAAAATACAAATGGATTTTGAACTTCCCGCCCCGCCCCGCCCCGCCGGCAACGTACACATTCACCGACATCACCGGGAACTCCCTGGTGACTCATCGGACGCAGAAGCTGGCCAGAGGAAGAAGAAAGAAGACAGAGATCGTGGCGATGGATGGCGCGGGGCGTGGCAGATCAGGTAAGCCCTCTATTTACTAATCTTCCCATAGGTTTACATACCCTGAATGTGACTCGGGGTTACCACTTTTAGCAACTTTTTTCCTCTAGGGAGGTTAAAAGAAGATTTCCCTAAACATTTGCAGCCTTAACAGTTTAGGCAGAATGCATAGTAGGGGCTTAAATGCACACAGTAAGCTACAGTAAGTGGTACTTTAAATCTCTTTCTAACAATTTACTAATAATAGTTACTAAACTGAAAATGTCATCACGTTTTGGCCCCCTTTTTTAGTTTTTTATTGGTATAATAAAAAATGTATATAACTAGAAAAAGCATATACTGTGTGTGTATATATATATGAATATATATATATATATATATATATATGAATAACAAAACAAAACTGATAGCATTTTGCTTTAAAGCAGAAGAGTAATGTGGTTATCTGACTAGATTATACAACGTGCACTGAGCTGATTTTATATTATAATGAAAGTAGTCCTAGAGGAAATGACTTACACTTGAGCTGACAGCCTTCCTTATTATAAAGTGCACAGCCAAGTTTGAGAGAAATTAATATAGTTGAACTTAAAAGTGGATTACCTCAGGCATCCTTTGCAGGTTCTGGGCACAGACAAGGAAATAGTTGTAGTAAAAATTAATTTTGGATTAAAGCTTCCCTCAGAACTTCACAAGACTTTCGGAACAAAAGATACAGGGACATCTACTGTAATCATTTTCATGCCACCCATAGATTGCTACATGACTTTGTCAGGATCATATATGCTGAGTCAAAGTAACTTTAGTCACTGCATATTTGTATAATATAATATGTAATCAAAATTTGGTTTATTGCTCCCTAGCACAAGTGAATGAGACAAACTTTAATAGTTAAGTTACCTACAATTATGGTCAGGTGTAAGATTATGGTAAAGTTTTTTGAGACATTTAAGGTGTATCTAAACCAAAAACCAAAAATGTAATATAGTGCAGATTAGAAGTCCCATGATGTGATTCACTCTTAGTTTTCACCCGGTAACTCTTTTCTAGGATGACAATGCATACTCCATTATTTATATTATTATTATTTTAGAGAGTGAACAGGCTTATTTATAGATCTCTTTGAGATGTTTCAGTTTCTATTTGATCAATTTGAATAAGCAAACAAAAAAGATTGCCTAGGCTGCTTGCGGACATTGAGGCTGCCAATCTGGTCCCATTCTAGTGTCCATTAACATAAAAAGATGCAATAGTGAATTTAGTTTGTTATTAAAATGCACATTATACTGTGTAAGTTTTTATATTTTTCCTTTTTTCTATATAAAATGTTACTAAATGTTAACAAATGACTATGGGACAGTTATGTATAATGGCCATCTCTTTCAATAGAGACTGGATGTACACTATAAGCTCTTTATAAAACAGGGAATCAGACTTTCCCTTGTGGAAATCCTGAAGGTATCATGTGTTTTAATTGATTAATTGATTCCCACCAGGAAATATTTGAGGAAATGAGAATCCCTGTTTGATAAATAGAGTCCTTTATGTGTTATGAATAAATGCATTCTTTGTTATATCCATATATATTTGACAAATTTGTGAGAAATAATTTGGTGGTGCCATAAAAGCCCATATAATTGTGTGGACATGTTTGTGGTATGAATTTTGAAGGTGACACCAAAAAATTTCTGTCCCCTTTTTAGATGAATAGTAGTGTCTTTCCAATGAATACTCACCGTACTACATTGATAAAAGAAGCTATGGTTGTCACCTGCACTTCAAAGATGTACACCTTTGTTTATTTGAATTACATGGAGGAAGGTGAGCTTAGTTGTTCATAGTAGTTAGATAACATAGGGGTCTAATGATGTTTTAAATCAACTTTAATCCAAGATTTGGAGATTTTTTTCCAATAAAATCCAATGAAAAAAATTTGACTTTGAAGAGACATTACAAGTGTACATTACATAATAAAGGTAAATATACTGATTAATTATTGTTTCAGTTCAGTTTACAGGTAGTGGCAAAAGCACTGCATTTCTGGCAGTCAACATGTATTTTCTGTTCTTGCTAAAAATATTCCAAGTTTGAAAAGTTACATAATTCAGTTCCCACTCTAAGGACTGGTAAGCTGCAATATATTACATTTTTGTTCTTGGGATCAATTTTTTTTAAGGATCTACAAAGGGGGAAGGATGTGGTTTTATTCAAATGTACTTTTCTCTGTTGGTAATAACATAGGAGTACCTGTGACAAAACCATCAGCAGCCAGAAGAAGGAGGGTAAAGAACATGCACCCCTACTCCTCCAGGCCAAACACCTTTCGGTATTGGGGGATACCGTAAAAGTGAGAGAGGCAATATAACCTTCCTTTTTGCAAAGTAGATCTTTGACAATGTTGAGGGAAAAGGGGTCTCTTCCCTGCCTTGTACCCTCAAAGGTTGTGTTGGTAAAAGCATTGGGGAACGTATGGTGGAATCTGAAGACCACCTTATAAATGTTGGATTACTAGATATAGGCCCCTTTCCACAGGAATAGATACATGTTGGAACCTCCTGCCCATTCCCAAAATAAGTTAGTTAAAAAAACAAACGCACACCAAAATAATTATCCCTTAAAAATAACACAGCAACTCATACGTACAGCTTTAGATGTTGAGATAAGTTGCCTTAAACATCCCTGATGATTGGTTTTAGCTTTTCATATCTAAATGGTGTATGACCGGGATGAATTCAGCTTTCTCCAAAAAAAGAACAACCCTATTATGATTTTTACAGTCAGCTAGAAGCATACGCTGGAAATGGAAATGCCCCAATCTGATTAATTTCACTTTTACAGTATATGTAATTTTAGCAGTCTTTCCCTTTAAAGGTTCTCTTTCATCATTAGCAAGCAGCAGGACATTTTTAATGAGGAAAACATTTGTCAAAATGTCTAGAGAAAACAAGTATAGAATAATGTCTTGCCAAAAGAATGAAACTGCAGATGGTACAGTAGTGTAAAATTGGCCAGCAGGAGGACAATTTGGAATATTAATATAGGCCCAAATTTAATACATGGGCAAACAGGATAGACTGGTGTTTACAATAGGAATTGACATACTGCACAGGATACAGCAACAACTGGTCAGCAAAAGTGCAGTAGGACATACCAACTTACCATGCCATGCATTAAAAAATGAAAGGGACCCATATTTCTAATAATTAGGATGAATGTTTCAGGCTGGAAAGGAGGTCCTTACTGCATGAAGCCTTCCCTAGTTAATGCTTAAACATGAGTCTGAAACTAGATTACTGTATACTAGATAAAAAAGACATTAAAAAAAAAGATAAAAGATCTCAAACGGAAGGGTCATGGACAGCACAGATCTGTTGAAGGGGATTCAAGTTAGATTGTTTAGACATTTGCTTTACCTTCTATTTCATAAAAATAGTGTTCTTTATAAATGTTATCAATGATTGATGATTGTTTCATTTTTCCCCTTTTTTTGCATTTACTACTACAGTTACAGAATTTTATCGGATAATGCAAGGTTTAAAAAAATTTCAGTTAGCTATAATTTCTGTAAACTAATATAATACTCCTAAAAGTATAAGAGATGCTCACATACTGTGAAAAGGGGTTCTGTTTTCAATTTGCTTCTGTTCTGTTCTGAAGCTGTAGTTTTATGTTGCTCCGTTAATGACACTTCCAGTTGTCTCATTCTTCACATCATCTGTTAATGTCATGATCTTCAAGTTACTGCAGTCATTCAATAAATAAAGAGTTCTTTAAAGCAAGACCCAGGGGCTGTCTATAGTATCATCACTCATTTCATGTGTCAAGTAAACATGGCTACTAAGGATGAATCCGCTAGAATAAACATGTCAATAAACAAGATTATTTATTGCTGTCAAATGAAACATGTAATATTGGGCTTTGGCAATATTTGAAAACTGGTAAAGCAATCTGTTGTGCACACAGAAAACTGTGTTAAAAATGATCGACTGATTGTTTGTTATTGCTTAATAGGTAACAAATTTGTTTTTGTTTGATGTACTCTTCTCTTTATTTGTTGTCCCTTTCACTCTGAGTGTTATAAAAAAAAAACATAAACATAGAACTACATATTAGAGGGTGAGGTTTCACTTGAAAGTGGGCATATTGAATGGGTGGTATCAAGGTTTTGGTGATATAAGGAGGGGACTAAGCTGGCCCAGAAATTCACCCTGTAAAACTGAAAAGTACTGTGTTCAGAGTAAAATATAAAAACACCCCAGCTTTGGTTTTTCATGTTTTTTCAATGCTAAAGATTCGGAAACTCTCAAATGAGCCTATTACAACTGATAGTACAAAATGAGCCGCATCATTACTGTTCTAAATGAATTTCAGTGGATTTCTTTCCAGATATAGTTTTTTTTTTTTACATTGTATGTTTATTGAAAATTTTCAACAAAATCACAAAAACAAGAATAACAGCACAATATTCCACAAACAACAATAAATAAAATAATATAAAATGACATGAAATAAAATAAGATAAATTTAAAAATAAGAGAGCAATAATAATAGGATAAGAAAATTACATGAGAGCAACAAAATTAGAACAACTACGCAACCAGAGGCCTATGAAGAGCTGGAGAGTCACCAGCTCCTCCCATGAATAGAATTTAATAGGTTACGTGAGGCTAGTAGAAGGAGTTAAGCTTGTTTCCAGATATAGTTTTTATTGACCCTAATTCAAGAATTCAGGAACGTTATCTTATCTATTTGTCCATTATTACTACCTGAAAGGCGTGTGTGTGTGTGAGGAGGGGGGGAGTATCTAATTTTTTTTTGCTTGAACAGGGATAGAGAGGAAATTTTTAGAGAAAAATTAACTCTCTATATAAACTCTCAATATAAAAAATAACCTATTTGGATTTAAACATAGTCTAACAGTAAAGAGGAAGTAAACCATTTCTTGAAATTATATCTCTAGACTAAGGCCTGAAGCAAGATTTCTAATACAGGTTGACAATCGAAAATACGGCCATCGATAATCCGGGTCCTTCAGTTTCACGGCATTAAGTTCGGATCGCAATTACAGTACAGGTACTACAGTACACTGTTTGGCCACTAATGTTTTCATGGCGCTGGTCTGCAGAAACAGCTGTTAGTTCTTGCTTGCTACACTAAATACACATTGAGGCGTCCGTGCTGTCTGCTCCCTGGAACTGTGCGATATGTCCGCGGGTGCTGGGAGAGAAAGGCTGGCCTGTGTATGAAGGTAAGTATCACTTTAAAAGAAATAAGTAATTTTCAAAAATCCGGCACACCTCAGGTCCAGAGGTTGCCAGATTTTTGATTGTCAACCTGTATCCAGTTTTTATTTGTGGGTTAATTATTGATGTGCCTGGTTTGAATAAAACTTCAAGGGGCTACCATAACTAACTGTGCTTACCTATTTGTAAATAAATTAGATCACAATTGTTTGAGAATATTGTCATAAATCTACCCGTGTTTTGAATTCTGTGTCCTTTTTTTAGTTTCCGTTCTCCTTCCTGTGATCCCTGGGTTCTGGTATACACCTACTTTTGACTCTCAACTTGCTCCATTTTCTGCAGTTCTATTGCACTTTCCTTGCACTCTTGGCTTCTTTCCTGTACTTACCCTATTTATCTGTTCAGGTGGGTAGACCTTATGCAGGTGTGGCATGTATCCTATAGTTCTATACTCCTTCTACTAAGTACAAAAGCTACTAAGAACACTAGTTGTCTGTTGTAGTCTCTAATTCTGTACAGTTCTGATTTTTTATATAGCTAGGGCTGTCTGCTAGTTTCTATGTCTGTCTAACCCCGTTATCTTTCTTTTTCTGATATTCTGAAACTGTTGATTACTTATTAAGCATGCTGGACCATGGAATCCATTGGATCTGATGTCTTGCTTGACATTGCCTTGTTGGAATGCCACCTGCCCTGATCCTGACTATATTAATGACTTTTTCCTTCCTCAACTTGCTTAGATGATCTTGTCTGGTAAACGTCAACAACTGTGCAGTCCTTAGCTTTCATTCACTAGGTGATGGTCTCTTCCAGATAATCCATTGCCCGTGGGCACCTGACCACATCTCTATAAGGCATCTGTTAAAGGTGGCTGCTAAAGATGAAGCATATTTCCAGTGGTCCTCAGACCTTGCCACACACAAAATGCTATAACAATTCTAGAATTAGGCCAATAGACCATGTTATTTTCTGCAGAATTGCAACTAATTCAGATATTTCTAGCAATACCTAAGATTCACAGGCAAGAAATACCTAGTGTCTGCTGAGTATGACAAAAGTAAATGGTTTCAGCTGCAGTTATCTCAAACACAATTAAAATCAATGTACAATCCATTGAGCAAAAATCATGTAAGTCAGAGTTTGGAACTAGAAAAAAATAAACAGTTACAGTATCTTTTATTGTATAGGACAAAATTAATGCAGAACCAGCGTAATTAAGAAAAAATAGTTAGTATGCAAGTTTAATTTTGCAGAAGGTAAAGGTAATGTTAAATGTATTTGTCTGTTCACAGTCTTTTCTTCAATGTACACTGAGCTGCACATTTGAAACCTTGAAGACCCCCCTGGCTGCTGACAACAAATAAAGTCTTGTGTGCATGGGCAGGACCTACATCATTCTGGTTTGGTCAATCAAGATGGCCAATGTTTCCGAACCCGAAACTTTACCAGGTAAAAAAAAGTAAATATAAATTAGGGTAACTTTAGGTAACTTTATTTTACTGCACAAGAGACATTGCCTGCCTTATCTGCCTGATTGCAGTTTTGTCTTACTTAAGTTTAGTTTCACTTTACTGCATGTTTGGTAGGCTTATTCCTGTTATTGAGAAACAGGAAACTGAGGTTGAGTTTGTGTATTTGCAAAAATATTTCATAGACAAAACTTTGACTGTATCACTGTTTTAAAACACTGCTTACCATGTCCTCTGCACAATATTTTTGAAAGTACAAGAAAAAAGTGCGACAGAAGGGGGACAGCAAATGGTGTACCAGATTACTGCATAATCATTCTACATGAGACACAGCCTACATGAAAGCAAAGATGTATTACATAGTGTGCTGAGATCCCAAGCATCTGTGAAACCATAAACAGCATATGCAATGTCAGTTTACACTATGTAGAAACAAGAACAGTAAATTTCAAAAGAGATCTGCCGCTGGTTTTATTAGGAATTGTGAAATCCTTTAGTGTTATGCTGTGTTTTTTTTATTTAGGCATTAATTTCAATTGTCTAAAATATGGTTGTGTATCTGACTTTTGGGGTGGACCTATTTGATCACCTTATATTTGTTTATACATTCTAAACAATATCAAGGATAATAACTGCTGGAAATCCCATCAGCCCTAATAAAAATTATGTGGCTTCATTAAACCCTAACTTTGCCTAAAACTTTTAATTTGAGACAGAGTTGGGAGGACATAAAACCTCTTTCAGGTTTTCAACTGCAACAAAACATTTTTCAGTGAAATTACGAATCCTTGGGACCTGTTCTGGGTTATTATAACTATCTGTGTATTTATGTTCTGATGACTATAAGCATTCCTATGTCTTGTACAGCTGTAACAGCGAGCCGTCATGAGCTCTGTCACTTTTTCTAACCTTTCTTCATCAGATTGTACAGCGCTGCGTATAATGTTGGCGCTATAAAAATACTGTTTATTAGTAATAATATGAATAATAATAATAATAATAATAATAATAATTCTCCACTCTTTTATTATATGCCACTTTATTTTTATCTACAAAATATACCCCACTTCTGCTGCCTAAAATAACACATTTTGTCATTCATTGTACACGTGCACTTCCCCTTTACCACTAGCTCACATTGATGGTGCCAGATCCGCTACTAATTTTTTACAGTTTGTTTCATCTGCAGCTTAGAAAGACAGACAGGGGCACATATTAGTATCAAAAAATGGTGGCTGAGGGTGTGTTTTGTGTTTATCTGACCTGGTTTGAGACAAACACAAAGGTAATAATTTCAGGGAGATACTTGTTAAAGGTAACACTACCATTGACTGGTGACTGTCAGGAGCAGTGCTGCAATCTTTCTCGTTGGTTTATGTAATTAGGTATATAAGTATAACTTTTCTCTCAGCTATAATCCTTGTCAATGGAACCTGGAGTTGGAAGGAATTCTAGCTCCTCTATAAGCATCTATCTTTTGGCACATTCTAGTGTCATTAACATTTCTTCACTACAGGTGGGGGGAAGATTAAAGAAGTGTATTTTAGTACAATTAATTTACAATTTTCTCATTTAATTCTCTCATTTAGGCATGCATCAAGGATGCACATAGCAGCTCAGGGAATACTCAGTGTGACTTTGGCTGTGGATTGTGGAGTCATAGAGACAGGAACACATTTCAGATTCGTTATAGAGGTCTCGAATATTGGCAAATAGGCATTGGTTGGCTGAATAACAGCAGACAATTGTTTGACTTGGATTCTGGAACAACTTGGTCATTGTTGAGATTATAAGAAAAGACTGGCCTGGTGAAACTGTTGAGGTCCCTAGGTGCAATTTGAGCATCACCTGTTGCCCCACCCTGTTCTGCCTGGAACCTCTTGACATCTGTGGGGAGTTTGCAAAATAATTGAACCGTATACTCCCGAGGAAGTGGACGAGTACCACGAAACGCGTAGAGGTTTTTGGATGGTGTATGTCATTAGACATTGTTAGATTAATAGGCATATATGTTACACATCTGATTTGGTTTTAAGGATTTGTATTAAAGTTATAAATTTTAGTATGTGAATTGGTAATTATTGGAAACTGATGTATTTTTTGCCTTGAAAGTCCCCCTTTCTGTGTGCTATAAAAGCCCTTATGTTGGTGGTGCTAAAACAAGGTTCTTTTAAGCCAAAAAAAGCCTTTAGTTTTATTATCAAGCAAAATAGATTGCCCAACAGCTTTATGGGGAGAGTTTCTAATGATTATGAAAACAAAGTGTTTAATATTTGGTTCACATTTGACCCCTTGAGCTTATTGCTCTGGCTTACTGAAGGCAAATTAATTCAGTTGAATGCGCCTAATTTTTTTCACGAAACAAGTTAACAGACCATACAGAGGAGTAATTGACAGGCATAAATGGTTTAGACACTGTATTCCTTGCTGATATTGTTGGACTTACATTGAACATAGCATACAAACCTTTTAATCTGTATAGAAAAAAACATTGTTCTGCTTTCATTATAGTAGTACATGTGCCACCAGTAACTTGGCATGTGCACTATGGAATGTGGTGGTCTGTCTATTCCAAAAAATGATCTGACAACCAGACAATAAATGGAAATTTACTTTCCATTAAAAACTGCAGGATAAACATTTAGGAAGCATTTGCATGTAGCTGTAAAAAGGTAGACTATGTGCAAAATGTAGAAAGTAAAAAACAATGGTTTGTTTAAAGTAGACCACTGTAGCAATCACCCCTGCAGGATTTTTTCTGAGTTAGGTACCCTGCCTGGTGGTGTGGCATTAAGAATCACAGAGGCTCACATGTTCCTAAATTTAGAGACCCATTGGTGTGGGTCTCCCCATTGAAGTGACAGTTCCAAACTTTGAACAAACCGACTTCTGTCCTCAAGTACCTCACCTATGAGAAACCGACTAATCCTCTAAGTGGGTCTGATTTATTAAAGCTCTCCAAGGCTGGAGAGAATACACTTTTATCAGTGAAGCTAGGTGATATAGCAAACCTGAAATGCTATTTGCTAGCAAATGTTTTGAATCCTGGACCAGATCCATTCCAGGTTTGCTGGATCACCCAGCTTCACTGATGAAAGTGTATTCTCGCCAGCATTGGAGAGCTGTAAGAAATTAGGGCCAGTGAATCCCATGTCCAGGCCCCAGCCTAGTCAGGCCCCTTGGCTTCAGACCCTACCTGCCCTGTTCTCACTGACTTCCTCTACACTATCATGGTCAGTCATCTGGATTTTCCTTTCCTCAGCCAATTAGCGAGCACTAGAGGTTTTGAATAGGGAGACTTGCCCCATTCATCCTCTAGTGCCAGGGATCACACATTGAGCTGATCAATGCATTCATTAATCAGCACAGCCCGCGGCCGTTTTTTTTTTGGGGGGGGGAAACTTGATCTTGAACAGTGAATTTATTCCGGCAGTTCTCGCTTACAATTTCAGTAAGTGAGAACGGCCGAATTCGCCGCAAGATCGAGTTTAGAAATCTTGCTCGCTCATCCCTAATGATGAGAGCCCCCTTCCCAGCTTCAATATCTCACACTTAACCTGTTTGAGATGCTTACCTCATCATTACAAACCTAATCTTTACCCAGGTAGAACAGAATGTGGAACAATCCAGCATCCCAAAGTTTTCTCTTACACCTTAAAGGGACCTCTATATTAGAAGGGTGCTACACCACTAATCATACAGATTCATTGTTGCAAGGCAAGGCAGGGATTTAACATATTGTTATTTATTTGTCCAAAACAGCATACAACTCTTCTTAGTTGTGTGATATTCGGAGTCTGTGATTGTTCTATATGCAAAGAAACAATTGGGAACTTGCTAGAGGAGCCAAATAGATGCAGGAAAATTAGGTTTTTGGCTTAAAGGGCCAGTTCTATATGTAATATCATCATTTACATCTAATTACTATAATTCATATTAATTTAAGAATGCTGAATAATTATTTGGATAAAACCCATATACAGACTATAGTACTGAGGACATTTGTATTGCCTTTTCTACTATATTAAATTACAACACCAATAGGTATCTACAATTTGAAAAATCAGGTCCTGTCATGAATCTTCAAATTTTCTTTTTTTCCCTGTTTTTTGGCTGGGCCAAGCAGAGTAGAAACTTGATTACAGACTCCATAAATTAAGTGGTTGAGCTTCTTTAGATATAACTTCAGTTATGTTGTGGAAGTGCTTGATCAATGTGACAAATTTGCAATAAATAATAAATGAATGTTTCTGCTTAGTTACGTATGATGAGAACTGTCAATTTCAATGGGGTAATTTACAACACTAAATATGTTGGCCATGGATTTGTCCTTTCAGCTGTGTAAGTGAGCATGGTGTTATCAGCAGTCACCAATCCACATGATTGACTTGGATTTACACTGAACACTGTAATTGATAAAGAATTTAATATTAGGGACAATAATAAACGTAATTTTTAAACTAAACTGTTGTGAGTGTTGTGTTTTTGGAGCATACTGTAGGTATCAACCATTCCAAATGTAACTCTTTTTGGGAAAAGATACACCTTTATTTAATTTTCAGGGTAAGGGTGCAGCTATCCGCAGGGCCTCTATTAAAGGGGGCTCCAAGATCTGGGGCTGATGATGTAACATTGGTTTGCACATTTACTGAACATTTCCTCGTCCATGTTTTTTGTGGGCAATTTAAATCCACTTGCAAACATGATGTTGATTCTGCAGGATGTTGTTTATATGCTACCTTTGTAGTAAATCAGCCCAAGTGGTTCTAAGATTTTCATTCAAAGCAATTAATTTAACCTGAAAGGGAACTTGTTTTGTGAGACTAGGTAATAACATTATTTCAGATGCTATTATTCAAGTTATACCTGTTTTATATATGAATTTTATTTGGGATCCTGGAAGGAGAGAATGAGATGGTCTACAGAACCCACAGTGATCATACAAGATCCTTTTTTGGCAGTTCATTCACCAATGTGTTGGTAAGCTATTAATATACTAATCAATATGACCATTCCGCCCTCTAGTAATACAAAAGTATTCTTTCATAGTAAGTATGAAATCTGACATGGGTGCACTGAAAGAGCCCATTACCAAGATCAAAGGCAATAAAAATAAAATGTAAAAGTAGTAGTGAGCTCAGTAAGTTACAAAATTCAGCACTAATAAAGCTGTTTTCTTATAAAAATGGCCTATGGTTTGTTCATTAAATTGAACCCTTGTAGAACACAATATGAATTTTGTATCATAAGCTAAGCAACAGGAAAGCAGACATATTTTTCAGCATCATAAGTAGATTTGGAAAATGATGTAATTTGCTGTAAATTAAAATGTGGTTTCATACATTGCATCTCAGTAGTTTCCCAGCTCAATTAATTACTTACAAATTTCAAGTATTGCATTTCTTAAAATAATTTGGCACCAGATTGTGCTTTTTGAAGATTAAGAGAAAGCTTAGCTAATGCATAAAATACTTTTTTTTATCCCATATGCTGATGTTATGACATTTCAGTTTACCCGAAGCATACAGTAAAATCCAAGAACAAGCATGGCAGAAAGAGGTAAATCATTTCAAGGTAAAGTATCCTGTTATTGAAAACCTAAGCAAAAGATAAGTAAAGAGTAAATTAGTATGTGCAGCCATGAGCATGTTTAAAACTTCTGCCAAGCTAAATCCATTATAGGTCAAACATAATTGCTACATCATATAATGCCAACATGGAAAACAATGGTACATTTTATTTTTTGCCTCCCATGATTTTTCCTATTTGAGGATCAACTTTTCGACTTACAAATGTTTTTAAAAAATACTTTCCTTTTATCACCAAACCATAGCCTGGTGTGACCATGCACCTATAATACAATTCAATTGATCAATATCATTTAACATATTCACATTATATCCACTCGTTTGTGGCACCTTATTACATATACAATGGCACAAGTCCAACCTATAGCTTTGATTTTCAATATAGGTTCTCTAGAAAAACTGATAGTGTACCAGTTTGTACGTCTGAAGACTAAAGTTAATGGGCCTAATTTATTAAAGCTTCTTAAGACTGGAGAGGATACACTTTCATCTGTGAATTTGGGTGAACCAGCAAACCTGGAATGGATCTGGTCCAGGATTAAAAACCTTTGCTAACAAATAGTAAATAACTTAAAAAAACAAGGATCACTCATGTTCACTGATGAAAGTATATCCCCTCCAGTCTTGGAGAGCTTTGGCTAATCAGACCCAATGTTCCAGGCTGCCATAGAATGCAGATGAGACCAGGACGCATGGAGGGAGTTCAAGCCATATCTTTATTTCTATGCAGAAGTGATTACACTGCTTGTAATAAATACCCATAAGCTAGCTATTTGACCCCAACAGCAGACAGTTTTCGAGTCAGATCTCCTAATCTTCCATCATATTTGTTGACAGTTAATAGCTGACAGTACATGACAGCAAAATGTGTACATGTAATGAAGAGCTTAAAATTATTCAAAAATAATAAATGAATATGTGTATAAGTTATGTATAATGCAGATACTAACGTTTTAAGGACAGTAAGTCAAGATAGGGGGGCTCATAGTAAGTGTTGACCCAAAAAAGGGGGAAAAACAGATGAAATTCACCTTGGGACAAAGGTGTAACAAAGAAATAAATAGCTGACACCTACCAATTTAGGTGGTATAGGTATATATTTACCTATATATTTACAAACTGTTATGGTAAAGATTTACCATAACAGTTTGTGGAAGGATACATTCTAAAGGTAAAGGTGGGTAGGAGGGTAAATATGAAAGTAAATATATACCAACAATAAGAGTACAGTTTTCAATAATTGTTAAGGAAAAAATATTTTTCAAATGCTTACCAGGGTCTATACTGGTGATCTCAAATCTGTATATGGCCCTTGCCGTATGTGTGCTGTGGGCTGTGGGTCCTATTATAAAGAGGAATTATAGGTGACATTAGGAGTGGTTGAAGATAAATAAAGGTCTAACTCATTTAGGGGTAATAGTTTAATTGATATACTGCAAACCAGTATCATTGGTTTCCCACTAATCCCTTGAGGAAGCCTAAACTGGCGAAACATGTCGGGTCTCAGGATCCAGTTCTGCCAATACATTGAATCACTTTATTTTCTTTAGGCAGTTGTATTTTGTACAGCATGCAGTCCCGGTTACCTTTTGAACTTTTAAGGGTATAATAAAAGGACTTTGTTCATTTATGTATGTTTCACTTGTTTACATATGTACAAATATTGACTAGATCTTTAGTATTTACAAACAAAATCCCCTGCTTGTTTCTCTTTCTTGCTTTGATGTAATCCTTTGCATGAAGAGATCATGTTAAAACAATTTCAGCACCATGGAGAGTGCATTCATCAGCCACAACTTTACATGCAGAATTGGCAATGTGCTGTAAAACAATACCTACATATCTTTTATAAATATACACCAAATCACTAGAATATGAATATGAACTTAAATATATTTAATGAAAAGGCTGACCCACTTTTTTATTTCACATAATATATCTTTACTGGTAGAATAATTTTGATTGCAGCACACAGTACCTTACATCTGTGCAGTTAGTAACTTTTAATAACATGTAAAAAAATATATCTATAACTTTAACAACAATTGCACATTGGGTGTCCAACAATAATGACATTCTCAAAAAGAGTTTATTGAGCAACGTTTGAACTACATTCCTCCACGAGTTCCAAACATTTTCATTTGATGATAGACCTAAATAAACAGCATATTAACCTACTTTACAGCAGCCTGGTAAATCCAAGGTAAATAAAAGGGAAAAGTGTGGTTTATTTATTGAGTTAGTAATAAGCATACCTTACAGATCTCAATTGTAAATATTCCAAAATCTAACTTTTACCACATTGCTCCTTTTCTTGTTATGGATAAATAATACAAAATATCTCTACATCTAAAGAAATAACCCAAAATGTTAACATTTGCCACACTTTATCTTTTGTGTAAAAAATAGTTGTGGAAACATGCCTAAATTAATTATTACATTTTCAGGTTTTATAAAATCATTTTTAAGTACAGGTATCCCCCGGGTTACATATGAGATAGGGACTGTAGGTTTGTTCTTAAGTTGAATTTGTATGTAAGTCAGAATGGGTACATTATTTTAATAAATGCAATTAGGACAGATGTTTGTCTCAACATAATTTTAGACAGCATGGTGTCAGTTACTGTATAAAATCCTCACTGTGAGTTAATCACAAACAAAGCAAAAAAAAAAAATAAATAAAAACTTTATGGAGCCTAGACAATCAATACCTTCTGGAGCAAGCTGTGCTTTGATATGCAAAAAGAAACAACTGCAGAGTTTGCCTTGGTCATTAAGGAGTTACAAGAGCTTGCAGAAAGAGCTAACGCCTCTAGGATCACCCACAACCTCAGCTGTGTTTAGAAAAAGATTTCTTCTGCAAGTCAAGCAAACCACCCCTCCAAGCCTCCGTCTTGTACACAAATGAGCTGGAAAGCCCTCTAGGAGACATCCGTATGTCCTTATACTGGGGACTACCTGTATATTAAATTATTTTTTAATTAAATGTTGCTTCTGTTGAAGCTGATTTACAAAAAAAGAATAGAAAATGCATGTAACGCTTGTTCACTTTGCAGAAAATTTTAAAATATGTTAGCTGATAGTATGTTGTGAAAACTCACTTTGCTAACAATACCCTCTCACACGCAAGGAAAGAAAAAAAATAGTTTGCATGTGACTGGATGATAGAAGTCAACAAGCTTTCGTTATTCACTAGGTGAGGTAAGGTAGAACTTTGCAAAAGTTTTACTATTTTAGTAAATCAGCCAGTTTGAGCTTTAAGCAGTCACAGTACCAAAGGAACAAAGCTGACTATTGAGGATAAACAAGTAGCATAAGCAGCATTTGTATTTATAGTTTGAAGTACTTGGACTGTAGATTACATTGCTTTTACAATTATGTTGAAGGGCTGTTGTGCATAATGTTCTGATCTGCAATTACAGTGAGAGCAACTATTTTATACTAGATACTCGTACCACCTAGGGGCACTCATGTAATGGCATGTTTACAATTTCAGCAACTGTCAGAAACACGTATAAAGGAACTACAATGATATCCAGATAACCTAGGAACCACAGCTATCAAAAAAGGGGTCTGTATATGTATATATATATATATAGTTAGGTCCATAAATATTTGGACAGGGACAACTTTTTTCCAATTTGGGTTCTGTACATTACCACAATTCATTTTAAATAAAACAACTCAGATGCAGTTGAACTGCAGACTTTCAGCTTTATTTCAGTTGAACAAAAAGATTGCATAAAAATGTGAGGAACTAAAGCCTTTTTTACACAATCACTTTGTTTCAGGGGCTCAAAAGTAATTGGA
>NC_092863.1:62801172-62861216 GCF_032062135.1 Pyxicephalus adspersus | reverse complement strand
CATTATTGAACTAATTAGCATTGCATATCAACTAACTGAGAAATATGTCAATGATTGACCTGAGCAAAAGAGAGGAAAAAAATCAAATCAAATAATTCTAATTTACAAGATTTTACAAGATTATCGCAGAACCCCCCCAGTGCATCTTTATAAAAAAGAGAATCTTTTGTTACAAAAACATTTATTTTTATACAAAATATGTTTTACAAGACGACTAATAATGTGGCTAATGCTTCAATGAATATGTACAAACAATATTTTCAATTATGGCAATGTTCTTTCCTGCAGTCTGTGCTTATTTTTAGATGCGCTATCATTTTGGCTATTATTCTGAAATGACGCACAAGAGTAAGAGCACTTTTTTTAGTTTGATGGTCAGTTTTTTTTTTCATATTTTTACATATATTTGTGCGAAAAAATCATATTACTGCATAGTGCTTATGTTTTATGAATTGTAGAAACAAAATGCTTGATTAGTCACAAACTACATTAAGGCATATGTTGTTAAAGAACATATTTTTCCTAATACTTTTCAGGACTATTCATCAGAACAATGTGTTGCACATTCATTATTTGTGTTATAATCAAATAAACGATAATGAGAAATGTGAGACATTCTGACATAGTCATGAAACATAATGGAAAATGTGCTTATTATATTTATCTGATAAAATCTTACACATACAATATATATATGGGTCAGGTAAAGACCTATTTGTGAAAGGTTTATAAACACTAAACAATATTCTGTGGCCCTCAATTAAGGGGATTGAAATTAAAACTCACCTGTCACGTTGCCCATCAGTATAAGACAGGTTCGCAATAAAGCTCAACAGCCACAACCAACCATTGTACTTCCATTGTTGTTCCATCATTTGTCAGAGCCATGAGGCTAAACCCTTCCTTTTAAAAGCTTACACAGGGTCAGTGATTTACCCCCCCCCAAAGTCTAAAGTCTATAACGTAGTAGTGTTCACATCTTTTGGTACTTGTATATAAAATATCTAGATTAATTTCAAGATTTTTTAAATCTGTCTATAAACAGATAAATATGTTAAAAAAAAACTTTTTTCATTTTTTTTTAGAGTTGCTAGGAACTGTAAAATACTAAAAAATAAAGATAACAGAGAACATCCTATTGCCTCATGGAATCAGGAAGGATTTTTTTCTGCTGTTGGAGCAAATTATACCAGGGATATTTCCTATGCCTGCCTCTGGATCAACTATGTCCATAGGGTTTTATATTTGGGATATGTTTATTTCCCTAGTGGTTGAACTTGACTTTAAAACTTTAATACCCAGTTATATTCTGTGCTTCAAAGCATCTAGCTTTTTCTTAAAGCAATCTATAGTAGTTTGCTGAAACAACCTCTTCCTGATTATTCACTATAAAATCATCACAAAGGACAAGAGGGCACTTTATGTGTCTGTGGATAAGGAAGAATTCTTTACTGTAAGGTCTGTAAAAATGTGGAATCGGCTCTTCAGGAGGTTGTTTCAGCAACTGCAATAGATTGCTTTAAGAAAAAGCTGGATGCTTTTCTAGAAGCACAAAATATAACTGGGTAATAAAGTTTTAAAGTAAAGATAACAGAGACTGTTGATCCAGGGAACCTCCAATTGCCTCATGGGATCAGGAAGGATTTTTTTCCCCTATTGGAGCAAATTGAACCAGGGTTTTTTGCCTTCCTCTGGATCAACTATGTCTACAGGTTTTTTTTAACTGGTATATGTTTATATCCCTAGTGGTAGAACTTGATGTATGTATGTCTTTTTATAGCCTTACTATGTAACTATTTCCCCAGTGGTTGAACTTTTTATTATTATTATTATTATTATTATTATAAATACCTAGGATTTATATAGCACCAACAAATCAGCACTGTACATTAAATAGGGCTAGCAAAACACAGACAGTTACAGACAGTGACACGGGAGGAGAAGAGGACCTGCCCCGAGGAGCTTACAATCTAGGAGGTGGGGGAAGTCTCAAATAACGGCCTGGATTTATTAAAACTCTCCAAGGCTGGAGAGAAAACACTTTCATCAGTGAATCTGGGTGATACAGAAAACATGGAATGGATTTCCTTGTGTTAGCAATTGTTTTCAATTCTGGACCAGATCCATTTCAGGTTTGCTGGATCACTCAGTTTCACTGATGAAAGTGTATTCTTTCCAGCCTTGTAGAACTATAATAAATCGGGGCCAATAGGAGGGGAGATATGGAGTGATGGGAAGTAGTGAGGGTTTTAAGAGACAGAAGAAGACAGGTAGGCAAGAAGATAGGATCAAGACAAATAGGACAAGGAAGACCATTCCAGAGTTGGGGCAGCTCTAGTCTTGGAGCCGTGCGTTTGAGGAGGGATTTGAAGGCAAAGCACAAACCACAGCTTGAATTTGATTCCTAGGTGAAATGGAAACCAATGAAGAAAACTACAAAGAGAGGCAGCAGAATAAGAGCGGTGGGAAGGATGGATGAGTCTGGCTGCAGCATTCATAATAGATTGTAGAGGAGAGAGTCGGGTTAGTGGAATACCAGAGAAGAGGATGTTCCAGTAGTCCAGACGGGAGATGATAAGTGTGTGTACAAGGAATTGGTGGTCTCTAAGGACAGGTAGGGGCGGATTTTGGAGATGTTGCGCATGTGAAAGTGACAGAACATGGAGAGGGCAGAATCAAAAGTGATGCCAAGACAACGTGCCTGAGGGGAAGGACGAATGACTGTGTTGTTAACCAGAGGCATGAGGTGGGAGAAGCAGAATGTAATGGTATGTCCAGTTCTGTTCCAATTCCTGGTTCATTTCCCTGGATTAATTCTCAAATTCGGGGTTGAATTTAAAGAGGTTCTCAAAAAACATTCTTAAATTGTGTGGAATGTCACTTGACTTTGGCTGTAGAGTACTTCTTGAATGTGTTCTAAAGTTTGTAGTAACTATTCTTGTTCCAGGGCTCTGGCCAGTAGGCTACTGCTTTTAACGCACTGTGCATAGAAGAGCTTACGTACAAGAGTAAAGGCCTATTTAGTCTGGGTGTTTAGAAGGCCTAGGCCAGTGTTTCTCAACCAGGGTTACGTGGTGTTACTTGAGCAATGAACAGTGTGTGCTTCTCAGGTCATTTTACCAGATACCAGTGATCTTTTTGACTATCTGTAGGGGTGACATTCTTCTCACTGGCCAACAATGTAGGATGCATTTTTACCACTGACCACCACACTAATGTACTGTGGATTGTGAATACAGTAATTATGAAAGGGCTTGCCTGAAGACCTGAAAGTTATTTCAAGGGTTCTCCATGTTCAAAATGTTGAGAAACACTGATAAAGAATTTCTTTGTGAGTTCATATAACGGCCTGAAAATAGCATTCAGGCAGTGACTGTTTAAACTTTCAAGCAGTATAAAGAATTTTTTCTTTTTGGGACGCTGGAGTTGTAGGAATTTCCCCCTAAATGTTTGGAATATAATAATAAAGAAGGTATTGTACATTAGGCTATGTATTAAGTAAAAATATGTGAAGAATGATCAAGTAACTAAAAAGGTCTCTGTAAGGATTGGGTAATCAAGTTATATTTTAACTGAAATAACAAAAAAATAACAGACTGGTTGTAGGTGGTCTGCAGAGATACTGTGGAACCCTGGAATATATGGTTGGGTAGATGGGTATACCAAGGTAATAGCACTGTTAAATAGTTAAAATGCAGGATTTGAAATACATCAATAAAATTTAGGAAACCAGGGTTGCAGTATGTTTGCAACACTCCTCCAAATGGGCCTATCCACATAGGTCTCTGTAAATGAGCGACTGGGACCACATTAGTTCTCTGTAAGATGTAGAAGATGGCAGAGAAGTCCAATCATATAACTTCCCAAATACAAGGAGTATATTCCAAATCATATGCATCAGTATGTAGAGATTAGAAAATAGAGGAATGGAGAAAGTTTTACTGCAGTATAATGATGTAAAAAACATTGACAATGGCAATGCAAATAATAAAAGCGCTGCAAATGGTAGTAACTGCAACAAACAAACACAAGAGGTAGAAAGGGAACTATTTATTTGATCCCTATTGAAGCCAGGGTCATAGATTAGCACTTGGTCATTTCTAGTCATGGTGTTGGAGACCTTGGGTTATCCAAGGCTGGTTTTAGTACATCAGAAACAGCGGGGTGATCAATGGATGTTGCTCTGCACCAAGGCATCGTGTCTTTTGGGCGTTTTGGAGCACCAGTACCAGGTCTGGCACATTTTTCTGATTGTCTGATTTGTCTCTGGATTTGAACAGTAATTATTTTGAATATGTCCTGTTTTCAAATTTTTATTACATTTATATATTAAACCTATATATATATATATATACATCCTATATTTGCCATCATTCCTCATACAATTGTTTTTCATTATATATATAGATATTTTTTCTTTTGTAGTTTGGAATTTACAATAATTTTTTTAAATGTTCGGCAAGCAGAAAACACTTCTTAAATAGTAACTACATTTTTTAGGATTGCTATTCAAAAGAAAATGCAACCTAATTAAATACAGAAATATTCCCTCTGAATGCTATTCATGGCTTTGCATATAATCTTTATCAAGAAGTCATTTTACAGCAACTGGATGGACTTCTATAAATTCATACAGATTCATATAAACGAACAGACATCTGATTAATTAAATTAATTAGTGTTTAAATTAGATTTGAAGTCTCTTAATGTACATTTATTTAATTGCTGTACAATTCCAATCTAATTATTTAAGCCAAAGGGTAGACTATTACAGAGATAGTCAGTTTTATTATTACAATATTTTGCCAGTTTTAAAGGAATGTAATCACCATAAATGATATCGTAAAGTCTATGATATAATTACAAAACTTTATAGCAAACAAATGTTTTAAGATTAAAAATAACCTTGAGCTAAGTCTGAGTTTAGAACACAGTTCTAATGAATCTGTCAAATTCCAGATAATAGACATTTTCTGATATTGTGCTAGTTATTATTTTTATATTTAAAAATAAAAAAACACTAATAAACTAATTATCCTAAACTAAAATTCACCATTTAAATATTTAACCGGGTAACATAATATTTTAGTGGCTGATCTTAACAGTAAATATTACTATTCCTTGTGTGTGAACTTGCTACCCTGTCACACATAGCTAGCCACTTACCTTATGTGAACCCAAATTTCTCAGGAACGGGGAGATGTAGGTCCCTGATTCAAGAAGTATCCATTTCAGAGATTCTTGATTTGTCATTACTTTGATTTGGTGCATGTATGTATGGTAACTAGAAACATTTCAATTTAATCTAGTTTTTAATGAAAAATTATCTAGTTTTAAACATACATCTTTATTGTTTATTTGTGTTGTGGCCCGCAAGTTTTATCCCAATGTCAACAGCAGCCCCCGGATGAAAAAAGATTGGGCATCACTGTGTTATTAGATTCTTTTGATGTTATTTTACATATACATAATTCAATAAAATATAATTTTTTTTATAGAAGTTTTGTGAAAGAAAAACTGTTTTTGTTCCATTATAAAGTTCCATATAGGTGTCATTTTCATTTGGTGCCAGTATTATGGTTTGGTGACCATACAGAGTATGGTATGTAAAAATTTGAATTTTAGCTGGGGAATAAACTTTAAAATTGCAGATTGCCGTACTATTGGAGTATTGTGACTAGAAATAAAATGCAGAAAATCATGACACTTATATATTTGTTATTTAGGTATATTTTTATCTAATTATCTGCATAAATATGGAAATTATATCCCCTATCAATGCATATAGATATTCAATTAAAGAAGGTTCAATATTAAATATAAAACTAACTCAGAATCCCATATAGGAGGTGATAAAAGCTTTGCGATGTTGCAGCTGATAATGTCTAGTGCAACATTTCACCTTTTGTATTATACCTTACTTTTCTTAACTTTACTTAAGTTCTTTTTGCAGACCAAATACAATTTTGTCATCTCAGGCTGAACTTTTTATTGATGGTGAGGCTTTTAAAAGTGAATTAGCAGTTAATCATATTGCTAGAAGTTTATATCAAGTGGGAAAATGACATCACATGCAATACCAGCAGATACATCTTTTCAGCTTCACAGAATAAGTCAGTCATAAACCTCAAAATATTTTCATTTATACTATTCATTATATTCTTATATATCAATTTTTCCCTATTTTAGGAACATTTAAAATACAAAAAGCACATAAAAGAGTAAAAACCCCATTATAGACAGACAAATCAAACACATTAAAAACATAATTACATCAGCCTCTTCGCAATGAGTCTTTTTATTTAAAAAACAATGTATTTAAAAGATTAAATATAATAAAAAAAGACCTATTCACCAAGTGTACAAATATTTTAGTTACTGAAATTCAAAGAGTTCTAATGAAAGAAATGTACCTACAACAATACAATAAAATACAATACAATGACCTGTCAATGATTTCCACTAACCAAACTTATACATTATAGGCTCTATTTATATAACAGGGAATCTGAAATTCCCTCAAACTTTCCCTAGTGGGAATCAATTACTACCGTTGAAATATTTATATCTGTTTTATAAATAGAGCCCTATGTGTGTTTGTTGTGGAATGTTTCACCAATAGTTTGTGCAGAATATGAAAAAAATAACCCTTTAAAAATGTGATCCAATTTACGTTACCTATCCCTAACGGCAATCCATAAATTCCCTGGATCACTGATTCCAAAACTGCAGCCTGTTAGTTGAATGTGGCTTTAACTTGACCCTATCCAGCCCCTGGGCACCACTCTTTCCTTAGACAAAATGAGGCAAATGTATAATTTAATAATGGAATGCCAGCCAAAATGTATGCTTACCTGTATGATCATAAAATCCATTCATCAGTGTGCATTCTCATGGACAAGCTTTTTATACTTGGCTATTACTTAATGTTAATATGTGATAATGCAACAGCATAATGTACTGTGGCAAAACTAAACATGTGATGCCAAATTTGAAGGGCATTTGGCATCACCTACCCAATTATTAAGGATTTTAGAAATTGTCTTGCTGCAGAATTACAGCATTTTATTTAGGATTCAGGCCCGGAGAGTCTTGGAAGAAATGGAAGGCCAGTCACTTCATTCCATTTGCAGGCCAAAAAGTGGGCATGGCTCTGGAGCACCTGGCCAATAATAGTAAAAGGAAGCAAGGGAGAATTGCAGCCAGCTGGCTCAGGTGGACAGGTTAGGTGTAGCCCGTATGCTGGGAGAGCCCAGGACGTCAGCCAAGAAGCTAAAATATGTGTTTTTTTCTGTCATGCTGTGATGATCCCTTGTGAGGGTAAACCCATGAATTCGGTTTATTTTGACGTCAACTATTCTCCACTAGTAGATGATAATATACAAAAATGTGTTACCTGTGACCATGTGAGCAATGAGCCTGTGCCTTTGTCACCTGCACCTACAGAGATTTATTTGCATTGCTGCACATGTATGAGTTTTTGGTGTTTCTTTTCTAGGGAAACCATGTATTCATTCCTCAGGGTGGTTGAGAAACACTGAATTAAATAAAGATTTAAAGAAAAGAAAAAGGAGGAGGAAGGGAATGCAACTCTTATGGCATACCTGCTGGCCTGTGCATACTGCTACACTCTGTATACTATGCTGTACAATATATATCATACATCAAACAACTACATACATTCCTCTGGTTACTCACTTCATTTTTTCTATGCTACAGACATTCTTTTGTACAGCCTATAAAAAATTCCTTTTAACACACTGACATACTGTATTCATCGTTACAGGCTCTGTACCCAAACATGCACACTTCTACTGACACTGTTACTTCTAATTTCATGCATTTTTTTTTGCTCCATGACAATTAAAATGAATAATGCAAATTTAAACATTTTCACATATTTCACAGCAGTTAACAGTTTGTATAACATTTCTTTAAAACGCAAAATTTTCACAAAAGCTAAAATCAATGTTCATATTGAATATTGATATTTAAATGTTTTATTCTATCATTATTACACTTTAAACAATGTACACTATAAAACGTTAAGATTCCTTTCAGCATGTTATTATTCATTAGCTAATTAATGTGTTTACTTCCTAAGTGCTGGATGATAATTGTGGCATTATAAACCTTTTACTGTTACTCTAGGGATATTCTTCTAATGAATAACTTAATGGATAGGAATTAAAAATCAACGAAAATTGCCTAGTTTAACGCTAGCCAACTGACTGCTGGAATAATTATTTCCTATATAGGAATTGTAAAATTATACACAGCCTAACAATCCTTGAAGGAATTGAAACACTGACTTCTGGGTCATTTTAGGCTGAAATTTAAAAAGATCATTACCATAATAAAATTGCTCTGTGATTTTGGATTTTTTTTTTTACAAAAAGAAGTAAATGAAGATCCCTGAAGCTATGCAAATTGATATCATTCAAGTAAAGCGTACTTGTGCAAAACATATCGGAATTGCTGTAATTCTAAAAATATAGTTTAAGTGCTATGATGAGCTCAGGCCATAATGCAGCCTTTTCAAACTTTATAACATGGGGGAAGCCTTGAAAAAAGTTTAAGGTCTTCAAGGAACCCCTGCTGTAATTACTATAGCCACAGCTCACAGTATGTTAGTGTGGTGGTAAATGAGAAGAATGCTGTTCATAACTCAAGGAGCCCCTGACAACCTCTGGAGGAACCTCTTTAGACACTTCATCCGCTCCAGTAGTTCTTTTTGTATTCCAGGCTGCTAAATCTTTGTCTTTTTGGCTGATGTATTATGCTAAAGACCACTTCATTTAGTTTAGTTTGGTTTACTTTAGTTTTACGGACTAACTTACTTTGCTGTGTGATATCTACTACTGTTAATTAATGCATCTGTCATAAATCACTTATTTATCTATGGTATTACTGAGATATTGGATGTGTGATAACATCTGTAATAGTCATACAGAGGTGCAAACCGTGACAGGTAGACACGAGGGCCCTGTACCCTCCTCAGCCACAAGGGGCCAAGTCAGTTTAGCAGGGGAGTTCCAAGTCAGTTTTGCACAGGGGCCCACTATTGGCTACACCTGCCACTGGATATTGTGCATTTCCTTATAAATCTCAGACAACAGACAAGAGTCTATAGGTAATTGACATGCTCTGTAGTGCACAATCCAGGTAGCAATTGCCACCTCTGCCTATCACTAGTAACAGGCACACCATAAAACGTACACGCTATGTGGCAATGTCTACCTGTTACAGCTGCAGATAGATGACACACCACAAAACATGTGCTCCAGGTAGCATTCTCTACCTACAGTATGTCTACCTACCAGGAGTAATGGGCCCACCATTAAATGTACACCCAAGGTATTACAACTATGGCTATAGGCAATGGGCACACCATGATGCATGCACTTTAGATAGCACTATCTACCTGTCACAGCTGTTGCTGCAGAGAGTGGACATGCTGTGAAGCATGCTCTTAAGGTGCCACCTGACACTGCCTAAAAATTTTACCTAGAGTTATTTTATAGGCTGGAAGTCACATTATCATAGAAGCATTTGTATGTATTTGTGCTGTTGTGCTCTGATGTCAGAGCTGTGGCATGCTAAATGACACCATTGGCTAGTACAATCTTCTGCAGATCAGTTTTCTCTTCTGCCTTACATCACTGCACATTTTTAAATATGAGGAAACATAAAAATCTTTCCAAGCTGATGCATCCCCATCTGCACAAATATTATTAGCTGATTCTCATCTTTAATGTGTCCTTCCTGTTCAGATGGAAGGGCTTACATTCTGTTTGTATGGAGTTTGCACATGTTTTTCTAGGAAATACAGATGATTAGAATACCAATCATGTTAATTGAAGCTTATGAATTCTATCAGACTTTATTCCTTCCTTTCTTATAGAAGAATGCAGCTGAACTAAATCATAATCAGAAACATTCTTTTTACACACATACCATTTTTATAGACAGTAAACAGTTGGCAATCGAAAATCCGGCCATCGATAATCCGGATCCTTCATTTTCACGGCATGAATTTCAAATCGTATTTTCTAAACAGGGACTGCAGTACACTGTTTGGCCACTAATGTTTTCATGGCGCCGTTCTGCAGAAACAGCTGTTAGGTCTTGCTTACTAAACTAAATACACATTGAAACGTCCTTGCTGCCTGCTCCCTGGAACTGTGCCAGATGTCCGTGATGCTGCGAGAGGAAGGCTGGCCTGTGTGTGAAGGTAAATATAAAAAAAGCAGAATTTTCGAAAATCCAGCGCACCTACTACTTCTAATACTGCCTGAATTTGAGGAGCCAGAGATGCATGAAGGCAAAATATGGTACTGGCCATGGTAGCAGCTTTGGCGGCCTATACATTAAAATAACAGTTGTCCCACTTACCTTTCTGACCTAATAGAAAAATACACCCCTATCTGCTCCTGCAATGACCTACTAATGACGTCCTCATTTAAAACCTCATCACATACACCGCTTCAAGACTTTTCTAGAACTTCCCAGACTCTCTGGAATGGTGTTTTTCACCCTGTTCGACTTGCCCCTACTTTCTGCACATTTAAAAGAGCACTAAAAACCCATTTTTTCATACTTGCCTACATGTCTTCTTCTGTCTCCTAAACCGTACCTAAATTTCACTTTATATAAAAGTCACCTGCTGGGACTACGCGGGACCCAAATGAAAACACCTCCGGATAGATCAGACTGCCCTGCAGGATTAAAGGTATGTGTATTTTTTTAAGCACTTTTCAGTTTAGTTCCTTTTTAAGCCCTCACTACTTCCCACAACTCCACATCCCCCCTTCCTATTGTGCACAGCAATGTGCCCCCACCTCTTAGATTGTAAGCTCTTCTCCTGTGTCACTGTCTGTATCTGTCTGTAATGTGCAACCCCTATCTAATGTACAGGTTTGCTGGATCACCCAGCTTCACTGATAAAAATGTATCCTCTGCAGCCATGGAGAGCTTTAATAAATCAGGCCCAATGTGTCTAAGGTTGTCTTGTTGATAATCAGACTCAGTAAAGAACGGAAGCAATTATTAACCCCATGAGCGGTAACCCCGATTGTGGTTCAGGGTAAAAAACAACAGCTAATAGCAGTACTCTGAGCTGCACTGGGGGTAGCTAAAAAAATAAAGAATAAAGATTTACCTGGTCCCACCGGCATCCTCTAGTGTCCTGCCCATCTCTTCCTCTGATCAGTCCCCCGGCGATTGCGCTGACGTTTCCCAGCAGTTAACGGTGACGTCAGTGCGTGGCGGGAATTTCAAATTATTTTTTATTGGATTCAATACAAAATAATTATATTGAATCCAATAATCATTAAATATCATTAATCCAGTAATCATTTTATATAACTATATATATATATATATATATATATATATTTATATATGCTATTGTACAGTTATAATACAGGTTTCAGTATTTTTGATTTATTTATGCACCCTTGTTTTATTAAATTTTGGTATTTTTAAAGTTCATTATTAAGTGTTTTAAATATTGGACATATTTCGGTGAGTTATGCCTAAGAATTACAGGCCTACAATGTAAAATACATTTTCATGAAAGACAATGTACATATAAATACAGACAGAAATGAACAGAAGTGAACCGCCCAGGAGATTAATTAGCTCGAAGCCTTTGTGTGTAACCACTATTCCAGGCCTTCATATGTCTAGTAATATCCGAATTGTCAATATATTTGTTTCCACACTACTGAACATATTTGGTCGTAATAAACTGCAGAAATTTAAGAAAAATACCAAAAATATAAGACCTCATAGACAACCCAGGTAAAGGCACATACATGGTAGGTTAAAAGTCGAATTGCTAATTGCCAGAAACAGAATTTCCAGATAAAAAACTTCAAAAACTATTACCTAAACAAGTATTGTGCTCACATGTGTTACTGAAATATACCGGACGGATCTGTTTTTATCTCTTTAAGTTTTTTTGGAGATGGGAATTAGGCTTGCATTGTATGTTATATTATGTGACGTATCACACAAAATATTTATTTATCTCACCATTTAAAAGTTAAACATTGTTAAAACACCCACTTATTACTGAGAACAGCATAACCATGCCATTAACATCTTACAACTTCACTCAAATCTTCATATAGTGAATTAAAACACAACACCGAAATCCAGAGCTTATCATTCAGTTTTTTGCACCTGTTAAACAATCTGTATTATAAACAACCTTTTCCTCTGGCTCTACAATATACTTGACACTCCATTTAAATGATAAAGATATTTATGAAGAATTTTGCTCCCGGTGGGGCTCATGATGGTAAGTTAAAGCACAGTAATAATCATTATAGTCTGCTTGATGTTTCATTTGCCTGCTGTTCTTCATTATGTATGTCTATCTCGCAGACACACAAAAGCGGGAAGTGTCTGCCTTGATAGTTGCTGAACAGGCAACAGAGTGGTATCAGCTGTGTTCTCCATTCATCCTCATTCTAGTGTTTTCCTTTTTCTAGAGCCTGGTAGCTAAAAACAAGAAGTAATATCAAAAGATTATCTGTATTTTTAGATATTCTTTCAATCCACCTGCTAATGACTTGTACTTCAAAATACATATATATGCATGGCAAAAAACAAAATACAAATATGATTACTCCCTGATTTAATGTGTATGTAAATCTACAAATGAACCTATTTCATCCCATATATGTTTTTTATATATACTGCTCTAAAACAAATAAGAAGACACTTAAATCCCATGTCAATAAAATATTCAAGTTAAAAATATTTGTTGGTATGCATTGTTTCATTTAATGAAAATAAAATATTATAGGAACAGTCAATGGAAACTAAAATCACCAAAACGTTGAAAATCAATAAGTCTGAGAATTTCATCTCGATAACTAACAGTAGTCAGGGTTCCACAAGCTACCATGTGGTCAACCAAGGATATGCTCCTTTAGACCATCACTACCCAATGCCAAACTAGGCATGGTGGCTGATGTTTCAGGCAAGATTATTTTCACAAAAAGTGTCTCCAGACTCTTTCACATATGTCACGTGTTCAGTGAGAACCTGCTCTTTTCTGTGAAGGGAATGAAGTGCTATTGGCAAACTTGCCAATTCTGATGTTCTCTGATGACACATTGCTGGGCTTTGAGCAAAGGTCGCATTACAGAATGTTGGACTCATAGGCCACCCTCCTGGGGTACTCCCCCTTTCCTTCCTTGTATAGAGATTCAGATACTGGTCTTTATTCTAGGTTGTTGCCTTTCTACAGCACTGTCCAGCTCTTCATGTGTTAAGGCCCATTACCCGGTCCATCTCCTCCATGCTCATAGGACTGTACTGGGAGACACAACATGCCTTTTTGGTACAGTACATATGGATGTGCCATGGCGGTGTATCTGGGCTATATTTGCAACATGAGTAAACTTTAGGTACCTCCTCATGCTTCTATACAGTACCAGCAATGACAAGGGCACTAGATAAACAGAAAGGAAAAATCAGCCAGGAAGAATAAGGAAGGAGAAATTGTCTGTGGTGAAACCATTCCTTCTTGCCCTAGAGGGTGTCCTGTCCATTGTTTTTGTTTCATCTGAACCAAAGCACTAATGGTTCACAATCACTTATACCTTCCAACTGTATAGATTGATATCCAGGTGGACAGACTTATTGACATATTGTATTGAATAAGTGTTTGCTTTTATTATTCTCAACATGGGCTTTCACAAGAGACACAGGGGCCATTTTGAAAACAAACAACAGGTAGGCACCACTAGATGCCTGTAAACCAGCATTGTTGTAGGTAGATTTATTTAAACCTGGCCTTTTTTAAACCAAGGTATGTTTGCTTTAAAATAAAAAACAATGAACCAAACAAATGGGATGTACAGTAACCCATACCAGATTTTTGTGTTCTTGTTCAAGCTGGATCAGATTGCTTGACTTGCATTTTGCAGTTGAACAGAGATAAGAAATAAATCTAGATAGAGTTATTGAGCATCCCATAAGGGCCAATTCACAATATTAGAGTGCAATAACAAATACCTGTTATCATAAACTGGTTAATTTGCATTGTGTTAAGGCAGTCCATGGATTTGAATAGGCTGCCCGCCAATACCAAACAGGGTGCATGTACCATTTCTAGTAGCACTGAACACCTCAATGAACATTGCTTTGCACTGCAATGCATAGTTTTCAGAAACATGTGTTGGGGTACTACCAGAACAAATCGCAACACGGTGCACCAACACATAACGTGTAAATCAAGTTGCGATAACAAGCATTCTACAACAACACAAGTGTGAATAGGCCTTTAAAGCCCCTTGTACTTCAAGTATTTTGTACTTTATGTTTGCCCTTTTTGTGGATGAGCCACTGGTATATGCACCTTTTTAGTGTAATTTTATGGTGCAGACCTCTATTGTGTCAACTAATTTAAACAATTTAAAATAATCTTAGGGGGCGTTAAAAGGGAGATTGGTCAGGCCATCCAAGGTTCCCTATATAGCTAGAGACTAAGCTACAAACTCTTCTAAACTGGATTTATTCTGACTAGAAGTCCTGATTTTATCTGGCTTGGTACCAGGAACTCCTTCCAGCAGGGCATCTCAAAGCAGCTTCAGTTCACCTATAATAATGAACCAGCATGGTAAAATGACCTAATGAAATGGGACAAAATGTGCTCTAGTCATCTATTCAATTTGAGTATTCTGTTGAGTGTGAAGAAAGTAATGCTGAAAATCACAGCGAAACAAGTGGACATCCAACAAAGAATACTAATGTGAAGTTACATTGAGCACTAGCATACATAGGATTAATTGGGAACAGTCATTATATAGACTAACCTATCATGTTCATAGATTACCATTTCTATTCATATTTTATTAAGCTTTTCTTATTTTTCCATGCCATACTATACCATTGCATTAAAAATAGGATTTTTTTTTCTTTTTTTGCACTATTCTAGAAAAAAGTTTTGTTTTGTTTTTCTTGCTTTATTGACCTATCATAGTTTCACATATACATTCCCTGTCCTTGGTGCAGTTGTCATTTCTACACATTCATTTTGTGGGTACTATTAACTTAATATTGTTTTTCCATGTGTTCTCTAGTGTTTTCTCTATGTGTTTTTCTTAGCCTTCTATATAACAAGGGTATTTTTTCTTCCCTTCGTCAAGGGAAATAGAGTTTGTTTTGTAGGCCCCTTGACAGTCCTAATTGCAACTTCTGTACAAAGAATAGGAACATAATCACATGGGGGAAAAAAGCAAGCCGAATCTCAAAAGTAAATGCCATATGAAACGCATTCACAATTTTGGGGGGCCCCCAAGGCACCAGCAGGAGGTTGGGAACAGGTTATTCCTTAGCTGTACTTTTATTGAGGCTGATGTATCTCTAAAATATGTAAAATATAATGTCAACATTTTAGCAGCTTTTCCAGATTGTATGTGCTCATGCTTTGTTTGATCTTCACAGAACAAAGGATAGATTCTCTTTAACAAGAACATAATTACACTGCTAATGATCTGTTTTAATCACAGGCCATGTCCCATAAAGGGAGTAATAAGCATATTCTTAGAAACAATTGTGTCAGCATTTTATAAGGTATTTTCAAATCTCTTTTAAGTATACTTGCTTTATTGTATTGTAGTTAGTGAATCAAGCTGGTATAATTTTCAGATTCCCCATTCCGTATTTAACAGATGCATATATCAGCTAATTGCGTAAGATTATCATTGTACAGACCGAGAAGGGCACGTCATGATGTCTAACATAAACAATAATCAAAACATCAAGCTAAGATTAATCAGTTTAATACAATTGTAGGTTCTGCTTCTCTTGGGATGCTTTTATATTCAAGTAACATTTACATTTGTACAGCTGTATTAGAGAAATAAATGATTTTATACTATTCTTCATCAAAGCATAGAATTGTTTAGTTTCAAACATATATAAATATTATAGCTGATAAAATCTCACCCACCTATCGGTTTGCTCGCATATCCATGTAACTGTCAGTATTCTGTGCAATACCTCCCTAGGGGAAACGATTTGTCCATTTCTATTTCTACTAATCTAAAAATTCATCCAATAAGACCTAATATGAGCTAGCCATTCTTTTTAGGAGCTTTATGGAATCTTCTACCTTGTGAGCAAAATATACAGATCTATCAAGGTGTACTTCTAAGGTAAGGTATTAGGTTAAGTTTGGAATTCAAGGTGCAAAAGATTCTTTTAATCTAGGCACCTCTCAGGTCCACTTTTTTAGTTGTAGGTACAGGCTCATTTCAAACAAGCACAATGCCCCTGATTCATCAATAAAATCCGCGATCGCTGGAAGCGCGAAAGTACGCGCGGCCATCGATCGCGGTTTACCGCGGTCGCGAATACGAATGCGCGAGCGATAATCCGATTCTGCTTGATGAATCAGGGGCAGTGTATTTCCAGCTGTAACAATGCTGTAAAAAGTTGGTCTTAAGGAATCATCCAATAGCATGAAATATTGTGTTGGGCATTCTGATTGAGGTCAGGTGTGAAGCTGCAGTATAAATTTAGTATTGAAAATAAGCCAGCATACAGTGTGATGTGAGCTGCAACTTTATTTGTACACTTAATGATCCCAGTATGAACATTTTCTGATGCAAACATGTCTGTAACACTCACATCTATCTCTACCCAGTTTGTTTGCTGTATGCTCATGCTCTTGTGTGTGCATCCATGAATAGTGTGCATTAGCTGATGCAAGGTGACCTATTAATACGTAGTTCCAGGCCTGCTCCCTTACTGACCTACTGCTGCCTGGTCTTCAGCCATGTATGCACCCAACCTGACTAGTATTTTGGAATTCTTGTGGTTACCCTTATTATATCCTGATTGTGTTTTGAATTACTCTATTACCTTTTATTGACTCTGTACTACCACTGGTAACCTTGTAACCAGGAATGATTTTTTTTGTTTTTTGCATTGTACTACATCTGCCAGCACATTATTGCTGGCTCCTGCTTGTAATCTGACCTGCCTCTGAGCTGCATTCCTGTACCTTGTCGGGGGGGGGGGGGTGCGAGGGGTTATGCATATGAGGACCACCAGGGCTAGATTGGAAAGAGAGGCTGCTCTTGTCATTCACCAGATCCGGGACACCACTGCCATCCTTTCTAGACTGCAGGGTTTTTAATAGGTAGGAGTAAATATACTTATATTAAATATATTATTTAATAATTATTATACCCCCCGACCCAAACTAACCAATTCTCCTGTTCCCAGCTGTTTACCTACCTAATTTTTTGCAGTCAAAGCTCAATGAATTGTTCACATCCGTCTTCACATAGTCTTCATGGGCGCAGTAATTTCCCTTTAGACTATTCAGAGACCATCTCCTGGGCGTCTACTGCATAATAAGCATTATGAATAAACAGAATATAGTGCATATGTATGATTTAAAATGTTTCAGTGGCTTTACTACCTGACTAAAATTTGCATTTTCTGTCTACCGCTGCGTATTTAAAGGATTGTACTTCTAGAAGCAGTGATACATTTTGTTTTTATTAGCTTCCAACTTTATTGTAAATAGAAAAGCATCCTCAATTGTCCCCAGATAACATCTGGAAGCTGGTAATTTGGATTGTATAAAATGGCAGAAGACTATCAATTATTGTACCAATTAACTTTCTTTGTTTAAATACACTCACAGATGTCACATTCACTTTTATACCTGTGCCCAGGTTGAATGTGATGAACTTTTTATTGCTAATGGAATTTTAGTAAAAACATAATTCGAGTTTATGCTCTTTTTGGGCGTATTTACTAAGGAAGATTACCTACTAGTGTTAAAACATTTTAAGTTAATAAGTCAAATGAATGAATATTAGATGTTGCATCAATAGCCTGCACATCTTTGGAATGGCACATATAAGCAAAGAAATTGCTCTTTTTACATCTGTGCTACCTCTGAACTTATTGGACATTTTTTGTGTATGTCTAGTTTACCACATCTGTCACATATTTTGGAGCAGTTCATATTTTGTCTCTATCTAGTTCTGCCTGTTTGTGAGCAATAGAGCTTTGTCTATTTATGTACTTTACCTTATTCAGCCTAATTCCTAATAATTTGCTTCTTTCTATACCTTTTGCTCTAGTTAGCGTAAGATCAGTCCTTTGAATTGATCTTTGTATTTCAGATTTATGTTTCAAATACAGTCATGTCATTAATCATTTCATGATACACTCATCAGTACTGTCACAAGCTATTATCTAGGTATAACCTGGTTCATGTTTCACTCTGTTGAGTTTCCTTCTAGGGACAGTACAGTCTAGAACAAAACTGTTAAAAAGGCTTTTGATTATGGTAAAATATGTTGATTTATTAGGTAAAGAATAATACAGCACACACATATTGCTCAAAAGAGTTCAGTTAACACAGTATAACCGCAAGTCAATTATTCTTCTGGGTTATCAATATGTTCAGTTAGAAAGCATAAATGAGTAAGAATCAATTTCACCTGTTATGGTGCAAATGAAAGCAACAACAGGTGCACAGGAGGGGCAACAGCAAGCCACCCCTAAAGGGGAATGGTTTTACCCAGGGCTTTTTTTCTCATTGAATGCACTGGAATGGCGTTCCGGCACCTTTTTTTAAAAGTCCGTAGGTGAACAGCTGTCAGTGAAAATTACAGCTCAGCCTGTGAAGACTACGGAAAAGGAAAAGGAGAAAACTCTAAAGCCCTAGAAAAGCTTTCCTAACTCTCTTTTCCCCATATACCTTTGTATGGAGTGCTCTATGGGGGGGAAAGGTCTGGTACCGTATCTGGAGGAGGAGGAGGTGGGGAGACAGACTGGACTCTGGAGGGAGACCTTTTCTCTGCATACATTCTAAACTTGGTACCCCTATTAATTAATAATGTATCCTCAGTCCTCCAATGGATCAGTTATACACAATGGTTTATGTTGACTTGATGACTTGTATTTATTAACAAGATGTGGGTTCCGGCGCCTTTATTTTTACAAAAAAAGCACTGGTTTTACCACAATTTCTCTATCCCTATTCTTTGTGACTGATATTTAATTGGTCTTGTATGTTGCTAGGGCCCTTGTCACTATTAGCACTGTACAGTAGCATGAGGTGGTACCTGCAGCCCACACTGGTTGCACAGGTAATCCTTATCCTCCATGATGGTACAGCCATATGTGGTATTGCAAGATTTGCTGTGTCTCACAGTGCTGTCTCAAAAGCATACATGAAACAGACTCCATGTGAATGGCAAGTGGGCCTGAGTTCCTGTAGTGAATCTTGAGCTCACAGTCCAGCATTATGCAGCTTGATTGGCATTTGACAGAAAACATCAAACTTGGCAAGTTTGCCATTGGTGACCCTTTCTCTTCAAATGTGACAGCTGAGCTGTTTTCACTGAGCATGTGACATACATTAAAAGGTTAAAGAATGAACATTATGCTACATTATCATCCTGCATAACCAGTCTGGCACTGGGTCAGTGATTGTCTGGGTCACCAAGTCATTGGAGGTCTGCCAAGGCCAATGGTACCCTGACTGCTGTTAGGTACTGGAAAGAAATCCTTAGATCCACTGTCAGGCTTCATACTGAAGAGAGGGGTGATTTTCTCCTGGTTTCTTCCAGCCTCATGTTGCCAGAGTGTGAAGGAAGTTTCTTAATGACAAGGGCATTGATGCGATTGACTAGCCCCCACATTCCCCGTGAAGCTGCGTGATGCAGCAAACCAGGTATGGATTTCATAAAAGTAATTTGTTCTCTGTTAGCTAATTTTTTCAAATCTGGACCAGATCCATTCCAGGTTTGCAGGATGGCAAGTGGGTCTGATTTATTAAAGCTTCAACACTGTAGAAGATAGAATTTCATGGGAACCTGGGTGATCCAGCATACGTGTACTGGATTTCTTTAAAATTGATTTTTAGTTGGTAAAAGTTTTTAAACGTGGATCAGATCCAGTTTGTGTGGTCACCCAGGTTCTCCTATATTAGTCTACCTTCACCAGTCTTGGAGAGCTTTAATAAGTAAGGTCCGGTGTGTTCATGTGCAATTTGCTAAGAACAGACAACATAGATCTATGTACTGCAGGTTTGGGTGCAAATACACTCTCCATAAAGAATTTAGATACAACAGCACATTATAGTCAAACATAGCAAAGACCTCTTAAAATTTACTTACAATGTAAAAAAAATTACTTCATAGTTCAAGAACAAGAAAACCAGCAAAATGTTAAGCAGTTCTGTCAAAGAAACAAGACACTCTTGTGTTAAGCTTATTACTTAAACAATGGAGACGTTCTGAGAGGCTATATTTTCTTTAATTTGTTAAGCCAGGAGCAAGTTGATACCTTTATAAACTCATTTACTTTATGCACCATGCAGAACACATTAATGCATAATGACAGAATTCATAAAACACTTCAAGGCTTTTTTAACATTTTTTTGGTGAAAGATAATATTTTCTGATAAATGGTTTTACAAAGAAATAAACCAATTACTTTTTGCAAATGTGCATTTTCCCCAGATCTTTGTCACTGTCACCTGAGCATTCTGTTGTTAGGTCTCAGGCTTCACATTCAATCATGTGAACAGGTTCTCAGTTTATTAATTTTCTTCCAAAATTAAATAGATGAGAAAGCAGCCAGCTCTGGGCGAATAATAAAAGAACACCATAATACCACATTAATCAAGTACTGTGTTTGACAGAAATATAATCTCGATTTTCAGACAAATTGCAAATGAAAAATATTACTAAGCAAAGATGTATTATGTTTAAACATATTTTCCTTTTGCAATAATTCTGTTTAAATGTGGACTAATAAAAAATTATTTAGTAGATACTCTAATTTAGTTAAAAATAGACATTAAACTCATGGGTTCAAAACCTGAAATTGTAAAATAATGATTTAAATGATTTTAAATTGCTCATACAACTCATACAACCTGGAGATAAGAAAACATTGAATGTCAGGTCATTTAAATGACAATGTGAGTTCCTATTTTGGATGGCCTATAATTGACCTTTTCTACTTCTTCTTTTCTACAATTATTTCCATGGGCTCTGTGCATCTCAAACACTTATCCACCAAAACTGATATTTCATTTATTATGAATGTCACAATTGTACTCTGGTTACTGCAACATATTGTGCCAGCACAATGTGCATTGACATGGCGGTTTGTAGTCCAATTCAGGAATACACAGGGAATGCTAAAGCTCAAACAAACTGAGAAATAAAAAAAGGAGGAAAGAACACCAGAGGAGGAATTTTTTGTGAGCGTAGTAGTTGCAATAAATAGTAGAAATTCTTCTGGTCACAATGTTCTAGTGGTATATTCACATTTTTAAGGTTCCTAGAAGCCCATTTACAAATCTAGTACTGAATGTTAGGTATGTGGAAAATATAATTGTCTTCATGCAGATGAAATGGGTGAGTGGTCTTGTTCAATGTCTGTCAGGAAACTCCAGGTGATCATATGCCATACAAAGATTTGATCATTGGAAAGTAAAATATGTTAATAAAGCTTATCATGATGTGTATGTATGTATTGAAAACATACATGTAAATTCAAACAGTATATTATAAAATAAAATCATACCATAAAGTAAAGCAAGAAAAATATGATCACTATTTTAAATATATTATAAAAAACAAAGTAAAGGAAAAACATTATTTATATCTTCTGAATCCAACATTTGGAATCATGCACAAATTACTGGCAAGATCAAAAAAATTGTTGCCAACTTTTTTCCTGAATGTCGCCAAAAAAACAGGTGTGCATACATCATGTGTGTTCTAGTTCCCTACTAAATGAGAATTTTTTTTTCATTGATAAATTGCTAATTCATAATGCATACAGGTTTCATATTACAAACATGCATTTTTGGGATAATGCCATCTTGTGTCATGCCTGTAATTAAAGTTTCTTGAATGAGGTGGAGGACTGCCAAACATTGGATCCCATATGACTGAACAGCTCATAACAAAAATCTGTTTCAAGACATTAAACATGAATCCCATTCCTGCCATACTAAGGATATGGAAATGTTCCATTTAACCAGTATGAGGACTAAATGGCACAACATCCAATGGGACGGAGGCCAGAATACTACTGAAAATATTGGACCATACTCATATTAACCAGTCAGTTGTGAAACAAATACATGTTTAGCTAATGAGATCAAATTTACCCAGCCATATTGCTTCCTTTACAGTCATTGGGTTTCAGAATTAAAATTGAATAGGCAGGTATGTTAGAAAACCTCTCTGAAAAATCTATTTTAACACACAAACAGACCAGAAGCTGTTCAGGACCTAAAAAGGACTGTGGTACAGACATGAAATTTAGACTTTTCCCTATCATTTCCAAATGTTTGTTGGAAACATACACAAATGCAAGTCACATAAATTTAACAATAAATACATGTCCCTCATTCAACATCTTGAATGTTTTTCTTCAGTCTGGAGCCACCTTAAAAAAAAAGTATACCATGTTTGTCATAATTCATCCTACAGCATAAATTTGTCGTATTTATTGAGACTATAAATAAAATCTATCATACAGGTAAAAATAGGACTATCTCCTTGAATGCCTTTGGTTAATATGAATAAGTAGGGAATTCTAAAAGCCATAACTTTTATGAGATATTAAACAAAAACCTAATCTATAGTAATTGCTTTTCAAAAGCTATCTCAATACATCTAAAATAAGATTTGGACAATCTGACAAATACATCTTCGTTTTGGAAGCATTAATATGCAGTTAGTATAATTTATTGGACAATTTTCATGGCGTTGGGTAAAGTATTTGCTGCAGTGACTATCCGCATAACTTAGATCATGCTGGAGTCAGCTTTAGCTGATACTTTTAAACATCTGTCTTATAGAAGCAGATATATGCTGGCATAAAATATCCCTAAGGTTTAACACTCATACCCACTATTTTGTATTTGAAATCAGAAGCATATTTACTATCATATAAACGCTATACTAGATTATATAGGATATATCTTTGAAATGTGTGAGAAACATGAAAAGTAAAAAACAAAACATATAACTAATAAAAAGAAATGGTCTTGTAAATGTATTTTAGTTTTTACAGAAGTATAAAAATTTATATTTTCATACCAAACACAAAGAAAGTGAAGGTTTGAATTATCTGTTCAGTTAAAATACTACTATTGGCTGCCTTTCTGTTCTTTACGGGACATGTGCTGGGACTGATTGTCAAGTGCTACTGTCACCCTCAGTTCAATTAAAGAAAGCAGGAATATAGAGGGCTGCCACTACTTTCATAAATGTAAACTTCACTTGCTGAAAATTTCTCAAACTTGATTCTAGCACCAAGTTCGTGTTTTAGTGTTTGTTAAAATTAAAAAAAAAATTTGCTCTTCAGCACCACAAACCAAAATAAGGGGGAAAAGTGAATAATTTAAACCTTCCTATGAAACCTTCCTTAACCTATCATTTAAATACATCCTGATTGTCCTCATTGGTTTAGAACAATGGCCAAGCAATGTTTCCAAATTTTACTATGCAAAAAACCATTGCCAAGCCAACAAAGGCCTCTAACTCCCCACCAGCTTGAGCACTTGGGTCTTGCCGTTTAGCAACACATTCATTGGACTGATTTATTAAAGCTCTCCAAGGCTGTAGAAGATACACTTTTATCAGTGAAGCTGAGTGATCCAGCAAACCTGGCATGAATAAGGTCCAGGATTGAAAACATTTGCTAACAAATAACAAATGACTTTTAAGAAATCCATTTGTATTGTATTGTAATAAATGAAAAAAAAACATAATGAGTTCTCATTTGATTATATAGCTTATTTTTTAAAAAATACATCCTATACAACTAAATGAAACAATTTTCTGTCATGAACAGGTGTCTGAAACTACTGGGAGAAGGCCAGACAAAGTACCAAATACTCAGTACATAGAAGAGAGTGTGTGACCTTAAAAAGGTCAAAGTGCAGAGTCTAAGCACATCACCAAGGAATGATGACCTTTACAGGATGAACTGGTTGCAGATACACACTGAGCAATGCACAAAGATGACAAAACCAAGAGAACACAAAAGGTCAGGTATAACAAAAAGAGGTTGGTGGCCATGAGGATAGGGACACCAGAGCAGAGAGGCACAGCAATCACAGAAGTACAAGATTCGCAGTAGCACAAAGGGTCACAGGAGTACAATGGTTTTTGAAGCACGGGATCAAAAGAAAAGGTTATTTTTTTCCTCAAATTGTGCCTGATCATGTATGCTGTAACATAAATAACAATATAGCCTAAACTTTATTTAAACATGAAAAACATGCTTTTTGTAAGTCTCTGAAACAAAATGCAGTTAGGTGTCATTTTCCTTTGCATGTTTGTTTTGGGTCATTATATCTTTGTAAATTTCCATTTCCAACAGTGGACCCATACTTAGCCATACTGTACCTGTTAGTACTGAATATAATAATGGCACTGCATATTGTCTCTGTTTATATGAAAGGCATTTACTTTATATAGGCATAGATCCACTGCAACAGGTTGTCTGCATAGTTAAGGGCATATAGGTGGAAACCAGCTCCAGGCTATCTTTGCCTGAAAGATTTCAGTAGTCGTGCAGTATGTACAATGGTGCATTCTAGAGATATAGTCATGGGCAACTTTATGCCCCCCTAACCTACAGTATTAATAGGTGGCTACTGCTATTTTGGGGCAGTGGTCCTTAGACTAACCACTATTACCTAAAGTAACCTAAACCCAATACTACAATGTCATATGTTTCATGAATTTGCAAAATTTATTTAAAAGAATGCTTGTTGTTGTTGCCATAGGTCCCTTTTCACTAATTTTTCATTATAGGACTATTCTGCCTCTCAATTTTGCTCCTGCACTGTCACATGAACCTTGCTGGAGACTACATGTTGCTTGTACAAACTTAATATCATAAATGTATGGTTTATATCTAGCAACATTTGGGGAAAGCAACAAGCAACCAGCTTTTTAATTTTTAACCAGTCTCAGTTTACCATCGGTTAATTCATTTATTGCAAAAGTTAAAAAAAGCAGAGTTATGCTTTCATTGCACCACTGCAGTGGAATAAGGAACACCAGCTAGCTTGTCACAATACAGTAGTTTCTTGTTATGTCCTACTGAAATCTTATATTAGGGGGGAACCATTGTCATTAAACAGGTAAAATTTCGAGCCCTGTATATACAGTACCTTACAATGACTTAATTTTATAGTTTCAACAGGCATTTTCTGCAGAACTCTTTATACAGCTACATTATTTTGAGTTGGCAGTTTGTATTTTGGTTTGTATTTTGTAGGTGGTTATTTTGTGGAGCTGGTTGAAATTTAGTACTACACACCATCATTCTTTTTTTTTGTCTTTTACCTATGGACATGACTCTAAAGACCTTCTTCCAAAATGATGCAAATTTGGGGCCCAGAAGTTGTGAGTTAGAGAGGATGGTATAAAATTACATTTGGGGCATTTTACCCAAGCTTTCCCTGTGAGCATACTTAAAGGGGAAAAACCACTTTGTATGCTGGGTGCATTACTCAAAACTGTGTTTTGTGCCACAGCTCATTCAACATTCTCTTCCTGATGGTTTGATAGCCAGAGTTGATCTTTTTGACCAAATCAGGTATTGTGAAATCCCCTTCCCAATATCAAACATTGGTGCTAGCTAAAGGCTTTACCAAAAGACCCTAAAAAAGGCAGTAGATGGCTGATATGGATAAGGAAGGCAAAGTGATAAGTTGCTTGCAAATAATCTAGTGGGTGAAAAAACTAAGACTCAGGAAAGTGAAGTCTATGCTTTAGCTCAGTGAAGGATTGTAAAGTGTGAGAGTCCTGGTCATACAGATTCCCTAAGTAACCAATTCCCAGGGGATTTACCTTAGTGAAAAGGCCTTACTGTGTAGACCTAGGAGGAATTTAGGTCTTACATTCAATGGGTCTGATTTACTAAAGCTCTCTAAGGCTGGAGAAGATACACTTTCATCATTGATCTTGGGTGATCCAATGGTTTTCTTAAAGGTTATTGGCTTTTTGTTAGTACATTTTTTCAATCCTGAACTATATATATACCAGGTTTGCTGGATCAACCAGATTCCCTCTCCCAGTAGGTATCTGAAAAAGTGAATAGAGAGTTGCAGTCTATGTCTGATCTCTACCTTGAACCTAATAAGTAGGTAGTCTTTGATGTTTATAGGTAGTTGAGAAATAGTGGGTAGCGTAGCAGCAATCTCAGATTGCTAAAGAATACTTGGAGTACATGGAGAAGCCTTTAAGCCTGATATTAGGGAAATTCATCCCTCTTTCTGCAACTGGTAGATACATCGTCTGTACGGCAATGCACAGGCATTTACCTTGCATCATTATTCTCTGTATCAGTGCTTAGGCAAAGATTCCAGCTAAAATCATATGAACTTTGCTCTATGTAAGAGTCTACACCAAAGAACCAAAGCAACCCATGACACAAAGGCCCTGATTTATTAAAATTCTCTAAGGCTGGAGAGAATATACTTTCAGCAGTGAAGCTCCAGCAAACCTAAAATGGATCTGGTCCAGGATTAAAAACATTTGTTAACAAATAGCTAATGACTTTTAGGAAATCCATTCCAGGTTTGCTGGATCACCCAGCTTCATTGATGAAAGTGTATTCTCTCCAGCCTTGGAGAACTTTAATAAATCAAGGCCAAAGTGACAGCCTGGTACTGAGAGCCAGCAATGTCCTTGACTAGCCATTTTAGTTTTGAATTGAGTTATTATCTACTGGTGTTTATATAAAAAAATGCAAATATTCATAGCTTCAAGGTCAACTAAACTGTAGCATACATTTTACATTTACAATTCCATTATTCCATTAACACCAACACAAATAACATGAGTCACAATTATTTGCATTTATAAACAAGCTCATTTTGTATACTTCATTTGCCGCTTAATTGACTTGCTTTTTAAGAAATATGAGCAGGTATATTATATAGAGAAATTACTTTTCCAATGTAATCTCCACCACTGAATGACTCCAACTGTTCTCAAATAGCATTTACTGTAAAGTTCATTTACCAACTATTCTACGTGTTCACCTGAGCTATACAGTTTTTTTATAATTACACATTATTTTACACAAATTACTTTTTAGAACTAAACACTTTCCAGTTTATAATTATCTTTTTTAAATGGAAAGCTAAATTTAATAATCGAAATCTATTTCATAACAAAAATGTTTCTCAGCTAGTAACAATAAGCCTTTTACTGGAAAATTAACCAAAAAATATTATAATTTAGTTAGCCCCTAAACATTTCCCACTCGTATATAAGGGAACTGTTCTATGCAAGACAAAAAAATCCCTGAATATTCTTGCTTTACTTTTGCTCCTGGACTGAGAGGAAACTACTAAGGTTATCCCATGGCGTAGAACTGGACACTGTTGTCATGTGAGGGGCAAGAAATGAGTTCCAAAACCTGTGTAAGCTCTAACCAAAGTGGCTCTGTGCCAACATTTGGCTTTTTTTTTCTTTGTTGCTTGGGGTTACCGCTTTTGGTACTGAAAATTAACCCTGAGCCACACTCCAGAATACCACCCACGAGGTAAAAAAGGTTAGCTTGATTAAAACATTGTATTCTGTTTATCTGTACCTTATACAATTGTTCCAGACTATGCCCCTATGTAGAATGAGTTTTAGCTTGTAATGACTTGATCCATAAGGGTTTACATCATCTTCCAGGTCCTTCAATTCTAACTTCAGTTTAAAAAATGTAAAATATTTACTACATTGCTTCATTTAAAATAAAATAGAATCTCTGTACTCACCAGCAGTTCTGTGCTCTCCTCTTCAGACTCTCCATTCTGCAAACCACCATCGCTTTTCTACCTGTGACCCCAGGCCTTCATGTTCAGGCACCAAGGGGCACATCATCAAATTCTCTTGAATTAATACTTTGGGTAATAGTCCTAATATCTTCTGTAAAAGAGAAAGCACAGTTGGCTCAGAGGCTAGCACTCTTGCCTTTGCAGCGCTAGGTCACAGGTTGGAATCTCAGCCAGAATTCTATGTGAGGGTTTTCCTCAAAGTAGTCTGGTTTCCTTCTACATCCCAAAAACATTAGGTTAGTTAGCTTCTCCTCACAAATTGACCTTAGACTGCATTATTGATATATGACTATGGGAGGGACATTAGATTCTGAGCCTTTTTGAGGGATAACAAGAGATATGACTATGGACTTTGTAAAGCGCTGTATTGGCACTATATAAATACAAGTAAATAGCAGGGAGAAGGTTCAAAAAAGTCCTCAATAAATGGTAACCTTTACCTATTTAGGATCTCTTTAAAACTGAATGTGAAATAAAAAATATATGCGTGACTGGTCTTTCTTGAAGAAACCTGGGCAGTTCAAACATTTTTAGATGCATTCCGAATCATCGTTTCAGTCTTACTCTGCTACCTGCTAGGTCTGATTTTTTTTTACCAACTTTCAAAACTTAGGGTGGTAATAGTTATCATTTACAAATAATACCTAATATCAACAGGATGCAACTATTGTCCAAATTACTGTCACTCTCTAAAAGAAGCAATCCTAGCTTAAGGTGGTAATCTAGTTTCCATCACTTTATTATATTATTGTATTACTCAATGTCACCAGTCCCAATGGCTATTATAGGATGGATTTCAAAGCTGAACACTACCACTCTTTGTCTAAAACACTTTTAACACAACTCTGTGGGCTGAGTTTTTACGGCTGTAAAACAAAGATAAGGAATTTTATTTTAGCAGTCAGGGCTAGCTGAAAATACCAGTCATTGATGGAAACTATCACTCCTCATCCTGGTGTGTTAGCATTGTGAATTAAGCCGTATGCATTTTATTACTTTTGAATTTACATTTAAACAATATTCTTTTTCTATCATCATTGTCCCAACTATAAAGATGTAAAAATGTAAGTCCAGTATCAAACCTGTTTTTTTGTTTTTTTTTTTGATTGAATAGAAAAGAGTTGGATTACCCAATGTTTTTTTGACTTTGGGGTCATTTTAGACCTGCAGGAAACAGCAACAGTTTATTACAATACACACTCAACTGTGGTCCCAAAATCTCTCAATTTGAATGAATAACAGAAGTTAAGAACCTTTTTTTGCATGTGGCTGCACGCAGCTACAGTACTGTGGCAGTCTGTGGCACTGTTCTTGTTCACAGTTCTTCTTTGTTTGCAAGGTCGTTGTTTGAAAATTTCCACCACAATTGCAGCCACAACCATGTGCAAATCTGGTTACCTACTGTGCATTTAGCTGCTCCGGAGGGCACAGCAGCCCTTTGCTGACTTCATGTTGTACCGAACACCTTTGTAAAATATTATCTACATACATATGGCCCAACCATTCAAATGCCAGATATTTAAAAAAAAATAATTAAATATTTGAATGAGTAAACTTTCATTTACATGTATTGCATTTACTTGGTTGTGATTCGCCTTAGGCTTTATGCATTACTCAAAATGAGAAAACATTTAGTTTTCATTCAATTTAACACTTTAGAAAATTGATTCAGTTGAGTTGCTCTTCAGAGATAAAAAAAAATGTTTTTTTTTATTTTAAGCATGACCTATGTATGAAAACAACATGACATTGCTGATTTGTTTAAAAAATATATTACCTGATCCAAGTGACAAAACCTTTACCTTAAAGATAAATGTAGTGCTGTTGATATTAGTATTCATGGAAATTCTGCACAATAAATTACTGTGTGCCCCTCAGGCGTGTAACGTGAACAGATGGCACCGAATCTGTATAATTCAGAAGTACAGTTTCAAGGAAGGCCATATGGAAAATATGAAAATGTTATGGATTGTAAAATAAAAAATTAGCTTTGCATAATAAAGCTTCAATTACTTCCTCAAACTGTAATGATCGCAAATAGTACTTTTGGCAATACTAATTTCAACAGGACTGTATAAGTATACAGGTTTTAATTGTTCATTGAACAAAGACAATTCAAGGTATGATACACAATGTTGTTCATTGCGGAGTTTCAGACACCCTTTCCTTCTATCTTCCAATCTATAAGAAGATTGTGTTAAAAATGTGTTTATTTTTCTGTGTCTTTTGTGGTTGTTGTATCGCATATATGTAACATATATGTAAACATTCAACTACAATAGTTGGGGCTAAATTATTATTTCTTTTTTGTATCCAAGCATAGTTAAACAATTTATGCATTTTGTGGCTAATTATGATAAATGCATATTTTATTTAAAAAAAAAACGTCATAGGCTTTGGAGCTGTAGTTTTTTAATTTCAGATTGTGCTTCTGTGTAGTTGATCTGTATAGGTTTGTACAGAGCTAGGAGAGAAGAGGTAGGAAATCCTTTGACTTGTTTAGGTGTCTGTGTAATTTGAACTTTAAGTAGCCTTCAAGTTGTCTACATTTATATATATATATCATATAACAATTTTTTTCCTGGCCCATATATACACACATACAATAAATGCATACATTAGGTCAATGTTTTTCAACAAGGGTTCCTTGGAACCCTAGATTTCCTTCAAGGGTTGCTAGGGGTTCTGTGAGAAATGAGCAATTTGTGCCTCTCAGGTCAGTTTAATCATCACCAATGTTTTTTTTTGGCTATCTGTAAGGGTGACATTCTTCCCACTGGCCAGCAATGTAAGAGGAATTCCTCCCACTGACCACTACACTAATGTACAGGGAGCAGTGATATAAAAATTATATCAGGGGTTCCCCAAGACATGAAAGTTATTCTAAGGGGTTCCCCCATGATAAAGAAAAGGTCCAGAAACACTACTCTATGTTTTCATTCTTACCCTTAATTTACTACTATGATGATTATATAACCTGAAAAGCAGATGGATGTTAGCAGCCAGGACATTGACATGTGTATATAAATAATGAATATGGATGCCAACCCTTAAATGTGCATCCTTAAGAAATGACAGGTTTAATGTTTCTACCTTGAAAGGCTGAACTGCTTATACTTTATCATGGATATTTTTACAAGCTATTTAAAAGAAGGGCAGAAAGGTGTATTGTTTTAAATTGAATACTTTTTGTGAGAATGCTGGCAGCTGTTGGAAATGTTTGTGTGGCAACCAAGACCAGATATTCACTACACTATACTACACTAGCATGCATGTCATACACAAACAAGTTCTTTTTCTTAAATTAAGCTAAGCTCCTGTGTAGATGTAAAAGACACAAACGACGGTACAGTAGCTATTGCTTTATTGATATGTTAGTAAATGTATTTTTATGCAGGCAGATAAATTACCTAAACTTTACTTAAATTCAGCCCCCTTTACAGCAAAGCTCAAACTGTGGAACGTAGAAGCAGTTTAAAGGAGCTAGTCTGTGCTGGTATTGTATCTATGTATTCAGCTGTTCGCCTGGAGTTCAGCTACAGGCTGTATGTAAGTAGTCGAAGTTCCCAGCCAACTGTCAGTTGCATGCAGACAGTAGGGATGAGCGAGCAAGTTTTGAAAACTTGATCTTTTGGCGAATTCGGACGTTTTTTGTTTTTGTTTTTTTTAAGTGTGCAATCCATGGCACTAGAGGTTAATTAACCTCTAATGCCGTGGATCACACATCTTCTCAATGAATGTGTCCCAGGCAGCTGCATTTATTGAGAATATCCCCGGCACTAGAGGTTAATCAACCTCTAGTGCCCCGGGGATCGCAAACAAGAGGATTCCCTGCGAATCCTCCCGCTAAAATTTCCTAAATCTTCTGATGGTTTCGCGAAATCAGTTCGCCGAATTTTCACAAAACCATCTGAAGTTCGAGGAAATTTTTGAGAAAATGCCAGAGGCATTCTCGCTCATCCCTATTAGACAGCCTCCTGAACCATGGACCTCAATTTAAATCTGGGTTTGACTTCACTCTGCTCTCTCCCTTCCCTTTACATCATTTTACTGTACACAATGTTTACTGTACACAATATTCTTGACTGAGGACTTCAGGTATTGGCAGGTCACTTAACTAAGCTACACAAGTTTGATGCCACTGCCACTGAATACCAAACCGCTATGCCAGTTAACCATCAACCAAGTTTTTTTTATTTTTACTTGGGACTGTCACATAGTTAAAGAATATATCATCTTAACACAATATGAGTAATTGAGCCTGGTCCACATAAACTCTGACAACTCCTCTAAAAAGGAAGCCATAACACACCAGCACGGGTGAACTAGCAAATGTCAAAAGATTTAAGACTCACTTTTTTAGGAAAAAAGTGGGTAACCCCCACATGGTACAATGTTGCTCTGACTTTACACTGACCACTAAAGGCTCCAAAAAAACACTCATCTCTTGTATTTCAGCTTTGAAGCCAAGCCAGCAGGAGAAGGGAGGATGCTGCCTTTCTGGTCTTAAAGATGGACCGTTTTACCAGCTAGTAGAATATTTGTATAAGAATGCTTAAGAACCATAATTAGGAAGCAAATAGAGGAGATTTCTCTTCTTTGCCTTTATGAAGTAATAAACCTTTTTAGGAAGAATGTCTAACATTAATGATTTAGTGGATTGAGAAGTTGCAATAAAGATGACAATTTACTAAAAAAATAGCTGCTGTATCTTATGGCACTAACACTACAAGAATTAATTCTTCTGTGTGGTGGAATAAATGGCACATAAATCATTTATGTTAGAAAACAATCTGAAGAACTCTGATCTGAGTTATAATTGAAACAATTTCTAACCTTGGCAAAATGACAGTGAGTGAATGTAGGATGTCAGTGCTAGTGCACAATATATGTTTTTTAATGTGGATCTGTCATTGGGGTTAGTTAACAGCAAACAATAGAGTATAGAAACTGTACAGAAAAGATCCTAAGTTGCATATTATTATAGTTTTTTTATCAAACGTATTTATGCAACAATTCCCAATATTACAAACAATGCAAAAGGATACAAAGTACATAAGGTGATATGAATGGGGAAGCATGGCTAAAAAAAAAACATGTTGTAGTTATTACAATATACCTGTTCTGCAAACTACCTAATTGTTTCCTAAAACTAAAGGGTATTTTTGAAAAATAAACCATACAGCTGTTATATGCACTGTGTTGCTATAATATGTATTATATATACCTAAATATGAACCAGCCTGAATATTAACTGAATATAACAAGTACCTACTTTTACCTGAAAAACTTGGAAAACTACATTGACTCAAGTATAAACCTAAGCCAATAAATGTAGCTGTCACTCCTAACATTTAAAACAGTAATCAACACAAATGGCAATAAAATAAATGTGTTATTAAAAAAAATGAAAATAACATGGACTCAGCCTATACACCCTTTTACAGGTTTAGGTATTTTGTACTTTTGAGTTGGTTATGATGGGTCACTTGCTTCTAAATGATCTTTTGTGTATTATTGTTGGTCAGGAGTAGATGGCTTAGTGTCCTCATGTGAAGTGGGTCACAAACTCTTTAATATTAAACAGCAAAGCAAAAGTATGTTACACCCCTGAACAGTGAACATGAACAGTGGTGTGTATAAAATCTCGGTTAACAAGCAAGTATATACAGCATTTGAAAAAACAGTTGACCTGAGGATCACTGCTTCAAGTACAAAAAGTTATGGGTTAATAAATGAGGGCCAATATGTGAAATAAATAATATTATTAAAAAACGTTTAAGCTATTATAGTTGTTAGGCAGTATATCCCAAGTTCTTTTTTTTTTGTATAATAATCATAACTAAATCTATAAAACATGATTAGATTAGCATGCTCTAAACATTTTTACATAAATCAACTGCAGTTTAAAATATCAACACAGAATACATTGAATAGTTCTAATCACCCCTGATGACAATTCTATATTGTGGGTTCAATATTGTGGGTACATTGGGTAATGCATCCTGAGAGCAGGGAGGTGGCTGCTCCAGTGTCAATGCCATATTAAGCATAGAAAAGATGGTAGAATTACCATGAGACAATAAAGCATCTTGTAACAAATGATCGGCTTTCTGCATCAGTTACCCTCAAGCAATTTGTAACATGCTTTTGTAATAACATAAAATGCTTTTTAATTACAGCTTCTGAAACAGAGACATTTATCATAGGAAACAGGTATTTTTTTATGTTCATAAAAGTAACTTTTCCCATCCAGAAAAATTAATTATTCCCCTTATCTGCCAATCGACTCATTGTGTCCTGCAGTCATGAATTAAGATTAATTATTTTCCTCTCAGTGGTTTTTGGCATTTGAGATCCTATTAGTTATTATTGACATGCCGGTACCAAAATTTAAAGTGCTTGCCCTCCAAAGCTTCAAAATCAATTTTTCATTGAGCCGTAAACTTTTAATTAAAGCTAAAGATTCACAAGATTACTTTATCCATCTTTATCACAGTGATAATAAAAGCATCATTTTATTACAAAGCGTGCAGCATGTAGTTATTGAATTGATGGCTAATTGCTTGCTGACAAAAATAATAGTAAGTCATTAGTCCAAAGAGTTATGTCCATATCTATATATTGTAATAATTAATTCAAAATGGTGTGAATTTCATATGCATATATGTAAAATTTTGACTAAAAAAGCCCAAGTTTATACAATAACGTTTAATAGACCTATTTAACTTTTATGCCATACACACAAATGCAAATACTATAAAGGGTTAAATTAAATTTTCAACACAAGGTTACCAGGACTGGCCTATCAATCTTCAATTTACCAGAATCAAACCATTAGTAAAATATCACCCTAAAGGTTATAAAAACAGAAATAAAAACATATTAATATAAATTTTTAAACGCCACTTTTTGACTTTACATGATGCCACATCCCAATTTAGTTTAGAGCAAAATATCAATGGGACTTTTTAGGTCACAAATGATCCAATACTTTTTTTAAAAAAAAACGTACAAAACATTGTATAAACAAACATGAATAAAACAGAACCATTCACAGCAATATAATTATTTCAAATTAAAAACTCAACACGTTTCACAGGCGTCAAAGCCTGATTCATTAGGGGCAATTTGAGATATATCACATAGTTAAACAAAGAATATAATGATAACACAATATGAGTAGTTGAGCCTGGTACACAGAAACTCCAACACACTAAAAGGGAAGCAATAACACATTAGGGAGGCAGCAAGAGTGGACTGGCAAATGCTGTCAAAAGATTGCTGTCTATGCCCAATAAGGCTTATAACCAAAATATCTTTAACAGATAGTAAACCTATCGCAGTAATCAAAAAAAGGCTGATGACACAAATGTATTGCTGCCCACTTAGTTACTGGAAGTACTTGATAGCTCCCTGACTGATTTTACAATTAACCTTCCCTGATAACTTGTGTTGTGATGCTCTCGGAACTCCCTTGACTTTCTTTTTAAGCCCTGACCTGGATTTCCTGTTTGCCATAATATTAAATGTCTTGTATTGCGACTTTAATACTTCTCGCTTGTCACTGACTTTTGGCTTAGGAAACAAAGACAACTCTTTATTACTTGCTGCCTTTATCCTGATCTATCTGGATACAGACTTTGGCTCTCCCCCTGGCCACGCTCCTGTCTCACCCCTGCATAATTACATCTACCTGTGTACTAAACCCAGCCTGTTCATCATTGCAGACTCACCTGTAACTACACCTATTGGTTTCTGAGTCTTTCCCCAGATTGTGACAATCTAGCTCCTCGTAAATATGAAAGATTTTACATAAATGGTCACACAAACCTTTGAATTACATTCTGCTCACTCATGAACATCAGCAGAACAAGCAATGTTCATTGAACCTTAATTCAGTGAGTAAAACACCACTCATCCCTGCTAATCAATAGACAGAGGCTAAAAATCCAGCTGGCTAAGGGACGTTAAGATTTTTTGTCATCCCCTCTATTTGCCTAGTAAACATTGTCACTGAGACCAAGAGACAGAAATTCGTAAACTGTCACTTGGCAATAGAATATAAATAATGGACAGAAACTAAAATCTTAATAGGTCACAGAAATAAGGGTTTAACTATTACACATTAGAAACAAATAGTTTGGGCTTTGATTATAATAATATTGAGTAATGGAGAATGTGGGGTCATTACGATGATGGGTCTGCAAAAGGTCTGCATTAAAATTCCAACAAATCTGTTATTTGGAAAATCCTCAAAGAAAGTGAACTCACTTCTGTGAGTGGCAACAATTTTAAACATCTTTTGGATGTGATAAGTCAACAGTTAAGTAAGAGTTAAATGACCAAGGAATGTGGTTATTCATCCCTCTCTAAATCATAAAATCCAAAGTTTATTCCACACCCTGAAATAAGGAGATCATCTGCAAATGTCAGAAGACATGGCTCTGTTAAAAGACTGGCAAAAATCCTGGCGGAGCTAAAAGATTTCTTTTCAATGAAACAGAACTGCAACCGATATTGACTTTTTCAGATTAGATACAATTATTAAAAATATCTTAATGTCTTTAGCAATGATTGTTGGCTGAAGATTTTGTACAGAACAATCTTTCACTGGAAATTACATTTCGTAATGATAATGATTATTATTATTATCTGTTCTATATTCTATTTATGATGAACAGTAACTTCTGAAAAAATATTAGCTGACATCATTGCAAAAATGCAAATGTTCCATCACAAAAGGTCCTTTTATTGGTACATTAAGACACTAATGCAAGCAGTGCCACTCATTTACAGTACATATTTTACATTTATTTAAAAACTCTATTTTTATTTAAAAATATTTTACATATAACTGTACAACCTAAAATCATTTACAACTTTTTGTGCCAATATGCTGATACACACTGGAGCAGCATATAGAATATTTACCCTATATGGAATAAACGTGTGTTTAAAGATGTTAAAGAGACTTTGTCACTGGGGCATCTGGCAAAGAAGTCTTCAACATGTGGAGTTTTTTTAGGGACTCCACAAAATGAGACACTTTATAGGCGTTCCCTACATTGTATTTTTTATGAGTAAGCAACAAGTTTATTAAAAGTATGACAGTACTTGTACTGTTTCATTTATTCCAATTCCAACTAAAAACATAAGGAAATGGCTAGACGAGTTTGCAATGGTAGCTGTGTGGCTCCCTAAGAACTGCATAAAATGAATCTGGCAAGATTGTGGACAGGTTGGACTAAGATCATCCATGGATACAGCTAGAAACCTCCTATTCTAGCCTATTTCAGAATTCAGCAGGATGTTATGACCAAGTTATTGGTTATCACAAAATCTGGAGACCAATGAGCCTAAACTAAGCATGTCTGTAGTCATGTCCTCATTTTCTGAGACCTAGCATAATGATTCTTGGTTTCATAATGATCGTTATGGTGACATGACTAAAATGCTGCAATCCATTACTTATTATTACATCTTCTGATATCTGTTCCTAGGATACAGTTCAGAGGGCAGTAAGAAGCCACTTATATACGGTATTCTTATCTGCCAAATCCTGAGTTTTTCAACACCTGGGGACACAGAATACCTACGTACAAATCTTAGATATCGCTGCCCACCTGGTTTGTTTTACTGACCGGGCCTGTTCATGTTTTATAATGTGTGAAAGGAAATTCTTGGCTCTGGTATCCATACTGTTCAAAACAGGCCTTAAAGCAGAACTAAATATAAAAAATAAAAAATTGTGAGCAGCTAGGTCCTTGCAATAAAATAAATATACATATCTGATCATATTTGTTTTAAATATACTCATCTTTCCCGATACAGTGACTTCCAACCCTTTTAATCACCATCTTGACTGGCTGGGCTGGGGTGACGTAACTCCCATACATTCGTGGGAGTTTATTCAGGGATACCTTAATTCACTGTAATCTATTTTTTAAAAAAGATAGTGAACATAAATAAAAATGCAATAAAAACCTGCCTGCTTGCAAATTGTGAAAGCAAAACTATAGTTCCGCTTTAAAGAAATGCGCTAGCCTTCACTGGTGTTTCTCTAAAGATAATTCTGACATTGGAACTTTCACCAATGTCAAGCTACTGGCAGAGATGCCAAATTTGATTTGAGTGTCCAGACGCTATTAAAACTGGAAATAACTTCTTTCTCTTTCAAAGATTAATAGAATGATCACAATTAGGTTTGGTTTATTTCTGTAGGAAATTGTACAGCACAATGTAGATGTCAACACAGGACAGGTGTTTTTATTAGCTCAGGACCTCAAGGGCCTCCTTACACCACCATTCTACAAACAACATTAGAGACATTACAGAATCAATGGCTCCCGAGCCGGTAGTTGGGGATTGTGAGTTTACCCATGACATAAACTGATAAAACTGTATTATGTAAAGAGCTTGTGTGAGCAATCTCTATACAAAACATAACATTAATGCTTTTTTTTGTTCATGTACAAGGTGAGTTGCGTTTGTTTCTTCCTAAATAAAAATGTATAACAAAAATTAGTTTTCATGAAGAAGGGTTGTGCTGACATTCTTCACACTTTACCAGTATGCTATGGGGAAGTTATCAGGTCTAGGTCTGAGCATATTGGAATTGTCATCTACCCACACTAGTGATCAACTTTTTGCTTGATATTGTGTTTTAGTTATTTTTTAACATATAGTTTGTTACTTGTGGCATGCAAATAATGGCTTAGTCAGTCTTTAGGCTGTTTCAAGACGCATTAAAAAAAACCTAAACATCCAAAACACCCTGCACAGATAGGACATCACCAAATCTCACTCAAATTTGATTAGACTAGCAGTAAGAGGAAGCCTTAACTTTCGCACTGTAAATATGCAGCTAATTGACTGTATAAATGAAAAGGCCATCTTACATACATACAGGTGTACTGCTATTTTTAAAGAGGAGTTAAAGACAAAGGGTATATTCTTCCGTGTACTGCCTAAAAAGTTTTCAAATTTCTAGATGTTCACTATAACAAAGCAAATCTTCACTTTTTGAATTCCAGTTTAAGGTTTTTAATTGACCGTAAACTAGGCACTTCCGTGTGAATGGGCAAGCAATATTTAAAGCTGAGTGTGTGTAAAAGACACAAATTATTGGAGTTCTGCTTTCATTAATACATCATTATTGTATTTTTTAGGAGGACACACTGTGGGTCCCTAACTCAACTTGGCATCCACCTCTTCCAGTCCAAGTAAAGCAGAGCTTGACTGTGAAAGAATGAAGCAGTGCAAGGATTCAATCAGTTCAGTGGACATGAAGCATGCCGATGATACAGTCAGAGATTTTGTTGGGATAATTCTTTTACTTCCTGTCTGCGAAAAAGGTTGTCATGCCAGGAGAGAAAACTTTGTGAAAACAACACAAAGAGAATTTTATTTTTTATATGTTAAGTAGAGGAATGCTAGAGCCATTGTCAGTTTTTTATTGCTGCCTGTTTTCCTTATGGGATTCATACTTTTCCCCATTATATTTAATATCACAAAAAAGAAACATCCTGGCTATCAAACTAAAGATATCAAACTGTTGTAAACAGTACTGTAGGGGAAATCTGTGTGCTGAAAGTGATGGATTTATTCTTCTACCTTTTATGGGCCTATTCTTTTTATGATTCTTTTGGCAGGAATAATGGATACACCATGACTATTCTTAAAATATGAAACAATGTATCTTCATTGTTTGTAGATGGTGCCTGAAGGCCCAAAACCCACAGCTTCCTCTCCCCCTCCACCCACACCTCTGGCTTTCCTTTTCCAGGCAGTGCACAAAGCAGCAATTCCTGCTCATGCTTCACAGTGTAGAGAAATTAATCATGAGTAGAATTGTGCATTAAAGATCTCATTCCAGAGGCTGAATTTAAAAGCTATTTATTCAAAACACATTTCTAAAACTCACTACAGGATTTAAGGCCAAATCACAGCTGTTCTAGGGGGTTTCTTGCATTACCATTCTTAAAAAAAAGGTTATAGCAAAATGTAGCCGTTCTAAATCCAAATATATAATTTTGTGTTCTTTCCTAGTCTGTACAATTGCAGATTTAGCCTGAATTGTGTAGTTATTGTAATACGTTTGGTATTATGCAGCTGTTTCTTGGTGCCTGGTGTCTCAAATCTGTGTGCACAGATAGATGGGCAATGAGACAGTTTTTAGACTGGCAATATCCTGTTACTAGAACAATATTAAAATGAAAAATAATAACAAAATAGGCTAGAAAAAAACAAGTTATGAGTTAAGAAGTAGTATGAAAGGACAAATATAGCAAGCACTATAAAACTTGCAATAATCAAATAGCAGAAGAATTGGTAATAAAATGTTTGGATTAATAGCAGCACTGACAGGATAATTAGAACATCATCCTGACAAATAAAGAACATGTCCTGCTTCCAGTGAGCAGGTGAATTCAATACGAGACTAGAGAATGTATCAGACAAGACAAATAATTGGAATAATGCTGAACATGCTAGCCATAAATAATTAGGACATTCACCGCTGATGACATCTGAAAGTTATGACTAGGCTGTTCTTTTTCCTTTTAGAATTAACAAATTTGAAAGACTCTTCATTTAATGTGGAAAATGACAAACTTTATTAAAGAAAATACAAGCAGCATCAATAATAGGCAGTTCTGCAATTACTGACCAAGAACAGACTGGTAGAATTGATTAATGTATGTAAGTAACACTTTCCTCTTGAATATCCGTGCCCTGATCTGCTGTTCTGTAGCCCTGATCTATATGTTTGGAAAAGCTGAGCCACCCCTTATTATTTCTATGAAATTCCAAAAAAAGTCTATAGTGGACCTCCATCAGATATATTGGGCCTGATTTATTAAAGCTCTCTAAGGCTGGAGAAGATACACATCGATCAGTGAAGCTGGGTGATCCAGCAAATCTGGATGGTGGTCCAGGATTGAAAACATTTGCTAACAAATAGAAGTTACTTTCAAGAAATCCCTCCCAGGTTTGCTGGATCACCCAGGTTCACTGATGAACATGTATCCTCTCTAGTTTTGGAGAGCTTTATTAAATTAGGACCATTGTTTCATTGTAAGTGTATGCATGTTTTTCTTTCTAGAAATACGGTGCCAACTTTAATAATATGCAGGACCAGCATCTATTTTCTCCTCCCTGAGCAGTTCTCAGCTATATTTCTAAACAATGATACAGCACCCTGCTGCAACCTTTAGCTGTGTGAATTGTTATGAAGTTACATTGTTGCAATCGGATTAGTGAGAAAGATGAGAATACAAAAATGTTTTTTCCAGCCTGCAGCGGATTGATGATATCATCTAGCTAGACTGAAGCTCAAGGACTATTATTTTGATAAAATGATAAATAGTAGGGTTTTAAAATATTGGGATAATTTTGGGATATATCAGGAAATGTTGTATGCAGATAAAAGGTCAACTTAAAAAAGAGGAAGGAAGATCTTTCCCCTTTGAGATGGAGTAAAAGATGTGCCCAACTCCAACTCCCATACAAATAAAAATGATGGCTTATAGTTGGGAAATGTCTCATTTAACATCAATATAGAATCTGTAGCAAGGGGAGGAGAGGCAGGCAAAGGAAAGAGGAAAGGAGTGTGGGTTTAAGGAAGTAAAGGGAGCTTAGTATTCATGGGTAAACTAGAATAGCTTAGAGCATGATTTAATAGATACAGTTTTGCAACAGGACCTCCAACATGACCCACCATATAACCTAGAAAATACCCTGCTCATAGACATCTCTCAATTGCCTTGTGTAAGGATGAGCCAAAGAACAGAGTATTTAGTACATTATGGAAAGGGCCATATTTAAACACCTCTTTTAGTGTAGTAATTATTCTTCAGTCTGGAGACTAAATTACTGTATAATGTTATGTTTAGGAATGATAAAAAATTCAACAATAAGCAAAATACTGAATATCTGATTCTAAGTGAGAAAATAATTCATGGGGATCAAAACTGTTTATCATGGTCATCCAATAAATCAATAAAGATGATAATCATTTACCAAAGTTTATTCAATATTTTTATAAACATTATTCAGTCACTGGCAGGGTCAGCCACTGATTACCATAAAAAAAATCTATTTTCAATTTTTTTCTATTGTCTTGCATCATCATTTGGCTTTTGTGACTGTCTTGCTGCTTGCCTTGCAAGCCAACCCAGCTGCTGCTTTTGCAGATATTGGCTGTCCACCACCTGGGTCATGCTGTTTCTTGCCAGTTGCAGCTCTTTGTGGCTGGGAACTGTCCCTGCTTCTCCAGAAGATGTATATTCACATTGTTCATTTCCTTGTTTAGCTTGTTAACACTCTGACTGCACCTTAGGACCTGCCTGGTGTCCATTGGCTGCTGGATTGAGTTGTAAATCTAAGGTTTAAATATCTCTTAGACAATAGAGAGCATATGCTTGCATTGCTCAATTGCTGCATTTTTCACTAATCCTCACCCAATGTGTATAGGTTTTAAACTATTCTGGCAAGATTAGAAAAAGGTTCACTCAACGATTGTCAAATATTACCCACAGAAAACACTAGGTGATTCTGGTAGAATCTCCGTTAGACAAATTAAGCCTTTTTTTCACTGGGTAAATGTAATCGGGGTTTAGTTGGGGCTAAAAGGAAGTTGGCCAAAGTAGTTAACCAGTTTTCATCTATAAAATGTATGGTGCATAATGACACACTTAATCTTGTAACAACCCTGAAGTGCCAGCCAGATGCAAGATCATGTCTGCCAAACTGCCAAAACTCAGCTGCCATTTAGAACAGTGTTAGAAGGCCTTGCTAATTGACATAGTGATCAGTGAGATAGAACACAAAAGCTGCTGTACTATAGTTGCAATAGATAAACATTAACGGAAATATTCATTTTTAAATTTGTTGAATCTGATTGTCTCTGATAAAACACAAAAAAAAATCTATATTAATAAAGGGTAAGAAAAAAAACAAAATTTGTTTGGACAACATATTTAAAGACAAAGAAACACACACTTACCAGCACTCATCTGCTGCCTGCGAATCTCTACACTGGCTTACAATTCACAGCAAAGTATTCAAGCTCCTGTGCTTTGCCTTCAAATCCCTCCACAGCTCCTGTCCCTCCTACATTTCTGGCCTGACACTTTATTACATCCCTGGCCGCTCTTGTTGCTCCCTCAATGACCTACTAATGACTTCCTCCATAGAGTTCCACAGATCCCTGGATGAGAATAGCTGTCCTAACATATGTGATTGTAAAGTTTTTCACCTGCTGGAACATGTATTAATTTCCAACAAATATACAAAATGGTAATAAGGTAATTATTAGACATTGTTTTCAAATGTCATCAAATCAGTTCCTTATTCCAATTGTGTATATTGCAATCTTTGATATGAAAAATGCATTGCCCCATGTCGGTTGAAAAAAATGTAAGAATGCAAATTCTTCTAAAGTGCTAAATTGGAAAATATGTGATACCCCCCTTATCAGGGCCAGAGATCCACAACTGGGTCATCTTTGTTAGAATCACTTCTTTTCCTCAGGTCCTAAACCCACCAAAAAATAAAGATATTTATTAAACATGACTAAATAATGATATACTTAATAAACATGAGCATGTACTGGAAAGCAAATGGAAAAACTGGAAAAAAATGTGCCACCTAATAGGAAATTACTCTCTGCTCATTAAGGAGCTCCAAGAAAATTAACCCAAGAGAAACATTTTGCCATTCTCATCTTTCCCACTAAATTTTACTGGTTGACTTCTTGTAACAATGGTCATTTTACTTTAGTGCTCCAAGCAAGTGGCATATAACAAGTTCTCATTTTTCTGATCTACATCAGAGTGATCTAACATTGCAGAGAAAAAAATCAGTAATGTAAGTCCTCATATTTCTGGCAAAGCAAGCTTTTTCTTATAGTATATAAAAGGAGAGGTGGATCACAATATTAAGTGTACTCTTCCAGAAATACAGTTGAAAGTAAAACATATATACTGTTTGTGGTTAAACTGTGAATTTAGCTGTATGTCAGGCATTACCCTTTAACAAGCTGCCTTCATGGCATATTTATCTAGTGCAAAAAATCTTTCAACATAACATAAAATACAGTTTACTTCAGCCTTCTGAAATGATAAAAAAAAACATAGGATAACACAGAAAAAAATACAAGCTGAAAACAAACTGCTACAACAAGCAAACCACTGAATTATATTGCAACTGAAACTCTAAAGTTGTCATTACATGTAATACAATTGAAGGCTACAAGGGTTAGAGTAAGTGAACCCTTATAACTGTATATTACTTTCCTTATAAAGAAGTTTGTTAAATAATGAAAGTAATGGTCCATTTTACCTTGTAAAACAATATATTTATGTGATATGCTACAGTAACATCAAAGTACAGTCTTCCTAGCCAATGACAAATGACATGGCATATTAAAATAGACACGGCTGCAGTTTTCTGTTTAGTTTAAGTGTGTGTTCTGAGCTGTGGAAAAGTTGATGTGGAAAAACTAATAAATATAAACTCTTAAAAGAAATAATATATAAACAAAATATTTAGAAGAAATATGTCTGTGCCAAATAAATGTGGTTTTATATCATTTAGTGTGTTTGTTGATAAATGTTTTATTGTTTAAAAAAGTGAATATAGAGTGCGTTCAGCTAATACAGTGCAATATGAAAGCCGTTACCCATATATAATGCATTTGTTAGATGTGCCAAATGCCTCAGCAAAGGACCCATTATCAAATTTCAGGGGCCCCTCTGCTAAATCTTCAGTTTGAAATTCTATAAAAAAAGGCTGATTGTCAGAGATGGTTTAACTGGTCATCAACCAACCAGTAGCCACTGTTTATCTGATGCTATCTGAATGCTATATATCTGAATCATGCCCTTCAGTTTATATTGTATATTGTTTTTCGGCTGGTTATTTGGCAGTAAGGTTCCATACAGTTAGCTCAAGATTACAGTCCCACATTTGGAAGAATCGGTGAAGCAACCTACAAAAAGTCAGGCCAGTTTTAGTGTTAAGGTGTTTTGATTAGTTAGGAGCAATAGGTGTCTCACAATACTTATAAAATGTTGAAAATATATTCATATAATTATCCTTGTCTGTCAGGGGTGGACATATAGAAGTGCAGTGTGTGCAGCTGTGCAAGGGCCCTCGCATGGTCCAGCAGAAGCCCATGCTGCGACTTGCATAGTGCTAGTTGGCAGCTCACAGTGCAGGCTGTGACTATGGACTTTGTACAGTGCTGTGTAATATGCCAATGTGGGCTAAACTGCAGTGTGCAATTAGAGGCATCCCCCCCACCCCAGGTATCTGTATATGGCACCAGCCAGAAAAATAAATACCTGTATGATAGGTTAGAGGGGAAGGGTGAGCTATTATTATATGTTCGCAGATGTACTTTATTATTAAACCCTTACATTTACTCCAACACTAACCTCACAAGACCCTTTAAGTAATCAATTATTCTGCATTGAGTATCATTTCACAAACATAGAGGCTGCCAATTCCTATCTCCCCTTCTAAAAATGCATGTTTTCTGACTTTCATACAGACCCCAGTTTCAGTATCATTAGCCACTGCAGATGAGCCCTATATTTCTCTTGTGACAGGTATACATTTTTGCTATTTCCAGATATTTACCGCCTGTAGTGTAAGAGCTGTCACAGTTGAAAGACTTCTGATAAGCACCAGGCCAGTGTACCCCTACTTATGATAACCTGACTCTCTGTATAAGTGTAGAACAGCAAATATCCCTTTAAAGTTTTCCATTCCTCATGTATACCTTCATAAAAAATCTGAGCACGCACGTTAATATATTTTTTCTTTGAATATTAGAATAAATATGGAACAATTTCTGGAGCTTGATGATCGAAAAAGCTGCTCATGGCTTAAAGGGATTGTATAATAGAAAGAATAACTTTTTTTCCCCAAGTATCATGTTCTTCAGCTTTTAAATATTTTTCCTTAGGATTACTAGACCAAAAAACATTACAGCTTTGCATTAAATTATTTTAATTCACCCTCTAAAGCTACTGTTTTTACGAAGTACATTTACAGGTAAAAATGCTGTAAAGAAGTATTTTTATTTTAAAAGGATTTCCAACAAAAATGGAAATTCCCTAATTAATTAGGAATAACCAGTATAACCTTAAAGGGTCCACACCTTTTCATGTTTTTGTAAATTAATGATGCTTGAGCATTGGTCTGTTTGTTCTGGTTTCAATTAGCCTAGTAATACAGTGATCACTGTTTTATAGTATTACAGTTCTGTAAGGACTTCTAAAAAAATTATATACATATACATCATTTTAGTTTTTCTTTTAGAAAGCAATATTGTTGAATATAGGTTTGTAGGGTACAAATATTTATCATATTTATATGAATGTGCCTATGTTTAGCTGAAAATACTTGACTCAAGTATAAACCTAAGCTGCCATCACAACTTTCAAAATAAGAATAAATAGAAATGGCAATATAAATAAATATACCCATGTATTTTTTTAAACATTTTACAATCACATGGGCCTACAGGTTAACATATTATGTACTTTTAAACTACCCTGTTTCCCCGATTATAAGGCACTCTCTTATATTTTTTGAAATGCCAAAATATGCCCTGGGTCTTATTTTCAGGGGATGTCTTATTTTTCCATGAAGAAGACTACAGTACACATTTATTGTTGAAAGTCACTCATGATCACTCATGTGTGAAACTGTGCGCAAAAAATCATGTCTCTGATGGCAAGTTAGTTACACACTTTATATTAGGACACACCACCACCTACTGGTGTGACAGAGTATAAACCTGCATTCTATTTCTAATGGCATTTTTGAGGAAAAATTCTCTGTGTATACTTGTATACTTGAGTACTGTTTATCGCACTGCCACAATATAAATTGCATATATATATATATATATATATATATATACATAAATATACCATTTTAATAACGTCCATGAACTGATTATAAAACTTTACAACATCATAAAATAAAGAGCATTATATTTTATATTAGTATATTTTTATCTTTTTTTATACATTTCTGTAAGTTATACTTTTTTTTTATGTGTATTCATATGTAGGAAATTGGAGAGAGGAGAAGGAGAGATGCAAAATCTCAAACTGATGTAATCTGCACGCTAAGGGTTATTCAACAGCTTTACAGACACCAAGGGATGTGATGCATGCATCCATGGTCACAGCAAATTAGATACACAAACATACTCCTCCAATTGCCTTCTGCACGTCGGGGACTAAAACACTGTCAAAATAAATTTAGATGCTTACTTAGTCATTGTGCACTAGCCAAACTCCTCAAGGCACCACTATCTTGCACCAAAAAAATAGAGCAAAACTTTGTTATTTTTTAGGCATTTTTATTTCATTCTTATTTGTCAGCAATAGTCATGCTAAATGTAAGTAGCTATAATGCCCAATGGCTTGGTACACAAAAAGAATGCTGCCCATAGAGTAAAGTTTGCCTTAGAATAGCACACACGGCCTGATTTCTAAATAGGTTTTCCTTTGCATTCCAGGGATTTCAACTAAAAATCCTTTGTACTGGTCAAGTAACAGGGCCATGAAATGTTACCTTCAAATGGCTCACATGGAGACACCTATAAACTATGGAGAAACATTCAAAATTAATTCTTTATTAAACAAAAATGTTTAAACTGGCATAGAAAAAAGGTGAGTGTGACTAAGAAAAAAAAAAAGATTTTGCAAAGATTTTTATTATGCAAAAGCGTCTGCAGGGAAATTGCATCTACAGCATGTTGTGAAAATGAATGATATAGTACAGGAAATGCATTTACACTCCAGAAAAAGGTTCAGTTATACGCGTATATATCTGGGAGCTGCAATTTATAATGTATTTTATTATCAGTCAAAAATTGTTGGCCATTATGCTTCACACTGGTTTATAACTATACTGCGGTCGATTTTCTGCAACCAGCAAGGAGTTTTTCACACTAATCCACCATGAGTTGGACAATATATTTTACAATGATCCATCAAAGGTTTTGATTCAATTTAAACATAGGCAGGCAGCATCAGAAAATGCATTACCGTATTTAAAATAAACCACAATGAGAGTACTGAAACATCCCAGGATTGGTGGTTTTATAAATGTACAAACATAAAGCCAGTTTGTAAATGTATAATCTATTAGTAAACTGACTTCACATTTTAAGTAAACATATTTCAATGGTACAATGCAGAAATAATACAAAATATCATAATACATTCTTGACACGTTGCACATATAAATGAAATGCATGTTCTAGTATTAGACATTTTCAGATAAATTATTTTGCTTCTACAAATTATTCTGTTTTTGTTGTTTTAATATATTTTCTACTGACACATCACAGATTTAGGGAATAGAAAAAAAAATGTCTTAGAGCTTTGCATAAATACTAATTGTGTAACCTTCAAGTAATGCTGCACATGGCAATTTGTTTACTGAAATCAGCCATTTCCACAGCAAACTGCATTTGCTTCTTGAAAATGCCTTCTAAAAAAGGAAATCACTTATTTGTATCTTGTATTTTCTGTAGATTTGATCCAGATGGTTTGCCATTTTTAAAGATGCTAAATGAATTATAAAAAAGACATTTTGACATGATCCATGATAAGACTGCAACCATTAATCACAGATTCCATTAAAACAAAGTAGCATTATCCATCCATTTTAAATAGAGAAGGGTCTGGAGACAAACATGGATGTCATTGTATAACTTTTCCCAGGAAAATGCTTGTTGTCTGACAGTCCTGCTAACTCTTGGACACCAGTGCTTTGCATTACTGACCCTTAGAACAAGCCTGCATATAAGGACTTCTGACTTTACTTACCTGCATACATACCAGGCCTGATTTATGAAAGCTCTCCAAGACCAGAAAATATAGACTATAATAGGAGATCCTGGGTGATCCAGCAAACATAGAATTAATCTGGTCCAAGGTTAAAAATAGCAAATGATTTTTATTAAATCTTTTCCAGGTTTGCTGGACACTCATGATAGTCTATCTTCACTAGTCTTGGAGAGTTTTCATAAATCAGGCCCAGAGATGAATGACGCCAGACACTTACCAATTGGGCCAACCATGGATCTCTTGTGACTAGTTTAATATAAAATATAACCATGTACAGGTATAGAACATGTTAGTAAAAATATCAGCACAACCCTGTTGCATTCGGACATTTAGTATAAACAGTTGCATCAAATAATCCTGGTAGCACAGTATCACATAATATTGTCTTTGTTGGAATTATTTGACCATGTTAGCTATGTAGAGATCAACCACAGACATGGTTCGTCCTACATGCAGGTCAAAGATATTTAGAGCTTGTTATTCACTTGTGTACTAGTTGTTTTATTCTAACCTTCGGTTTTGAAGCTTTTGTTTCTTTTTTCAGAATAGGATAAAAGAGTGTGTCTATTCATGTATACTTGTACAACCTGTATGTTATTTCTCTATGCTTGTATTCTTCATCACAAAACTCCTGGCACTGAACACATATGTAAATACTGTAGCTTCCCTGTGATTATTAATATCTTTTATTTATACAGCTCTAAATTTTATGCAGTACTGTCCTAAGTGTCCCTAACACCAAAAGCAAGCAACACCCCTTCCTCCATTCATTCCCTAACATTGAACTAAGATTACCAGCAGACAGTTGCTGTTACATAATTTATAAGCGTTTTTAAAGCATAGCCGTGAAAGTACATTTTTCATTCTCAGAATTCTTGCTCCTATAACTCCCTGCACACCTTACCTTCAATAAAGCTGAACTAAACCTTTAGGATAAAAAATTGTGACCGGATAGATCTTTTTATTGTAGAAGGAACAGGCAGGCAATGTCCCTTCTGCAAAAAATAAACACACCTGCCTGATTGCAATTTTTAGGATATACTCACCAATCCTTGATCTGGTTCCAGTGCTCCATCTTTATCCGGTCTTCTTCCAGATGTCAGATCTTTACCCATCTTGATTGGCCAAGTTGCAAGGTCTTCACATGCACACAGAAATTCTTTCAGTCCTGGCACCCCCTGGAGATACCGGGACTCCCAGCATAACCTGGCATGGCAAACAGGAAGACATGAAAGTATTATTGCAGAAGGGAAATCGCCCATCCCTTCTCAAATATAAAACCTGCCTGCACACATTTTTAATTGCAGAATTAAAGTTCTGCTTTAAATATTGCAGCAGCATGGGAGGGTAGTAATGGTGCCGCTATCACCACATAATACACACAGGGTGCTGCGAAAATCTTATTCCTGGAGTTTAACACCTAACAATACAACGGCAAGGTGGATACCTGGACTCACCTTTGAAGAGCTTTCCCTCATTTCCTTTTCTGTTTGACACTTGGTAAATAGACAGTAAGTAGGGAGATGCTTCCTTATTTCCTGTGAGCAATCTCTTATTTAAAGACTGGGATCAATAAAAAGTTGATAAAATTCTAAAATTAACTAAAAAATTTTAAAAAAATTTTAACTAGAGTTAGACTTAAATGAATCTGTTTTACAGTCGCTCATTGCTCTGTCACTGGGTTTGTTTAAGTTTTGTGTATAATCCTCCAACTTGGAACCACAGTATAAAAATATATTTGCAAAATTAAATTATCTTGCTATGCCCTTGCATAGCAAATAGGAAAAGAACATTTAATTTTACAGATTAAAATCTTATATAAGCCACTTGGGCTATAGAGAATACTCAAGCATATATTATTGTGCTGTGTACACATTGCAGCTTATCTTTTATGTATGGAAAAATATTTTCTATAGCTCGTGTGGCCTTTACATACTCTGTTAGTGATAAAACTTGGTTTTAAGGCATCTGAGGTATTAGTAGATGATGAGCATAGTAATGGAGAGTTTTCCAAACAATGAAATGCATTTTACATACCAGCTATGTATAATCCCTGTGATATACATTGATATGATATATATTTTAAATGATTTAATATTAAAAAAAGAAACTACTGAATTAGCTCAAACCTGAAACTATTTGCTTTTCATGTGCCTCTTGTTAGTGGTAAAGTATTTAAAGCCTGTTTCTCGGTAGTGTTGAAAAATTAAAATAGCCACTTTCCCATCCCTTGCCTTTCTAGAAAATCTGTGTTTTAATGTCCATTATCCCAGGTACACACAGAGAAATGTTTACCTTAATCATTGGTCTTAAGGTCTTCCCCCTCCATTGGTTCTGGTTGTGATGGCTGGTTCCCAGCAGCTCTTCCTTCTAACGAACTCTGATGGATCCAAGAGCCACATTATTAACCCCTCTAGCATTTTAATTCTGTTCAAATTTCCATGCAAAAAAAAAAAAAACATGGCTATAATTCTTAAGCATAACTCACCCAAATATGCCCAATATTTAATACATTCAATAATAAACTTTAAATAAAAAAACACAAAAATCTGTTGAAAAAAATAGTTAAACATGTAATATAACTGTACAGTAGCTTGAACAAAATTTCTTTCTATTGGACTCTCCCGCCGTTCTGCCCGCCCGCACCGACGCATGTACCGACGTCACCGGGAAACCCCAGAGAACGTCTCTGCACTTTGGGGCTAAAGATCAAAGAGGACGGACGTGTCCCCAGGACCTATGGGGACCAGTAGGATGCAGGGGGACGTTCAAGAAGCAAGGTAAGTGGGTTTTTTTTTTAAAATTTAACGGCCCTTCAATGTGACTTGGGATTACCGATTTTTGCATGGAAAAGTCACACTCAGGAATAACGCTAGAGGGGTTAAGTACACCTTGATAGTACCAGGTTGGGCCCCTTTTTTCTTCAGAACTGACATAATTCTTTGTGGCATGGATTCAACAAGGTGCTGGTATCATTCTTCATTGATTTTTGTCCAAGTTTGGTATCAATATGATCAACATGGCTGCACATCCATGATATGAATCTTCCATTCCACCTCATTCCAAAGGTCTGTTATTGCACTGAGATTCTCTACCTGTGGAGGCCGTTGAGTACAGTGAACTCATTGTCATGTTAAAAAAACAGCATTAGATGATTTAGGCATTGTGACATGGTACATTATCCTTCTGGGAGTTACCATCTAAGATGGGTACACTAGGATCATACAAAGATAGGCATGGTCAGCCACAATACCAAGGAAAGCTGTGGGGTTTGAACAATGCTCAGTTGGGGCTTAGGGGTAGTCACTCCATTACTCCAAAACTCTGACCCTACCATCGAAATGGCACAGCATAATTTGAGATTTATTAGCCTAGGCCACCTTTTGCCAATCCTCTCATTTTGACGAATACAATTTTGGTGAGCCAATGCAAACTGGTGCCTGTTCTTAGCTGCTAGGAGTGGCACTTGGTGTGGTCTCAAGCTACTGCAGGCCATCTGCTTCAAGGTTTTATGTACTGTTTATTCAGAGATGCTTTTCTGCATACCTCTGTTGTATCGAGTGCTTGTTTGATTATCACAACAAATGTGATCCACTGCTCCTGGATTCCACCAGCAGGTATATAAGTGACCCATGTATTTGAAAAATCTTTGTTCCCTTTTCTCCACACAGCATCAGTATGTTGTAAAACAAACATGCAAAAAATTAGCAATTATTTTTAAACAGTTATTGGCTATTCATGCAACAATCTAATTATACAACCTACTAAATTTAGGTATTATAGACCAAAAAGGAATTTGTTTTACAAATCGTCAACTTTACCAAACTTTTAAAGACTTGCTTGCTTTGCTTTAGACTGGTTGCTTTTTTCCCATGTTTGAATGTACCGGGTCTCATGATAGACAAGCACATTTTTAGTTTTTTTATATAACTTTATAGACTCTTAAGAGGTTGTACAGTCAAATTGCTGCTGATAGTGAACCCATCTTTGTTTTTATTTTAAATCATTGAATAAAATCAAACATTTATTTTAATAACATTGCTAGCAATTGTAACATCTTTGCGAGCCTCTCACTTTTTTATATTACATAATGAATCCTATTTTATTTTACTTATGCAATTTAACTAAAAATATAAAATATTGAATTAGGTAGGGACAAACAAGCCTAACTCAACAAGTTTAGCAAACGGTAGGCGTCCATTTACTTTTTTCCAGTGCATTAAATCATATGTCAATGTGCAACCCTTTAACGCACTAATGTACATTGCTGTGAGTTGTATCGTGCTACACCAAAGGTGTGTTACCATGTGTATTCATGTGTGCTTCATTTAAAATGAATGGCCCTTACAATGCAGCAACGCATGTTATGTGCAATACCACACATTGCAGTACCACAAACATTCCCAGAACTCAGAAGCTTAAATCCGGCATTAAACTTAAAACCAAAGTGTTGGGGGTCTGCTGGGATGGACAGGACAGGAACTCGGGTGGAGAGATTTCACTCAATAACATGAATGAGACTCTTTTTAATGGCTTTGGCTGCTATTTAATCCAGGTACTTAGCTGCAGCGATCTTCCTGCCAGAGTCTAAGATCTTACAAAGTAAGATCTTACAAACAGATGGGTAAAGCTGCTTATATTGCCATGCTTGTTGTACATTCATGTTTACTGGCTGAGTAAAACTGAGAAGGGAAAAGAGTTTGTGTTGTTTGTCTTTTACATTCTTTGCTGAAAACTCAAGATTAGCATTCAGCAGGATCTATGTCCCAATTATGAGAGCTAGGCACCACCAGAACAAACACCTCAAATTACATTCCATACGTCCTGAGTTTTTTATTGAAGGGGAATCAGAGTTAAATGTATGCACAAATGTTGGACTTGGACTAACTAAAAAGTTTGCTAAAAAGTGCAGTTTCCTTTTATCAATTGCCATGTTTAAAATGCAAAATGAGATAATCAGGCCTGTTTAATAAAGGTGCAGAAATCTGAATTTGTTCAGTACAACAGCTCCATCTTATGTTATGTTTGTAAATTGCAATGCAGATATCCTTATAAAAAAAGGCATTTAACATATGGCAGAGTGTTGTTTAGATCAAGCCAATATTTCAAAGACCAAATAAAAGAAATGCTTTAAGTTGTTGTTGTTTGTTTTTTACATTTTTTTTGTAATGGAAGTCTCTTAGCTGTTACTCACACAATTCTAACACGGTATTATAGGGTAGAAATATTGCAAAAAAAATCTGGTATCATTTGCTGTAAATATTTTATAATTAGCAGAAAGTTTGAAATTAAACTTTACAAAAGTATTATTTTCCAAAAGAGTAATTCACATTTTTAACATTATGTAGGAGGGTGGCTATCCCTTTTACATAAAGGAAAAAAACATATTTTTAAAACTTTTTTGGGGAGGACTTCTTCCATCTTTACCACAGCCTTGTGGGATATTTGCATCCTCTCTGCTCATGCTTGACATCAGGCATGTGTCATCAAGGTACTTTCCTCTAATGTAAAGGAAAAAAATACACATGCGCAGTAAGATTTTTTTTTAAATTGGGAGGAAGACAAGTCACCCGATCTCGCAGATCAAGTGGCATAAGGAAGAACCCAGAATAAAGACGATGGCAGTTTTTGATAGAATGTTGAGCTCTGGAGGTTCTGCTGTTACTAAGCCATGAAAAATACTGAATTTGAACAGTTATACACAGCAAACTAGTGACTTCCTCTTCCCAAAAATATACTACACTTTGCTTGTGCTCATTTTAGCAGTAAGAAAGTTTGTGGCCAGTTACACAGAGGGAGTTTTATGTAGGTAATGCGTTATGAGCGGAAATTTATGTCACTGTTCTAGAAAAAAATGCAATAGACTCTACATTTGCCCATTTTTGCAGTAACTTGGTAAAAATCAGCTCAGGCAGCTGTAATGACAGGAGAAGAAAAAGAATAGGGAGAAGGGGGGAATGCTAGTCAACACCAGCAGAGCTGAGCCCAGCAGAGTGTAAGGGGAGGCCTTTTCCAAAAAAAGAAAGTCTTTTAATGGGACACAGGTAGATGAACCTGGGGATGTTGCTGGTCCATGTTTCTTGGATCCATGCTAGTGTCCAAATATCAGAACACATTCCTGGATAGCTAGGATAGGGAAGCCAACATGTACCACTATAATGAAGTACCTGCACTTTCTTTCTCACAGCAAGGATCTATCTGGTAACACCTGTAGTTCCATCTGTCAATATAGATACACAGGAAGCAGCAAAAGCACCACCAATAAGGAATGTATTCTAACAGGAAAGTGGCTTATTTTTCCAGGAACAGCAGTCAGGACCTGTCCAAGGTCTTTTGCTTTTGCTAGAAATATTTTGTTAGAAGATAGTACATGCTCATCATTTCAAATACGTCTTCTGCTATATGACTATATAACAGGTTGTTCCCTGGCAGGGGACATGGGATTACCTGATGAGCGGTATCTAAGTGGCTCCTGGTCCTCTCAGGAGAAGCCAGCAGCAAATGGGCCAGTGTGCCTAGTGGCCAGCAGACTACTTTGCTGCAAGGAGATCACCAGGCTCCCCCCTCACCAGAATTGACAGGGATCAGTGTAGGAATGGCTAATTAGACAGGAACACAGCAAGTCAAGGCAATAGAAAAGACCATGATCAGGGCAGGCAGCAACCAAGGCAAAGTCATGTAACTGGCTGAGGTCAGGGCAGGTGGCAATCGCAGGCAAATCCAAGGTCTAAATCCAGAGTAGCAGAATCTACAACACACTGGGCAGAGTAGTGGATAACATACGGATGATCCAGTAACCGGATCAATAAACTATAAAGGTTTAAATATGACAGGCATCCAATAAATGGACTGGATCATGACCAAAAACTAATCTGCTCATTTGCTGCAATATATACTCTCTAATCCTCTCTAGCTGCACTCAGTGTGCCAGTGATGCAAAGACTGACAGAATGAAAATGACTAGAGGGGTGCTGGAAATGCTAAACAATCTGCAGGCAGAGTGGTAACAGTAACCTCAATAATTCTTATAGGCATAGAACTCTAAAGCCTTCTGTCTCTACTCTGCAATCTGCCGATTTTTTGTTATGCCTTTAAGAATAATATCTTTACAATGCCATAAGCAATACTGAGTGAACACTGCGTGCTGGGTAACTGTCCACATTGCAATGAAAACTTGTTATTGTATTAAGTTCATGCTCATTTTTTTAAAAGTTTTAATAAGTTTTCTCTGTGCTTTTCTGCACACTTTTCTTTAGAACCCAAATGGGTTGTTACGATTTCTCTTTATTTAACATTACAAGTTCTTCAGAACTGTTCCAACAAACACAAAGTAACATTTTTTATTACGTTATTTTCCTGTTCTACTTATTCTATATCTGCTTTGGTTTAATTTAAACTCCCTGCATTAGCTTCATCATTAGGATACATGGAATCACCCAAGTTTGGCTCTTTTCATACCTTATATTGTTTTTTTAGAGTTAGGATAGCATGCATTTATTTCCTTAAAATATATATACACTTTTTTTCTAGCTTTCAATGGAGTAGGAAAGGGTTGGAAACTTTGTCAAGTGCAGTATTCTTCCCAGCCCTTATTAGCAGGTCACACCACCCAGCACTTTTTAGTAGTTACCCACCTGTCATCAGACAATAGTTTATGAGAAATGATTACACTACAATAATTACACTATTACTCAATACAAGTAATTACACTGTTTACAAATTATAGGACACTAGGAATATGGGTCACAAAAAAGGACACTGGTCAGCTGGGGTATAATTGAAAGACAATGGGAAAGTTGTGCATACTAAGGGGACAAACATTACAAAGTTAGAAAAAAATGTGGTGAGTAGTGGAAAGTAGCCACAATTATAGTGTTACTGGATACCTATGTCACTACATTTATTTTGTGTCCCCACCCACTTCAGGCTTTAGCTATATATCCACCAACATAAGGCTATACCTTCAACCAACCAGGCTCAAAATGCGTATGTTGCTATCTGTGTCTCTGCTGGTGAGATTTATCCTGTTTTTTTTTTTTTTTGGTGACCATTGCAACCAATACTGAATGTAGATGGAGAAACAAGCTTTAAATGTTCTCACCAAACTAAGAGGCAAGGGTTATAGTATTACAAAAATTATTTTTTGTGAAGTTTTATTTGTGATAACATAATGGGAATTGCTCTGGGACCAGCTGGGTGCACCTATGAGGGTGTGTGGTATCTGGCCAATGCCAGTGATTGTACTGTTGGCTCTAAATCTACAAATCAGAGCTAAGTTACCTACTGCTGGAGGCTGATTGACTGCTGTGCCAATTCACATCAACTTTAACGCTATGCACCAACCCTCTGTTCCCATTCCATGATGTAGTGCACATGTCTGGTAACATAACAGAATAGCAAAGGGAGCAGGGCTGCAAACACAGACTGGCTTGGGTGACCATGTATTTAGATGATACTAGACCAGTGTTTCTCAACCAGGGCCCTGTATAACCTTAGGGTCCCTCCTGAGGTTGCTAGGGGTTCCTAGAGCAATGAACAATGTGTGCCCCTGAGGTCAATTAGGTGATCCCCCTTGATTTTTGGGAATTTTTCCAACTGGCCACCACACAAACTGTGATCTGAGGATATGGTAATTATAGCAGGGATTCCCTGAAAACCTTAAAGTTATTTCAAGTGTTCCCCCATGCATAACAGATCAAGAAAGCTTTATAAGACTGTTCTCATAATAAAATTGTTTAGCACATATGGACTGAGTAATGTATATTACGGTTTACACACATTTTGATCTTTCTGTAGGCATGTTCTTATGACAACTGTCTTAAAATGAAGGCATACTTTTTCATAATTATCAACAGATAAGATTTCTGCCAAGATAAACAAGTATTTTTTAGTAAAACACTATCAAGGATATTATTAACATACTAAAAGCACAAAAAGGAGCAAGTCATTGTTAGAGTTTATGTAGCATTTAACTTTATTATTACAAGCAATTATATTGTCATGAATCAGTGCAATATTTGTAGTTAAATGAAAGGTGGTTTTTAAGATTGGGTGGTGGATAAATCTTAAGGTTAATTCTAATTGTATTTATGGTTCCAGGGTAAGCTTTGTTGTTTAGTGAATTTTTTTTTGGACTGAACAGCCAGTTGCAGCTTTTTTCTCCACCCAAGTTTTTACCAAGGATGTCATATCTCTATGATTAAGCCAGTGGGTGGGGTGAAATGCAGCAAAGGATGAAAGGCACAAGAGGAGTGGATTTTTTTCTCATTTCATACAAAGATAGCAGATGTGGCCTTTGAGCCCACATTTATGGCTGGTGCTAAACTCACTGTGCCATGTGTGTCCCGTTAAATACATTTCATTTCTTGTCCTGTGTATGTAGTGGGAAGTGAGAGAAATCTTCTTTTAGATGTATTGGCACCAAGTGTTCTCATTTTAAGGGTTCTCCTTTATTTTTGCCCTAGTAGCAAATCATGATTATTATTATTATTATTATTATTATTATTAATAATAATAAACAGGATTCATATAGCACCAACATATTACACAGCGCTGTACATTAAATAGGGGTTGCAAATGATAGACAGATACAGACAGTGACACAGGAGCAGGAGGATAATTGTGGCTTTACTCCACGACTCCTTATTTGCTGACAAGTGTTCTACCACTTTAAAGAACTTTTGACTTTATTTATACTTCAAGGTATCTGTAAACCAAGAATTAAGATGATAAAAGCCTAGGAGCTCACCCTTTAATACATTGGCTCTATCTGGTTATCCTTCCAGTTTGGGCCTGCACACACATTTCCTGCCAGAGACTGACAGCATTTACTGGATACAAGAGAAAGTTATCACTGTGGCCTAATCATTCTTGATCCACAGCACAGCATGCCTGACACACACACATTAAGCAATCTTCTACAGGAGCATCCCATGATAAATAGAATGGTTTCTATGTTAAAGGCAGAGGGATAGTGTTGCAGCAGTCTTTGGTTCAGGGGCTTGCCTTAGGAAAAGGGTAAGTATACCGTGACCCATCATTAACATCCAACACCACATTATGTTTGTTTTCTTTTTGGGGTAGTTTTGGATAAAGTAGGGAATAGTTAACATTATGTCAGGTATTTAGTTCTGTCTGTGATCCCACTGGGGAGCAATTGGATCACTTATGTAACATTAGCCTTAAAGCAGATTTTGAAATGCAATGTCTGCCTACAACGTCTAGGGCTATGTACACACATCAGATGATTCTTGCCTGAAACGAATGCCTGGGCTCTTCTTGGGTGAGCATATTTATTTATTATTATTATTATTAAACAGGATTTGTATAGCGACAACATATTACGCAGCGCTGTACATTAAATAGGGGTTGCAAATGACAGACAAATACAGACAGTGACACAGGAGGACACAGGAGTAACACACAATAGGAAGGATATATGACGTGTACAGAGGTCATTCGATGTTGTTCATAGATCTGTCCTGGCGGATTACTGAATGACCGCAATGGAAGTGGAGAAAGAAGAACGCAGCAGGGTGCCAATTACTTATTCCCCCATCTCCCCTCTCTATAGAACAAAATGACACTGTATGTACAGCACTTATTTGTTCAATGAGTGCTGTACAATCATGAAAGATCCTTTCCAACAATATTTGTGTGTACGCACCCTTAGACTACGTACACACGTGCAATAATTATCGTTGGAAATGAACGATTAATGACCGATCGGCTAATCATTACCAAAAAAGGTGCACAACGAATGGCCAACAACAACGACGAACGAGCAATGTTGCTGGAAACTAACGACCATCCCGGATCTGATTGGGCAACGATTGTTCGCATCTATTGTGTGTACGGTTGTTCAGTGATCATGGATTGTTCTGTGATATACTTTCCCCCGTACATGTCACTTCCTGCATCGTTCAAACGATCGTATCTAGCGTGTGTACATTATTGGTGGAATATATTTGAACGATTGTATCGTTTTAGCATGTACAGAATTGTGCACAATACGATTGTTCAAAATAATTGTGAATAATCCTTGATTGGTTGTTAATCGGTCATTTTCAAACATGTGTACCTAGCCTAAGTCTGTTCCCCTGTATACCACACTAGCAGTTCGTTAGAACAAAAGGTACCTCTAAAGAAAAAAGTAAATTATATACCTACCTTTACCTCTTCACTTGCAGCACCTAGGTGAGGATTATGTCGAGCTCATTCAGGAAAAATGTGGGAGGAATCAAACAGCCACAGTCTTGTGAGAAGTTGCTTTCGCAATAGTTTGGGGT
>NC_092863.1:62778360-62800841 GCF_032062135.1 Pyxicephalus adspersus | reverse complement strand
ATGGTCCATATAACTAGAAATAATACATAATTCATACTATACCACGAGGTTTCTTCTTTTTAAATAAATTGGGATGAATACAAAAGCTCCCTACATTTCCAGGGACAAACCTAAGTCCCGGCTTGGAAATAGAAACCAGATAGTAACTATACAGAGAAAACAGAGAGGTGGAACCTAATTGCATTTTCACGTGTCCTTACTCCCTGTATAACAGCGCACAAACGACCTGCACACTTCCGCCTCTCACTAATTTGATCCCTCGCGGCTTCCATATCCGCGCATGCGCACATCGTGTGTTTCGGACTGACACAGGAAGACACGTGCTGCCCGGTGTGTACCGTGCGGTATACCGAGCTTTACTCGTGTGTGTTTCTATGTCAGAGCGAACTGTGAGAGCGAGACGTCATGGCTCCCGTGCTCAATCTGAATAATGAGGTGAGAGCGCTGTACATTGCTGCCACATACAGTGATAGGCATTATAATACATAGAGTTATGGGAGTCTGAGCGGACCTGAGAATACAGCTCCCTCATGTGTGGCCTGTACAGAGGTGCGGCTATACATCGTCATTACATTGGTGGTATTCCTAGTGATGGGATCACCTCTACTATATGTAGGAATATTATATTACCAGGGATATGTACAGAACCACTGGGGTCCTGATATACAGATACCACCTAACAATGGGGGGCAACCTGCACATTGTAGTGTAACACAGTGACTGCTATGTATGTATACAGGTCAGATAATATTCACCAAGAGGAATGGCTCTGTTCATCTGATGTGTATAGAGGTCTCCTGGTGTCATTCATCAGTCCTCAGTGTATTGATGAATGGCCACTGTGCATTCCCATGGAGGAGTAAAGCTAGGTGATCCTTGCTCATCTTTCCATACAACTGATGCTTGGTTGTTCACTTGTCCCTGGAAATTATTGTGAAAGATTGTTTCCCCAATGTCCGGTCTCTACAGGGCTTTACACCGGGGCTGAACTGCTGTACAAGCTATATGTTGCTCTGCCATCTATATATTGTACTACAATCCATACCACATACAGGACTACAATACACTGCACTGGTCTACAGTGTATATGTGATATATTGTACAAGAATCCATACAATGAACCACAATCCATGCCATATACTGTGCTACAAACCAGGGTTTGACCCAGCAGCAGGGTGGGAAAAAAATTATAGGCGGATGGCAGCCTCTGTATTGTGACTCAACTCACCAGTAACCACCCAAAAACAGCTAGGTGGTTACTGAAAAGTGCCAAGTATAGCACCCAGCTAAAAGAGGCTGGGGAGAACCATGCAATCTATAGACTGTACATACTGCAGTCCATCCCATATACTGTTCTACAGTCTATGTACTGTACAAACCATGCACTGGTACTGTACTACACTGACATGTTAGTTCTGAGCAGCCATAGTTCTATTAAGATGTGAGGAGGCACAACCAGGCATTCTGCTGCTCCTTGTTACTGCTACCAGCAAGGGGAACTGTTGGTGCTGGAATAAAACCTCTCCAAGATGTGCCACCAGATGGATTTCCGAGAGAAAAATAGGAGATAGCAGTTGGAAGTAAGTGTTAGGCTATATATACTTTTGACCCCTGCATGCTGTAATTCAATTACAAACACCTACTCCCTGCACTCTTTGTTGTATACTTCTACCCCTTCTACTGTGTATATACCAAACTCCTGATCTCAGTACACTACATACACCTGACCCCTGCACTCTGTACATAACAAACTGTTAACTGTTTTATTCTGTATATTACATACTCGTGATCCCCACAGTCTGTATATTACACACCCGTGATCCCGACACTCTGTATATTGCATACTTGTGATCCCGACACTCTGTATATTGCATACTTGTGATCCCCACACTCTGTATATTGCGTACTCGTGATCCCCACACAGTATATTGCGTACTCGTGATCCCCACACTCTGTATATTGCGTACTCGTGATCCCCACACTCTGTATTTTGCGTACTCATGATCCCGACACTCTGTATATTGCGTACTCAGGATCCCCACACTCTGTATATTGCGTACTCAGGATCCCCACACTCTGTATTTTACACACCCGTGATCCCGACACAATGTATATTACACACTCGTGATCCCCACACTCTGTATCTTGCGTACTTGTGATCCCCACACTCTGTACATTGCGTACTTGTGATCCCCACACTCTGTACATTGCGTACTCGTGATCCCCACACTCTGTATATTGGGTACTTGTGATCCCCACATATCTGTATATTGCAATACACACAGTGTTGGGATCACAAGTATGTAATATACAGAATAAAATAGTCAACAGTTTATGTACAGAGTGCAGGGGTCGAGGGTATGCGGTGTACTGAGTACTGAGATCAGGATTTGGGTATATACACAGTAGAAGGTAGAAGTATATACCAAAGAGTGCAGGGGGTAGGTGTTTTTAATTGAATTACAGCATGCAGGGGTCAAAAGTATATATAGCCTAACACTTACATCCAACAGCTATCTCTTATTTTTCTCTCGGAAATCCATCTGGTGGCACATCTTGGAGAGGTTTTATTCCAGTACCAACAGTTCCCCTTGCTGGTAGCAGTAACAAGGAGCAGTAGAATGCCTGGTTGTGCCTCCTCACATCTTAATAGGACTATGGCTGCTCAGTTATGTATGGCTCAGTTTGGCTGCCCTTTGGGCAGAATGAGATTAAAAAAAAAACCTGACACTCAATTTTAAATGGACAGCACTAACCTATTAGTGCCTGAAGCCAGTATTGCTCTTAACCACCTACTCTGGTTCAGGAGCTCACAACATAACTAACTTGATTAATAGATCAAATTGCATGGCAAATCCCTTGGTGCAGCCTATGATAAAAACAAAACAGAATGTGCCAATCCAAAGGATCTTCAAACAACCTCAAAGTTGTGTGATAGTCCATCAGCCCTTTTCCATCCTAATCAACCCATGCATACTGCCACTGTAACAAATCGATTGCCATAGTAAAATAATAAGTTCTACAGAAATATAATAAACACTCATTTCATTTGCAATCTCAATATTTCATATATTCAGACTCAATAGTTAAAATTTATCCCCCTCTCCCTTTCTGAACAAAACGCCAGTACACTTTAGTGGGTGTGATCCAAAACAAAATAAAAGGTTAGTTAAAAGAGGGAGGGAACTTAACCTATGCTGTTACCAGAAGTGAAATTGGACAACAACCATTACCACATAGAAAAGTGAGTGTGGTCTTATTCCACCCCATGGTAATACCAGGATGGAGATCCGACCCCAGTCATGTCACCTGTGACTCAGGCAATCCATGATTGGCCTCAGACTTCAGTCTGTGTTATTCAAAGACCTAACCATTCACTGTAGTTGAAAGCTTTCTAGGTCAGCTTTTGCTCAGGCAGTGTTTTTCTCCTTGTCAACAAAAGATCAATATGGGTACCAGTACTACCTATAATGAAGTATCTTTCATCAATCTAAATTATCTGGTTGTTCCTTTAGTTTTATAAATCTGGTTTAGCATAATTTACAGCTATCTTTAATTTAGTAAGTTATAGTCTTAGGCTAGGTACACATGTCAGATGGTTCGTCTTGGACAAGAATCTGACATGTGTACAGTGGCCGTCCAGCATTGTTCATGGATCCATGACAGTGCTCAACCCAGAAATTTTTTTAAGTCGGGTGGGAAGAAATTGTAGGTGGGTGGCAGCCCCTGTATTGTGACCAAACTCTTAAGTAACCACCCAAAAACAGCCGGGTGGGTGCTGAAAAGTGCCGGGTGGTGCACCCAGCTAAAAGGGCCTGGGGGAAACCTGCATGATGACCACAATTAAAGTGAGGGGAGGGTAATGCAGCGTGGTGTCGCTTACTCTTTCTCCCTTCTCCATAGAAGAAAATGTTGCTGTATGTACATACATCTTGTTCATTCATCTTTGGGTCTTTTGTCACTGGAAACGATCATGAAGGGTCTTTTCCAATGACACAGATCTAACATGTGTACGCGGCCTTACTTATTAAGTATTTGCAAACATAGAAGTAAAAGCAAGCAATAATATTCTCATGTTCAGTTTTGAAATAATACATTTTTCCTTACTAATATGATATTTGCAAACCTAAAAGTATATACAGGTAATATTATGCTCTGGTGGGCTGTATTCATACTTTTCCATGCATTTGTTTATGTATATGTTAATATTTATTGAATGTTCTGGTAACATTTTCTTTGTGCTGCTTTTGTTATTAATAGGTTCTTTACCATTAACCGTTTTGGGTGCTTTCCAAGATGTGAACTAGCTTCATTAAAAACATTGGCTAGTCTGTATTATTGTGTATTAAAGCTCATTACTGTAGTGTTTTCCCTAGCCCCTTTTAGTCATATAATATTGCAACAAATCAGTTTTTGTCTTTTTTTAGGTAGAAGGTGGCAGTGTTGCTGCATTTTTTGTTTACGGTGCTACTTATATTGTTAAGGATAGTTTGCTTCACTGGTCATCTCCATAAACTTAAATTGGAACCATTTGCAGCCACCTCCAAATGCCTGAAAAAGTCCAGCAGTTAGTGCCTCCTACCAATCCCTGGTGCCTACCAGTTGTCAATAGGCACTTGGTCAGGAGTGGTAAATGGCACCATTTTTACTGCTAAGGTGAACTAAACATAACTTATTACCATTACGTGGATTGTATGTTACATTACTAAAATTGATTAAAAATATGGGGGATTAGGGGTCAAAATACATGGGAAATGGACAGTTTGGGCATAATACAAAAAAGAAAATGGAACATGTTAGGGAGACAGGCATTCGAAAGTTGGAGCAAAGGATAGGGAGATAGTTGAGAGCTGACACAAATATAGGGGTTACTAGATAGCTTTGGCTACAGCTTCCTCTCACCCATCTGAAAAAAAAAAAATCTTGGTACAACACTGTATCTGTACTTTAGTTAAGCAATGGAACATATTATGATCTGGTACCCTCTTACATTTCTGCCAATGGGCTGGAACCTAACAAGCTATGGTACTAGGTACAGGAATGTACTCCATAAGTATGTGAGAGCCGCTGCTGTCAGCTTTGTGTAAGCCAGCCAATGTAATTCATTGGTTTAGCCCTGAAGGGTCTAATAGATTGTTACACTGCCTGTGCATGGTGACATCGTAATAAAATATGTTACAATGTAGAAACCTGCAAGCTTTCAAGTAAATTTAATTACAGTGCAACAAATTTGTTTTATAGGAGATCCATATTATGTAAGTAAAAATAGACTTTATCCCTTATTATTGTCAGTATATGCAGATTATTAAAGCACAAATTCTATATAACAAAAATATTTTATGTTCTTTCTGATAGAATTACAAAGCAAGACTTAAAAGCACAGTTTGAATTAAGCTACAACTGAATCCCAATAAAAATTGGGTGACAAAAGCACCAAAAATCTTCTATGTCTCAAAGGAAAATATTCTGCAATTCTGTATCCAAGATAATGAGAATATGATTTGTGGAGATTATTTGGTTAAAGCAGAGCTCAAGAAAACTTCAGTAAAAGTGTTGTGGGCTTAACATTCAAATGCTAATAAACCCTCAACAGTAATTATCAATGTAGAAGCATAAATTGTTCTTGTTTAATGTCTGCTTTTGGCCTTCTGCCTAAAATAAATGATACTTTCACATTTTACATGATACGTTTCTGCCTATAGGGTGGCTACAATCCTGGAGGCCCAGAGTAGCCACCCTAATGTATGCTATCAGCAAGAACTACGCTAATAAACAAGAAGAAATCACCCTTTCTTGTTTATTGATGATTGTAAGGATTGAAATAATACACTTTGTAAACCAGATCCAGTTTTTTCTATGTATTGTCAAAAAAAAATGTATAAAAAATTGGGTTGTTTTTAAATATTTAGCCCTTTGAAAGTCCCACTGTTTTTGAATTCTCCTGTTCAAAACATCTTTTTTACATGCAATTAAGCTTTGGGGTACGTGGCTCTTTCTTTTTTTCTTTTGTATTGTCAGGGGTCTTCACTTTTTTACACTTAACTTTGTTTCTGCAGCCCAATGATGTCCAAGCTCGGGAAGACACGTGTTCTAGTGCAGTGTAGGATGTTGAAGACACCACAAGCCTTTTATTATATACATTCAACACATATAACGCTTCAACGTTCAAAAAGTGTGTTTGGGCCCCTAAATGTCCTGATGCTATCTAAGTGGCCGTTGATTAACCTGAAAACAGAAGGAGTGCCACTGAAACTATTTGCGCACATTCCTGACCTACATTACAACAATGTGTTGATTTAGTGTAATGGGTAATAAAACCCACATGCTATTTTGAATAATTTATTTCTGGACTGGAATTCTTTTAAATATGAGCACATTCTTTAATCATACTATACAGAATAGAAAAAAAATGTCTGTAGTTCTGTGTGTGTATATAGGAGTGTTTCCAGCAGCTGTTTCTAGGCTGCCACATCATCAGTTCTGTGATACCACAGGCAAATTCAGCTGGAGTGCAGTTCAATCCCTCCCTGCTGCACTATGAAATCTTACTGCTATTGTCAAGACTTTAGTTATCTAATTCATTTGTATGAAAAGTGTATAATGAATATTTTGTAAACTTACAAAATAATACAATACAATTTAGGTTGTGTTTTTTAAAATGTGTGTGAATTTTCACAATTTCATAAACTTAGATAGAATAGAGCACAGCAGACCTTAGGTTCCCTTAATACCTTATTTTTTATTGTTTTCTGTTGGTCTGCTTAGCATTACAAGAGCTCTTTTATTTAAATGGGCTGCCAGCACAGCAGATGAGACCAAAACGGATGTAGAGCACCACAAAGCACATTAGTGGATTACTGTGCGTTGCCATGCTCTTGTTTGTGTATTCTGAAAACAATGCTTAGGTGTGAACCAAAGCCAAAACTCGAAACAAAACTTTTTTTCATTTTTGTTTTGGATGCAGTGTGGGAGAGTTAGAAACCAAGACTTTCATATCTGTTATCCCTGTTAGGAACACTCATTCTCTATACTAAATGCTCTGGTGATCACCTTCACTTGCACAGAAAGTAAAACAAAGAAAAAGCAGACAGCCTAAAGTACCATGTTGGCAGACAAAAAGAGAGTTGAAACCCAGTCTATTCGCCAGGGAAAACCAAAATACCAGTGCCACTACTGTATGTTGATATGTCTTTGTGTATCTATGGGTAGCTTGGGTCCTCTAGTAGTGAATTAGGTGTCCTTGTATCCACAAAAATTGCAGTGGTAATGGACAGACTTTGTTTGCAAAGTTAATGTAGAAGCTTTTTGAATAATAGTGGAAAAAAATCTGTGCACAATTTTCCTGCAGGGTCAGGGTGGAAGTGGTGTAATGTGTCAAGGGATCAAGTTTTTTTTTAAATGTATTTTAGGTAGAATGTACTTAAACCGGTGGTAACCCAAAAGAAAATCACACCTTCGATCCCACAGATCAGTCTATCCATCAGAAAGTTTCTTCCATCGGGTCCCGCGTCGTCCCGGTATCTGTCTTTGCCAACAATGGCAATGGCCCCCGATCTCGCACTGCGCAGGTGCAAGATCGGGTGACGTAGATTGGGTAAAAACGTGCCAATCTCAGGAATGAAAAGGGTTTGGGCATGCACAGAAGGAGCAGCCAAGAGCCTCTCGGGATGCATGACATAGGGTTCCTGGGAGGCTCTTCACTCCCATTCATTCCTCATCGCCTAAGCTGCACATTTTTTTTTTTTTTAAATTTCCTTACTTTTTTATTGAGGTTCTTTTACAGGCAAGGTTCCTTGCTTAAAACATCATTTTTAATTACCCTTAACGTTTAATTATAAAATGATAAATGTTTCTTTTTTCAACCCTAGAGATTACAATTCTTTAACTGCATTGGACTATACTCTTTTGTCAAACCTGCCATTGAAGTTGTTGCTATGTTTAAGTTTAATTAGCTTTAGTAATGTCATTTTGCATAATGACGTCTTGTCTGAAGCCTGTAGTTGAAAAGTGTTTTCGAGTAGCTGTCATGCTGAATTGTTACAATGTGCTGTTTGTTCTATATCTCGGATTACTTTCTGCATGTAGTGTCTTCCAACTCATTTATATTTTACAGATGGAATAACAATTTCAGCTGTTTTTTTTCTTTAGAAAACATGAATTCCATAGGAAAAGACCACAGTTTTTTATGGCTAGATTTATGATCATTGCAAAAAAGCACTAGGCATATTGTGGACAGCTTTTAGGAGCTTTGTCTAATATAATAAGCTTACAAACAAACACAACAGCATTTGAAAGTGTTTACTATTAAAAGGGTTTTTAATCTGTTTTCTCTGCAACTGTAATCTATCAGTGTTCTTTCCGTAATCAACTAATATGCTGCGAGACTTGCCCTCCCCCCCCCCCCCCCAAACCATATCATTTTAAAAAGATCAGAATAGTATGAGGACCATCCTGTGTATATCCTACATGTGTCATTAACCATCTAGAGAAAGGCTTAGATACTTTTGCAAATGCTCCATTTATGAGTTGCCTATTCCGGGCAAAGTGGCCTCTCCTGACACTCATTTCTTTCAAGAGACAAACCTTGTGTAAGCCCAGCGCCAGATAGTGTTGGAGCTTATGCAGGGTAAATGACATCACCCTCTCTTTCATGTAAAAGTTTTTTGATCTGGTGATTTTGCTGCTTAGGCCCAAGCACAGTTGATAGAAGGTCATATACTTGCAGCACTTGTGAAAGATCAACAGTGAGGTAGAGGGGAGTAAACCTAAGTGCAAGTGGGTCAGAGGGTATGCAAATGAAAGACTCAATATTGCCCTGAATGGGAAAAGTGATTGAACTTTTCAATACCAATCTTCTGGCAAGCATTTAAGTACATACTTGAACTATCTTTGTGGAAACTGTTCAACCTGCCAAAGGATTTCCAAGTCTTCTTAGCCAGTTTTGTCACAAAGGCATACGTAACCCCCTTCTACTCAGTAATGGCACAATTAAAAACAGGCCTGCCACTGAGAGATGATGTAAGATGTCATTGCTGAACTCAATCTAAAGAATTCTAATTGCATGGATGTAAAGTTGATCTTTTAGTTTCAACAGTTTATGTACACCCCTGATAGGTATGAAGGTATGGTAATTTTAGGTATATTATAGTAAATATAATATATAGTAATATTTAGGTACCCAAGCTTCATACTTTTTCTTGGTCAGTGATGTAGAAAGTATAAGGCAGAGGATCAGAGCACCTGGCAGGCAGTATTTCTTAGAACCAGGTCATAATGTCAGCTTTTATACCATATGTTCTCAAATATAAACTGATCCAAACATAAACTGAAGTTTAATTTATTTTATCTGAGAATGCAGTTAAAGTAGCCATCAATGCTAACATTCAAAACAGTGATCAATAGAAATGACAATCAATATATTGAATAAATACATACTTGGTGTGTTATTTTTGAAACATTGATTTAAAAGAAGAACTCTTAATCTATTATCCAATATTGTTGAGCACTAGTAGATGTTCCTGTGTCCTCATGTAAAGTGTGCACCAAATTCATGTCTCATGTTTGTTATACACAGCGCCATATTCTCATTCTAATGGCATTTTAAGGTCTCTGTTTGGACAACAGCTCTACTGTTGTACTTTCAGTATTTTGACTTTGCTAAGTGAACAACCTAAATGGCTTTAGTTATTCAACCTCAATGGTTCTGCTGCACTGAAATCCAGCTCAGCAAAGTGAGCTGTGCCTGCTGGACTACAAAACTTTACCTCTCTTTTACTCTTCACATTGAGAGGTACACTTCACAAAGAAGTACACTCTGACTTCTTTCCCAGCAATATCTGCTAAAACACTGTGTGTAGGGAAAGGCCTCTTAAGAGGTGTAGTTTTGGGAATGTGCCCATGTCAAAGGAACTAAGTTTATATCAGCTGTCCCTGCAGGAATTCTAGAAGCCTGGGAATAAGGAAAGCTGTTTTTCCTACAGAGGCAAAAAAAAAAAAATATGAAAATAATTCCAGGATATACATTAGAGGGAGGGGAAAAAGGTTTGGACTTCAAACATTTAATGATTTTAAATAAATACATCCTACGTTTATTGGTGTTTGATATAGGTGCTTGGGGTTCAGCTTTAATAAAGTAATGTCACAAAGCATAATGGAAATTTGATTTTGTAATGTGAATGGCAGAGATGGGATACTATTTCATCTACGTGGGAATAGGCACACGTACACAAGGTGGTGCTGCAGTGCGTGCAAGCCGTAGTTTAGCCTCACTACAAGTGAGCAGGAGACCGGCAGAAACTAGTTGATTTCACTGGATTTGATTCTAAGGGCATTTCCGTCCAAATCATATGTAGCCTCAGATTTGAAAAGGATTCTGTGGTCTTGGCATGCAGCAGTTATTGAGGCTGTCATTTCCATCTTTTCCCTTCATGGACAGCCTTAGAATTTTGCCCGCGCTTTCTAGTTTCTTCTACATACATTCAATATCTGATGTCACAGAAGGGGTTAATGCCTAGAAAGTGTTGTGAACATTCCATTCATTTGGCTGGACTGCTTATCTTACATTGTTATTATAACATGTCCAAAAACAATAATCTATTTTCTAACTCACAAAGATTCTGGCAGATTATTCCTGTGTGAAGGCGACACCAATGAGCCTTATTTATTTATTTCAGCTTCTATCGCAGTATCGTCCCATTATGTGACTTTAGATCATGCGTCAGATGAATTACCAGATAATCCAATTATGTTCATGAACATTACTTCTCAAGAGAAAATGATGGGTAGAGCTTGTTTAGTAAATTCTTGGATGTGTATATGTTTTTTTTTCAGAAATGTAATACACCCAAAAGTTATATTTCATTTACATGTATAGTTTGTTGGGCTAAATAAGCCTCTGGCTTCCTTAATGATTGCAGCTTGCAGATCCTCTCCTTGTCATAGTTTCTGCTCAGGTCAGAGTTTTATTCTAACTGCTGCAGTCAAAGGGTTCTTTGTCACCATAATTTTTGATTTAATAAGATCAATTACAATTCCTGGACAGAGAGTGGGTCGTTGCCATCACAGGGGTGTAATGATGACAGCATTGTAGCACCTGGAAATGTACCTACTTAAACTCACATCAGCAGGTTTGGCTGAAAAACCCACCTTCTCCCCAATTGCTTTCCCCCCCCTCCCGCCCCATATATTTACCTCTCTGCAATCATTATTGGTTCCCTTCCAGTCCGAATAATGCTTTGAGTCATTCAACTTATTTAATTCTGAGCCTAGGTTGTCAAAGACATTCCCCCTGGGGGTAGCAATCCTTCACCACTCCAGCCTGGGCTCAGAGTACTCTTCAAGAGTAGGGACCACCCATTAACAGAGGAGAGAAGTAAGAACATGTAATGTAACTAGCCTAAAAACTGTAGAAAAAAAGATTTTCAAAAATAAATAAATATATATATATATATATATATATATATATATATATATATGTATGAAGCCAGGAGAGGGGAGCAGAAGACATTAAGCTTTAGACTTTTTATTATACAATAGAGCTACATGTCTATGCTCCTGTAAAAACACATTTAATTTTAAAAGCAGGAAAAAATGGTGTTGTCCCTCTATTTTTTTTCTAAATATGTGAATGTGTCTTTGCCAGTTTTCTGTGTAACGTAAAAACGAATTATTACTGTCACCTTGTCACTTACCATAAAACATTTCACTTTTGCTATGGAGCAGAATATGGAGCTGAGAACAGTTACTTTCTGTCAATATGAACTTTGACAGATAGAAACTTGACACGGGAGGCTACTTGTATTTATTTTTATTTTTAACCATACAAATCATACATTTTTCCACAAAATTTACCTATAAAAAAGCTCCCACTGAATCCTGACATAAATGCTTCTATCACAAGCAAATATTGCTGTTTTAGCTTGGTTCATACAAGTCCTCTTAGAACCTAAATTAAAAGTATATAGAAAAATGAATAATGTTCTGTAATATGGAAACTTTAAAAAGCTAACTATTCCTAAAATGCCACAAAAGAAGCTTAGAAAGTATGCAAAGTTTCAAAAAAGTAGAAATGGAAGATGTGAAACGCTCTATACTTCAGTGTCCCCTCCGTCAGTACAAATTACTATAATAGAAGAGAAAAATATAACTAGGGAAAAATGTAGAAGGAATACTTACTGTACTTTACCCTGTCTTTTGCACTGACACATGTAATGCATCCATCCTTCATGAAAATGTCCTGGGAAATGATGAATACCCCAAATCTTGTGGAAAGATATTTAAGAACACTGGGCCTGGTTTATTAAAGCTCTCCAAGGCTGTAGAGGATACTTTCATCAGTGAAGCTGGGTTATCCAGCAAATGTTGATGGATTTTTAAAAGTTGCTATTTCTTAGCAAATGTTTTTAATCCTGGGCCAGATCATTCTAGGTTTGCTTGATCACACAGCTTCAATGATTATTATTATTATTATTATTAATAAACAGGATTTATATAGCGCCAACATATTACACAGCGCTGTACATTAAATAAGGATTGCAAATGACAGACTAATACAGACAGTGATACAGGAGGAGAGAACCCTGCCCCAAAGAGCTTACAATCAGGATATCTTCTCCAGCCTTGGAAAGCTTTAATAAATCAGGCCCAATAAAACAATGTCTTCTTATGAGATTTTAGATTTTCATTGTTTCCAGGATTTCTTTGGAAGGATCACAACATTACTCTAGCCTAGGCCAAGCAGTGAGAAGAAAAAAAATGACAACACGTGGTATTCTAACAATCTTCTGCACAGGTACAATATTTCTATACTGTTATGCAGTGGGGGGGAAAGGGGGTATAATACAGAATTTGCAATTCTAGGCCAAGGCCTGCTTTAACCACCAGTTGTTTTTTTTTTTCAGTATATTCTCATGTTTTAGATAGCGATAGCAATCAGGCCTCAGAGATGTGACCATAAAACTAGTGTTCAATAGGCATAGTGAACGTGATTGCACATGTTCTTTATTATACATTCCCAGCCCTGACTGGTTGAAAGTAAGCAGATGCTCACAAAGCCTTACTCTATTTCATAAAAATTTCTTTAAACGAACGCAATACAGGTAGTGTCGGAGTTAGGGACATCCGACATACGAACGACTCCTAGATACGAACAGGGCTTCCCTGCTCGTTCGTGTGCAGGATGGAGGCTTGATAGGCAGAGGAGGACAGTTTGCATGACTTGCAGAAGAAATCTTTTCCTAAACACAGCTGAGACAGAGCTCTTCTGCAACATATTTTAACTCTTTAATGACTGAGACAAGTTCTGCAGTTGTTTCTTTTTGCATATCAAAGCACAGATTGCTCCAGAAGTTAATTAAGGGCTAGGATCCATAAAAGTTTTTTTTTTTTTTGCTTTGTTTGTGATTAACTCACAGTGAGGATTTTATACAGTAACTGACACCGTGCTGCCTAATATTAGGTTGAGACAAATAATAAAATTATGTACCTGTTCCAACTTACATACAAATTCAACTTAAGAACAAACCTACAGTCCCTATCTCGTTTGTAACCCGGGGACTACCTGTATTGTATTAAATACCATGTATTTTTTAATAGATGCCTGATATTCATCTAGAAAACAAAAAGTAATAAAAATCACCTCTGCATTTTTTTCTACATCATCATACCACTTAATTGTTTGAGCACATATGAATGTATGTCAGCCCCTTAGCTGTTCAAGATTATTTAGATACTTAAAAAAGTGCCATAAATTATTGTACTTGCATTAGCATACTGGCAAATTTTCATATTCCCACAACTGAGCAAACCTGTGACTGGAGCTCAAAAAACAAATGACTTGGCAAGAAGCTTAAATGTCTTTCTATAAAGCTTGAATTAGAAACACAGATATGTGTTGTGTTAAAAGTCATGTGGCTATGAAAAAGATGTCACGTACATTCTGATACTATTTAGGCACCTATTGATGGGATGCATATTGACTATTTCCCTTTCATGTTTTAACTATTTTAATGCAAGTAAATGTTAACATGCTATTCTATTTGGAGCTTCATCAAACATAGACTAAGGATTCATAATGACGGAGGAAAAGGCACATTTTAATAGCACACATGCATCCCTTTAATTTTATATCCAATCTACAAATAACAATAATAATAGTAATAGGGAAATATTCTTTAAACAGTTTGGTGTGCTAATATGATCTTTGCACATATAAAGCAAGCTTTTGTGGAGGACACAACATTTGTTTGCCAAAATGCACGGTTCTCTGTGTGATGTGGCAGACCTGATGGGAAAATGCACACTAGTATTGACATTGTCTACTGAAAAACCAAAGACTTACACATCCAGTATTACAGTGGGTACCTGACCTGCTAAAAAAATGTCTTCCCCCACACCTGAACCTAATAAGAAACTATATGAGTGCTTATACAGCATTACAGCAATCACATGATCTGAAAAATAAAATCTGCCTCCAGTTCTTGATTGAAAACTAAATAACAATGCAGCTAACTGCCATGCATCCAAAACAGAGGAGGAATTAACCAACTGCCCATTATACAAACCTACCTACTTATATCAGTTCCCGCATAGTCAATACTGATCTATTGCTTACTAATAGGAGTCTGTAAAGTCCAACTCTCCCTTTGGTCCAGTTATTTTTACCTTTATTGTGCTCCTACCCAATGCACCAATTTATGGAGGGAGCGCATGACCCCCCCTATAAAAAAAAAAAAAAAAGCCCAGGTCTATTAGTCACTAGGCCTAAAAATCATCAAATAAAAAGGAGTAAAGAAACAGATCAGAGCTGATGAAAGTGTATCCTCTCCAGCCTAGGGGAGCTTGCATGAATATTGTGTATGGAAATTCAGATCTGTCATTTTCAAAAGAAGGTTGGAAATATATGGATTTGCCAAAATAAAGGGACATTATATTTTGGCATATCAACAGTTAAAGAGGAACTAAACTCAAAAGTCCCCCAAAACAAATAATACACTACCTTCAAGCCCGCAGGGCTATCGATCGGTCCGGAGGTCTCTTCCATCGGGTCCCACGCCGTCCCGGAATCCGTCTTCGGATCGCCGCCATCTTCTGGATTCATGTTCCTACGTCACTCGATTTTGTGCCTGGGTCGAATGCGCATGCGTGAGATAGGCAATTTTTTTCCCTTTTGACAAAAGGGCTTCTTCTGCTCATGCCTGAGATGCTCGGGCATGCGCAGAAGGAGCACCCAAGAGCCTTCTGGGATGCGTGATGTAGGTATCCCAGGAGGCTTTGCGCTCCCATTTATTCTCAATCGCCTAGGCAATCAAGAATTGGGGCAGTGCTGCATCCTTCTTTTCCTTTTCTTTTTTTAAAAGGATGTTGCAAAAAAAAAAAAAAAACAGAATTTTTGCCTTACATTAAAGGGTTGTCTCCCCCTTTATGTAAAGTGAAAATTCTGAGTTTAGGTACGCTTTAATTTCCTGTACTTATCGCATGTTTAGGGGGAATAAATCTGGGAATTTGCTGGTTTAATTTGAAATTATTTTTTCAAATATATTTATTTAAAAGAGTATACATACAACATCAAATGAAATACTATCTTTTCTATTCCAGTTGTTATTAGTATTTAATGTTTCGATTGTTACTTTTGTATATACAGGAGGGGGTGGAAGAAACTTGTATGCTAACCTAATTCCTATGTATTAAAAAATATTGCACATGTGAAAATGCACAGATATTTAATGCTTTTAAGCTTTTACAACATTATTTTTTTTTTCTTTTGCTGGGTGATTGTGCATTTTAGCTGGTTTGAGATAAGGTTTATAGACAAACTACAGAAAAAAATTAGATCACATTTATATTGATGTGTTTTTATTGTTTTTGAAAATTCTTTGTCTCCACAGGTAGTAAAGTTGCGGAAAGATGTGAAGAAAGTGAAAGTCCTCACCATCCGGAAACTTACAAGAAACATTTCAAAACTGAAATCAAAAAAGTTAGTGATCTGATTTTTAATACGTAACTATTACTATTTACACATGTATAGTATATGACATGAGTAGCAGTAATGTTTGCCTGAAAATACTTTATGTGTACTATATAGTTTTTTTTTTTATTACAACCCTGGATAGGCACATTTATATTCATTTTAGAAATTTTAACATTTAACTTTGTGATTTTTTGTGTTATACTGATTACCAAATTTTGTTGTTCTTACATTTACGTTATATTACAGTCTGCTATACCCAGTTTGGGTAAAATTGTGCTAATTTGACATGCACCATTTATTCCAATGTATCCATGAGAACTACAATTCTGCGCACACTCTTCATTTCCTGGAACTCGTGTATCCATTGGGAGCTACGCTCCAGCACATACGTAAACTTCCCAGTATGCATGTAACCAATGTGACCTACACCTGTCCATACACAGCTCATTCCCCAATACACATGTAACCACTTCACCAAACACAAATCATTCCCCTAGAATCCATTTTGCCAGTGAGAGCTACAAATCCCCACACACAGCTTACTTCTCTTTTTCCACTTATCTATCAAACCTAAGTTCATGAAGTGCCCGAATACTATTTTTGCTGTGTTTACCAACGTAAACTCATATAGATAATGTGTATTTTTTTCTGAAGACACTTTCTTCTAATGATAGAGGATAAAACTGGTTCCTGATATCTGTAGCATCATCTACCTGTGTGGTGAGGTTGTTGGATAACTAAATGCTGATTTTTGTATTTAAAACCATCTACTTATCAGTGACCTACGCATGGCAAAAACAGTTTTTCATATACTACTATCTGTTATTTTTTTACCTTTGGCATTTCGGTCTATTTTTTCTTGTTTTTAGACTGTCCCTATCTGTTATGCTAAAAAATACAATTTTTTACAGAGCTAAATAGCTCAAACAGAAATTTACATATAACCAAACAAGTTCCTTACCCCTCTATCCTGTATACTTTTGTATGAATAGCAAAAGGGATTTTACCAGTTTTCAAATGCATATTTAAAAAAAGGAAATATATTGCACCCTCACCAGAGTTGGCACTTTTACATATCAATGTGGAGGATTTTCATCTAGAGACAAGAACTGTATTAGTTCATAGTCTCCGGAGTACGAGAAAGTGGAAAAGCTATATTGTACCTAGTATTACTGTAGTTGTTCAAGATTTAAAAATACAATGTTTCATGGAAAAAACCTTTGCAATAGTTCATAATCATTTAGCTTCCTTTGTGAAAAATGGGAAGTGTGGCTGAAACATTCAAAATGTGTAATATGTTAACTTGCCATAACAATCTCCACTGTAGACTAGTGTAGATACAGACTTAGTGATCGATTGACTTAATAGTTTTATGTATATATGGAGCGGGATACTTACTTTTATTTCTTTCAGTGTTTTCTTTTTCTTTGTTTTCCGGTAATCCTTACTGGATTGCTGCTATTTATATTTTTTATTTGTATTCTGTACACATGTTTTCCTGTATATGTTAAATGTTTATTTTGTTCATCATGATTTACCTTTAAATATAACCCTGGATCAGATGTAAATGACAATCGTTTGCAATAACCTATGTTTGTATGTCGATCCTTTAATAAAGAAATACTGAAATCTAAAAAAAGGTAAATAAATATAACCGTTAACCAATATTCCCATTTATTGTACAGCGATGCCTAATATGTTGGTACTATATAAATCCTATTCATTATTATTAATAATATTGATAATAATGATAAACAATACAACTTTTATTTAAATTATTTTTTTGTGCGATAAACTAGCAGTGCCATTGAAAATAACAAATCTTTACCAAGTTAGAGTCAAAAATGTACGTCTTGGAAAAAAAAGAAATCTGTAAATTTGCCCTATATATTCCCTTAACACGTCCCTTATCAAATAGATATAAAAAAAAGTGCAATAATATGTTCTAATTAGCTTTTTTTTAAAACTTGAATTAATAAGTGAAAAAAACTAATATTTTGATTAGACCGTTGTTCAAGACACATGAATACACAAGAGCTACAATACATACCTAAATACATTATTTACCATGCAATAAATACATAAACCCAGCAATATAAATTCTGAGGCCAAAGTAACATCAGTTTTGCATCAACTCTAAACCACACATGTTTGTGTTAATATCAAGTACTGCCAAGTACTTTTGAACATACATTGTATATTTTACAGTCTACATCTGTTAGGTTACCTAATTTTTTCCCTCAATTATTGTACGTTGTGTAATGTAACTGGATTGTTAGTAGGATGTGTTGAAGAATGTCATTAGTTTTTGTTTTTTACCAGGAAAGTATAAAATAGAGGTATCAATAAAATCATTCACATAACCAAAACATGAAAATATATACTAAAAATGTGATTCCAACCTCCCTCACATGGTCCATAGCTTAGACCAGCAATCACCTATTCTATGTCTACCAGAGAATTGTAAGCATTTTGTATCACCTGCTGAACTCTTAACAGAAATTTGTAGAGAATTTATTCAACTTGTAAGCGAACTCTACTATTCAAAATAGGAATGGGAGTTTGGAGAACCACTCTGTCAATGGTACTACAAGTAGTACAAATAAATGGTGTGGTTTTAAATGCTTGGATTAATTTCAGACCATAACCATTCTGTGCACTAGTTGGGAACCATTTTGGGCACATAGTTGCGTTTGTGGTGTGGTTACCTCATGGTTCCTGGAACCACGTCACATTTGCTTTTGGCTCCATGATTGCTTTTTCCATTTCTAGAGGAAGAATCACACTGCCACCACATATGCAAGGGCAAAGTGTTCAAACACACTTGAGGTATGCTTTGCTGCTTCTGGGCACATAGCAGAAGTTTTCTTGCGCCCAGGAGCTGGTAACCATATGATTAGTTAACATACATCTGAAAAAGTACTTTATTTACTCTACCTAGAGCGAGAAATGGGTATAGCAAAATTATACAAATCATTTGCAAAACTTAAGGCAGCTATATATATACTTTTTGTTATATTACTACAGTATATTCACATCATTGTAGACTTTTCAGGACCCTAATTATCAGTGAACACAGTGCACAAGATTGAATCAGACATTAATAACTCCTTCCTCCTCTTCTCTTGTTAGCTTTTATTTTTGTGATGTTCATTTGTATATATTTTTAATTTACATACATTTTTTTTTTGGACACAGGGCACATTATAGAATGAAATGTATTTTTACTTATGGAAAATATGAAAAGACTCATTTTTTTAATAAACACTGGTCTATAGATTACATTATTTAGGATTTCTTAAAAAATAAAATAATATTAAAATATAATATCTCCAAACAGGCCCATAGTGAAAATGTCAAAATTGTTTTAGTCCAATGGGTGTAGGATGTTAGCTACGTTGAGCTAAAATGAATAAATCACCCACCGCTCCAGTTTAGAAAATTCAAAGCTGAAAGTCACTTCTGAGTGTCTGGTCTGGTCAGGTTTCAAGTAGGACTGTAGATGGTGTTGACAGCAGCCTGCATTTTTATTAGGATTTATGTTTAGTATCATACACTGGAGCTAAAGGTTGGGAAAAAGCTTCATCTGAAAGTTTTGCATATATTTTTTAAAATCTTACGCATAGCTCCTATATACTCCAAAGGCTATTCTAATTTTGATAAATGTTTAATATGTCAAAGCATACTGATAACTAAAAATGTTGTCTTCTATACAGTTTGTATATTATCTCTGTGACTGATTCCGTGTTGTAATATTTTATATGTATGTTCTGTCAATTACAATTAGATTGTTTTATTTTTTTTATTTTAAAGATAGAACTAAAACTAATTTATTCACATTATATCTCCAGGGGAACAGAAGAACTAATTCAAAAGAATCAGAGACGTGCGCAAAGACTTCTTGAAGAAATCCACGCTATCAAGGTATGTAAATGCATTATTTATGTCTCTGCATAAGTTTCCTAAATGTGTTCCTTCATTGTGCTGCATTGCCTGTATTCAGTCTCCCTGGAACACGAACGGTATTCTGATCCAACCTTTTACCTTATTTCTTCTGTGATGTGGGCCTACTTGGCACATGTACTAGCAAAGCTGAATGTATGTTTGTTTAGGCACGCAAGTTCTTCTTTAGGTTTGGAGTATTTGCTATGAGTCCACTGGAAAATGAGAAACTTTTCTTCCTTACTAGACTTGTGGACTGCAGAATTTGTATAGTGACATCATGCTCTGTCTGTAGCCACTCCTTCATGCATTTTTCAAAGATGTTGTCACAACCGAGTTTTGTGCCCAGAGCTCAGGAAAAGTTGTAGCATTTGGAATAAGCAAATGTGAAGTACACCAAAGACAAAATACCATTCCTGTCTGAAGATAAGGACCTCTTGCTGTTCTCTCCTAATTCTGTTAAACACATTTGACTTACATAGCGTATTAAAATTGTTCCATGTGTTCAAACTCAATAGATATTTATCATCATGCCAATAGGTTTACAGAAAGCTATAGATGTCTTTTTTCCCATGTTTTTTTAAGTACCATTGTAAGCTGGCTTCAGACCATTGTAAACTGATGTTACCATCTGACTACTACATGATTTAGCAGATACCTCTACGGATATTGAACTATATAATAACTTAGGGTGTTGGGCTACTTCTTCAAAAGGTCATTTCCTGGCTGTTTCTAGCTTTAGTACTTTGAAGGCTCTAATTCTAAAAAAAAAAACCTTCAGCAAGTGAACCTAACCTGCAAGTTCTTCCAGGTCAGTGAAGTATTAAAGCTTGACAGAAATAAGACAGAATTAGACAGAAATGGCCCAAAATGGCATCCTCCATATTTATTTCAGTACAAGTTTCCTATTTAAATGTTTATCATACATTCGCTGTACATTATTTGAAAAAAATGTATTACACATGAGAAATATGTAAATGTTTCGTACGTACAAATATATTTTAGCATGAATACTGAGGAGCAGTATTTGTATACACTTGGATCAAGTCCAATACAGAAGATGAAAATTCTGAAATGTCATTTGGTTGTCATCTTTGACTTTCCATGAAAGTGTGCTGAACTGAAATGTAGTTACCTAAATTTTACAGCAGTCTATTGCATTGGTATGACTTACCCACACTAGATCAGAACTACAGTTCTACAATCAGTAGGAAGCATGAGTTTTGGACTTGTCTTAACGCTGCTGAGAAACTGGAGCACCAATGGCTTTCATGAACACGAAGGGCTCTATTTATAAAACTGGGAATCTGACATTCCCTCAAACATTCCCTTGTGAGAATCTTCCAGGTCCATGTTTTTCAATGGCTATAATTGATTACCACAAAGGAATGTTTGAGGGAATGTCAGATTCCCTGTTTTTAAATAGAGCCCTAAATGTTTTTTGATCAATTGTCGCCAACCGGTGGTGTGGTCCGCAAGAATATTTTGGTGGTCTGCGGCTAGGGCCAGTGCGCCACCCAGTGGTATCAGGACAAGGACCCCGCTGGGGGGGGGGCGCACCGGCCAGCACCTGTCCCCCATATGGATCACAGGTTCAAGGCAGTGGGAGTGTTGTGTCTCTGTACACAACCCCCCACTCTCCTATCGCAGGCTTAGACCTTGCGATGGGAGAGTGGGCGGGTTCTAGCATCATGACATCACCCTGGGGGAAGTTTCCTCCCCTTTTGAGTGACACACGGCTCCCTGCGCATGTGCGGTACGAAGTCCGTGAATTTAGTGGTCAGTGAGGTCCAAAAGGTTGGCGACCACTGTTTTAGATGATTTAACTGGAAAGTGAATTTATGCTTCAAAATTGAAATAAACAAATCTTTATTTGTAGGCTTTCTTCCTTATTTTTATATTTTCCATCTTCAATCTTTTTTTGCTCTTCTCTTTCGCCAAGGAGGAAAGAAAGATAGTTTTGTCTGTCCACATGGTTATTAGGATTATATTTTATTTCCCATTTGGATTTTAAAAATGCAGTATGGTTGCATTTTACCTCCTGCTGATTTCCATTTTTTTTATTTTGTTGTTAATAAGAAGCAGCTGAAACTTCTTCCTCCCTTGCTTCCTTCATTTAATAGTAGTAGGTGTGCATTCAGTCCCCAGGCACATTTTATGATTATTTAACACAAATCTTCCAGCCATCCTATTTAGTTAGGAACTTCTAGGCCTGCTATGTTTCTCCCCTATGTTTTTGTAACTACAAACATGATAGGTTAGAGAAAAAGGACCTTTCAGCATTTACACAATCATGATCGATGATATTGTGTACAAATTGTTGTAATTACATAGCATAAATGTAATTCTTTTATGACTTGTCAGTCAGTGCATTCATGTATTGACCTGTCTGAGTGTTCTTATAACATTGGAATGTTAGTCAGATGAATGGAGCACGCTAATTCTTCTCTTCAGCTGTACCTAACGTGATTTCAGGCTGTAATTTATTAGCTGAACTTTAAAGAAGAAACTTTCTTAGCACAATTTGTAGCATGAACTAGCCATGTAACCCAACTCCAGTTTAAAACTCTTT
>NC_092863.1:62704387-62777706 GCF_032062135.1 Pyxicephalus adspersus | reverse complement strand
CAGTCTAAATACTATTTAAAGTTTGCACTGTATGTTAGCTGTTTCTCAATCACAGAAGCAAACAAATTTTAACTAACAATTAGAGCCTCTGTCAGGTTTGCATCCCTGCTGAAAAGATTGTAGAAACAGCTGTCTAATAGGGGAGAGCCCTTCACTTTGTACAGATTTCCATCCACTTAGGACTTTCAGACTTGCGGTAAACCACAGCATTGTACTTCATGCTCAGCCGCACTCCCAACCAGGAGTGTTAACAGGCAACCGTATGGGAGTGGTTGGGAACACAGTTGCGGCACAGTTCTTGGAAACGGCATTTGCTTCTGACTGCTTGGTTGGTTTTTCCACCTTTTTACCCTGCCAATAGATAAACAAAAACAGCACGTTGTACAGATATATTGTAATATAGGGGCTACCTATGTGCAAATGAGTGAAACATGGGTTCATCTTTCGATTAGAATAGAGCATACACCTTCTCGTAAAGAGACGTTTAATGAGACACAGGGAAGGCAGGGAAACACATAAAATCCAGTCTGTTTTATTGTTTTGGATCAGTTATGGGATGGATTTCTGACCACTGGGTTAAAGCCAGAAGAACATTTTGTTTACTAAAAGTTATCCATGGAGCATATTACACAATTGTGGTTTGGCAGAACCAGTGGTCTGTGAGTATTTCTCTTTTCCAAGTGTGCAATCATTACGGTAGAGGAAATGGGACTTCAAGAGAAGAATGTCTTGGGAAGTTTCATCTTATCTAACTTCATCTTAGATGAGTACCGCTAAATCGATCTTCTCATCTGGAAGCACGTAGCTGTAAAGTTTCAAGTTTTAGGCTAATCAGCTGCAGAAGCCTTCACGGCTTTGGAAACAAATATATTGTTTTGGAGCTTTCAGAGATTTAGTATTTTTCAAATTGTACTGAAATCTACATCTTGCAGGCAGTAGTTTATATTTTATTTTTTTCTGTGGATTTGGACATTTTAAAACTTGGATTGAATCAAAAGTGCATTCGTACACTGAAGGCAAAGCTTCTCTTGCTACTCATTTTCATTTACCTACCATTTCCGTTTTGACTAATTACTTACCAAAACTTGCTGAAAAGTTTTCACATTCAAGTGCAGTAATGCACAGCATCCAAAAGAAATCCATCTTTTACTGGTTTGACTCTTGCAAGTAAGTTCTAACTTCTTGCTATGGATTACCAGATTGAAGAATCACAATTTAAACATTAAGGGATTCTAGTTCAATAAGACTAACTCAAATAAGGCTTTGCATGGTTTTTTGAGTTTAATGGTAATGTCAGGGGCCAGATTCATTGTAGTGGATCGATTATAAATAAACCCAAATATTCTAGTGATACCCACTATCTTTTATAAATAAGTTTTCTACCGTTAAAAGTTGTAATGTAAAGTTCATTAATCTAGAGCATCCAGGTTTTTCTTCACTTCCTGTCCCACAGAACCACTAGGAAGTGAAATTAAAATTCCTTACTGGAAATTCTCGTAGACAATTGTCACCATAATAATTGTCCCCATTTGAAGATTTCCCCTCCATTTCTGTTTTGGTGATATATCAACATTTTGGATTTTTCTTCCCTTTTAATGCCTGTGACCATCTTTACTAGCTATTTTTCAAGAAAGTTATATTAGTTTTGGGTCAATTTTATCAAAATATTTTCTGCTTGGAAAAAACACCTTTCTCTGTACAGTTATTATTCTATGCAATAAACATGTTACTACATAAATCTGAATTCCCTGAGCACTTTTGTGTTATCCAAAGGGGGAACAGATCAGGTTTGGTATGTCTGATTATTGAAATAATTGACAAAACATTTCATAAGGGTCACTCTTCTCATTTAGTTCTTTGTGTCAGCTTTAGTTTTTAAATATTTTACAACAATCTAGAAGAAATAGTGAAAGGGAGCCTAAAGCTTCACTTGTTAGTTTGATGAAAAAACTACTAGTGTTTCATATTTATCTGACTTAGTGTATTGTTAGTATTATATTAACAAATGCCTATATAGATAATAGAAAAGGGCCAGTGACTACAGGCTTTTGTTTTTTGTCAGACCTGTTTCACCCCCTTACCCATACAAATCAAAAGGGATGCTGAAGCTGTTCAAGAGGAGATCATCTGCAAGTCACATGCACCAGCCATTGAATTGTTATTGCTCTCATCATGTCGAAAGGATGTCAAAAGCAAGCTCATCAACAAAGCCCTAAGACTGTTAATGACACAAGCTCAAATACTCAGTAACTGCCCAATTTTTCCATTTTAGGTGGAGAACCTCCAAGCCAGTTTCACTTCCCAAGGACTAACACAAGGAATCTGATCTGTTCTTCCTTGTAGATCTGCACATATTGGACATGCATGTTCACATAATAATAATTTAGGGCTGCAGGGAGAGGTAGCCCAGAAAACTGCAGAGAAAATACAAGCTAGAGCTTGCTCCAACCTTTCAAAAAGCAATAAATCGCTGACTACATTTTAGATAATTAAGTTCCACACATTTTTCTTTTAGTGCCTTCAGCTGTTTTTCTTTAAGATAGCTCAATTCTCACCTTTAAAGACAAATGGTGCTGTTTGATAATATTGATGGTCCTGTTTCCCAACCACCTACAGCAGTTTGAATCCTGTCCTGCTATGCCCAGCTCTTACCCAACTGATGGCAATATAAATAAGTTCTATATACGTGGTTTTGTGCCATCCCAAAAAAAAATGGAGCTGCTGTGTGACTACATAGAGGAATCCTGTGCAGGATTTTCTGTTCTCCACATCTGTACCTTACAGTCTGCCTTCTAATGTGTCATTGGAGTTATCTGCCTAATCAGTTACCGGTTGATTTGGTCTCCTATATTTTTGTGAATAATTCTCTAGGCATTCCCAATTTCCTGTTTATCCATGTTTTTAGCTCCTTACCATAGTAGAGAACTCCTAAAGATGGGATGAGAGTCAGTATTTTACCGTGCAGTCTGCATTTTGTGGGACATTGAAGAAAAAACAGATGTTACTCCTGTACCAACGCCTGTCCAGCTACTGTTCAGATAATTAGAGAGGACAGTTCTATTTTAGCTTACCATGTCAGCTTGTGGTATATAATAGCAGATTGGGAAAACTATCCCATTTGCTTGCATCTAGAAATAAGTAGGTTCAGGGTCATCTGGTTTGTGTTTAATCTTTGCACAGAATTTGATGTCATTCTTTAAACTGTATTTTTAGCAGCAGCGTTTTCCTGAAGGCTTGAATTTTTAGATATTGAGTGGCACTCTAATTCTTTTCACGCATATGGACTCTGCAGATTTGTTGACTTGTATTTTTTACAAACTGTACAGATCATATTTTGTATTTTTTTTAATCCCTAAAGTCCAGTAATGTGCAGTGGGTAGTGGAAGAGTTGCTTAGATATCTGACTACCTATTTTACTTATTCTTATTTTTTTGAGTGGACTGTTAACTGTAAATCTTCTAACCCCCTAAACCAGCCACACAGAGTTAGCTGTGTATAATTTCCCACATTTAAGTTTAGTAGGTTTCTGTTTCTTTGTGGCATAGATTCAACAAAGTTCTAAAAAAAAAAAAACATTACTCAAAGACTGGTTCATATTGACATAATTGCATCAAGCAGTGGCTGCAAGTATGTTTGCTACACTTCCATGATGTGATTCCCCTGTTCCATACATGGTGACTATGTAGACCATTTGAGTACAGTAAATTCATTGTTATGTTCAAGAAACGACTTTTAGATGATCTGAGCTTTGTGTCATGGCATGTTATCCTGCTGGAAGTAGCCATCAGTGAATGGGTACACTGCAGTCATAAAATAATGGGCATAGTCCTCATAAATACTATGATGGACTGGTATTTACACTATGCTCAGTTGGTGCTAAGGGGCACAAAATGTTCCAAGAAAATATCCCTTACGCCATTACACCACCCGCCCAAACAATTGATACAAGGCAGGATGAATCTATAATTTTATGTTGTTGATTCCAAATTTGAAAACATATTCTTCAAATGTTGCAGCAGAAATCAGACCAGTAGATGCTTCTTTTAGTCTTCTCTTGTTCAATTTTGGTGTACCCGTGTGAATTGTAGCCTCAGGTACTTGTCCTTAAATGACAGATGTGACACTCGGTGTTGTCTCCTACTGCTGTAGCCCATCTGCTTCAAGGCTGGATCTGTTGTGTATTCAGGGACACCGTTGTAATGAGTGGTTATTAGAAATATTGTTGCCATTCTAATAGCTCAAACCAGCCTGGCTATTCTCTGACCTTTGGTATCAACAAAGCATTTTTACCTAGAAAACTCCTGTGCACCGGACAGTTTCCTTTTTTTAGACCATTCTCTGTAAACCCTAAGGGTGGTTTGCATGAAACTCCCAGCCTGTCTGACACGAACATCCATGCTACATCCATGTCACCTAATCCACCTTTCTTCCTCATTCTGATGCTTGGCATGAGCTTCAGCTGACAATTTCTGTGTGCCTTAATAATTGCTATGTGATTGGATGCTGTGTAGTGCGTGTATCTATGTATGTATGTGTATATATATATAGACATAATGGTAAATAAAACTGTATCTAGTTTTAGTCCCTACACATCAAGTCAAGTTCAGTATGTAGATTTCTTTGAATTGTGATTAGAGTTAAGGAGTCTGGCTTACCCCTTCCTGCCAGTCCAGCCATACTATTGTCTGGCGAGAGCAAATATTATGGTGAAGCACAGACATGCTTAGCTTTCTATCCTGTCTTTATAAATAGCTATCAGGGTTGGGCTGGGAGCTATGGAAGTGTCACAGTGTTTTGTTTTTTTGTTCCTTATCAGCTAATTTTTTTTCCTTTTATTTCTATTTACAGAAACTGAGACCTGATGACGTCACAAAATCTGCTCTACAGAAAGAAATTAACTTTGAAAAAGTGTGCAAAAAGGTACATACATTTTCTACCTTAAATAGCCTTACTGTAAGTTTTTGGAGGTGTAGCTGTAACTAGATTGCCTGTAGTAAACCCACTTGAAGGTGGGAAGAACAAACCCCACTCCTTAGACAAGAATTCCAGCCAATGAGTCATCTGTGCTGCCCATGTTTGTATTATTTTAAAACAGAGCTCCAATCACACACACCTAAATTACACATGGGTCATTTGTAGGTTTTTAGGTTGTAATCCCTGTGGGCCAGGTTCTTTAGCATATATAGTAATATATGGCTGAACCTTTTTTTCACAATTGCACAGGTTTACCTTTAACGTTAATACCATTTATTTCCATTGTCACCTGTGTGACATAATGTTGATTGTATTTGCTTTCATTTTCTCATGGTTGATCTGGAATTATCTGTGTGAGATTTATATTTACCAATTTCTTCAGTTAAAACGTTATGCAAAACTTCCTTTATTGTACGTTGCAGTTTTCCCACTCTCTCCTCCTCAATTACTGTGATAGTTTACATCATCCTTGGGTGTTCTTCCCAGGAAGATTAACTTACAGGCCATGCTTGGGTCCCTGAACCAATATTTGTATACATGGAAAGGAAGTAAGTACACTTGTAAACATTCTTGTATTCATTAAGACCAAATAATTTAAAGTCCAACATTGAATATGTCCAGGATGAGCACAATGACATTGATAATATTATGCTGACCTCTGTAAATAGCAAAGCTTTCCTGTGCCTTCCTTAATTATTTATAAAGGTAAAACTCTATTATTGTAGATATAAACTAACATTTTAATTTTTACTGACGCATGAAAATCCCAATTAGTGAAGATCACCTTCATATACCCTTCTGTTATGGGATAGCATCTGGAGTATAGCACACTGCAGTTTTCAGGCCTGAGAGGGGAAAGTGACACATTTCATTTTTTTTATAATTTAGGCTGTGATAAAATCCTTCTGTGCTCTGCCAAAATATACCAATTTCTTCTGTCATAGCGCTGCCACCATGGCACACCAGGCAATATCTCTATTTTTTGGGTATCAGACCGTAAACATATTAGGTGCTCTCCAAAAACAAGAAAAGAAAATAGTGTTAACTGGCTGTGTTTTGTGACATTTCATTTTAAAACAATATCCTGCTCTTCTAAAAGACCAGACTTTTCCCTGAATCTATTACAATGTGACTATGATTATTTTATTGCTTGCCTGGCATGCAGTTTATATCGGAATCTCAGGTTGAAATGCATAGTTTAAAATGCCAACCATTTTTACATTCCTGGGAAGAAGAAATAACATAACCTTAAATGCACTTGTTCTTTGTTACATGTTCAAACAAGCTGCAAGAGACATGCTTAAAGATAGCCACGTAGAAGGTCTGTGTAGGCAATGTAATGACTCTGTAATTTATGGTCATTTAACTTCTGATTGGAGGTAACTGTTACTGTCCCAGAGAGCCCAGAGCAGCTATAGCACTATACATAATCTTCACTTGAAATGACTCATTCTGCATAAAGCATGTATACTCATTTGTAAATACTATATAATTTAACAGTGACTGTATTCCCACATTTTAGTCAGGCTTTACCTGCTGAATGCCATTATATATCTTCTTGTTCTGTTCAGCGTACCAACCGGTCTATGTACCAGACATCCCAGCTTGCTTCATCTGTAATTTTTACCATTTAAAGACCACATGAGTCTCCCTAGTCACAGCCAGTGGCCAGGAACATGCTATGGTACTAACAACATGTAAAATGTGTATGTTGTACATCCCTTCTTTGGGAGCCAGTAGCTGAAACTTTGCAGGGAGGGTTGCTCTGGATACCGGTTGTCATTCAGGTCAGGTTGGTTCTGATCCAGCCAGCAGGTAGACATTGTCAGTTTAGGGCTGCAATTCCATTAAATTGATATTTTAAATGTTAAATACTATATTATCTGTAGATTACAGTATTAAAAAGATCATGAAAAGTTAGAGTTTGCTAGATAAATATCTCACAGTAATGAAAAGACAATGATTATCAGTATATTCACACACTGCATAATTCTCATTCAAAATAAAGCTAGCAGTCCCTTACCTTTTGCTTCTTACTTCTCTAAAGAATAGCTTGTACGGCCAGTATTACAGTATAAGAAATCCATCCTAGATTGGTGCTCTGTAAAAAATCTGAAACTGTGATTTTAATTAAAATTTTAATAACACAATTATTCAGCTACACACAGTCCATTTTCACTGTCTTCTTGGAGAAAAAAGGAAAGAGAGAGGGAGATGAAAAACAGTTGTAGGTGTTTGAGGAGGAGACAAAGGAGATTTTATTTCAAATTTTAAAACAAAGTATAAATATTGCTTATGTTTTTATATTTTGAGTTCAGGATGTTTCCTGCTGTGGAATCTGTTTCTCATTTCTTCTGGAATTTTGAGAAGTGGGTAATGTCTCAACTTTCCGTCTTTTATTATTCTCTCTGACAGTATTTGGTAAATGAAAATATTCCACTTACAAAAAGTGCGAGAAAAACTATAGTTGATGTCACTTGTAATGTATTTATGGCCACATTGAGTTTTGGTTTGTGGCGTTAGGATCTATGTTTTATATGGCCTGAAGAAAAAAAAGGTTTGAATGGGAAGCTGCAGGTTATTATAGCAGGTAAAAATCTTGAGCCATATTTTGGAGAAGAAATAGTCTCCTTCTACTGAAAGGGTGTCAGGTAGCAACAGATTTCTATCAATCCATACAGAAAAGCTCAGTCTAAAAAAAGCGTTTGTTTGCAGTTGTGTTGCCGTTTGTGCCAGTAGGCACCTGAGAGCAGTAAATGCTGCAGTTTATTAACTTCTTGTCTGAACTTATCTAGAATCCCCATCATCTGACTTTTTATTCTCCTGCTGTATAACACTACATCTCAGCAAGCATAACAGCTACCATCATACTAGCTAGTACCAGAGTAAACTGAAGAAATAAAAATATGGGTACCAACTCATAATGTAAAAGGTTCAAAGGAAGTGCCATGAACAGAAAATGTGTCAGATCAGTTACCACAGTTAGCCATTAGCGTCCAGCTAACAATGATACAAACATTTACTTTCCCTTCCCAAAGGTCCAATGATGAAGGATGTGGGAATTGGGAAGTTTTCTGTAAATTACTATGCCCATCTTTTTAAGGGTGGGGTATAGGTCCAATTATCCCATAACGTGGCAGAGTTTGTTCAGCACCCACACAAAAACACCACCATGAGAAACGTGACCTTCAGAACCTTGGAACCTATAAATTAAATATTCCTTTTGAGTGTAATCTAATAATTACATATTTTATCCTATATGGTTTTTAAAAACATCAATAATATTCATCTTTTAGGAACAATAGTTATCCCTATTTAAATCAGTTTCCAAAAAAAATGTTGTTCATTCATTTTTAGTTACTTCTGTTGACCTCACAAATGGTGAAGCCTTGGTAGCAGTTATTGTATCTCTAGCACACTACTTGTGATCTATACATTTGTCATCTTTACATTCATCTTCCAGAACTCCCACCAGTGTATGCTGCAGGATCATCATTTCCTTAAGGTGGTTTCCTGTTGATTGTTTAGAAGCAGGAGATTGTCTTTGGTTTATTGGCCTATTTGGATTTGTGATTTATGCCAACTTCACAGCTTCAGTGTCTCTAGATGTACTGTAGCATATGTTGGTAATACATAACTTTTATTACTTCATCATGCATTGTTTTTCAGGCCTGATTATATCTCTTGGCTGGCTTTGATTAAATAAAAACAAATGAGAGATGGATTGTGTTTTAACATTATCATGGACAGCTGGCCATGCCCTTCAAATTTAAGTACATTTTTGTGTAAAAAAGATGCTTATTTTGTACAACAAATCCCAATAGCGTATTTTTATCCCTACAATTTTCGGGTAATGTCTTACTTGCAAAAGACACAGCTACTGATTTTAGTATTTGTGTGATTGCAGTTTGATAACTTTGGTCATTATCCTTCTCCACCTGTTCAGTGTTTTACTGGCAAGGCATCCGAAGTAGCGTTGATGTTGGATAACTGCAAACCTAGTGATTTTACTAAAGCTGTGTATATGTTTGTGTGTGCAGGCTTATGTTATTTTAGGCCAATAATGTAACTTTCTTTAATTTTTTTTATTAAATTGGATTTGAAAAAATACAGCCAACTATATAGAAAGAAAATCTCGTGCCAGTCAGAAGTGGTCCGCTATTGACAATTACCAGTAATTGACACTACTCCAATTGTAAATACTCAGCTTTAAGTGGTATTTTTAGTAAACATTTGCACGGAAAGTACTTCTAAGGTTACCATAAGGGGTACATTAGAAAATCTTTACCTCTTTTATGCACAGCTGCAGAGTTACTGAATGATGGGTTACTGGTCGTAGGTGAACATATCACAGATTGTACATTCAACGTTCCATTACTGTTCTGTTTATCTGTAATGTGTTGGCGTATTGGAGCGGGGCACAGAATGCTGCTCTTTTGCAGCAGTCAGAAGACATTGCCTCATGTTTATTTACTGGATCTGTCAGGTTTGTGTATTGGGTTTGAAAAGCAGTGGCAACAGAATTGTGTACTACACACTGAAAGAGCCGCTTGTGTGACTGACCAAGACAGAGGGTTGTATTGTCTGGCAAAACTGTATTTTCCAAGTCAAAACAAATCAAACCATTTAGTCAATAGGAGTGGATTGATTGCAGGGAGTGGATCAGATGACATAATAAAGTAGACAATCAATGATTTACTGTGAGGTTGTAATAGGTAGTTCAATTTTATTTTAAATCTAAATGTATTTTGTCTGTTTCTTCTTGGGGTCCTCATACTCAAATTTGCTTTGCCATTGCACAAAAAAAAAATATTTTATTTCACTTAAAAAAGAAGTAGATTCAATGTGGAGTATTCTTCTGTAAAAGAAAGAATTTTACACAATAAACAGTCCACAGATTAATTGCTGACAGAGTCTAATATCAAGAAGAGTTTAAATAGAAGAAACACTACAAAATTTACAATGATAATACAAAACAGTAAAACTACTAACAGGTGGCATGAATTATCTGTTTTCCATGACTATTAGCAGCAAGTGAACAGTCAGTTCTTGTAGGTGATATGTGGGAAGCTTGAAAAAAAGGCATCTGAGCTACTTTGACAAGGGTCATATTGTTGCATCCCCAAAATAGCAGATCATTTGTGGTATTCCTAATATGCAGTGTTCGGTACCCACCAAGATTAGTCCAAAGACAGCTACTAGCAGGATCATTGGTACCTAGATCTCACTACTTTGGGGAGCAAAGGCTAGCCCATGTGTTTCCATCCCACAGAAAAGCTAATGAATTACAAATTGCTGGAAAAAAACTTAATACTGGCTAATAGTGCAGTGTTAGTAGCAACAGGAGAACCTACACAATATTATGCATTTGATTATAATATATTGCCTGATGTGTTTGGTTATAAAAACATGACATCAAAGGAGCTTGTGATTTATCACCACACTATGTCACAAACACCTGGGTTACTCACAGCTCTTTACTACTATTTAGTGTAATGTGATTTCACATACATTGAAAGGAGGGAAACAGAAGTATTTAAATTGGAATTTTGGCAGCCATGTGTTCTGTCTCTCCTCCCTTTCCTACACTCCAATCATCTGATCTAGGATCCTTGTGGATACTGCACACAGTGACCCATGCTTTTGGACTCTGCCCAACTTAGAAAAAGGGATAAATAGACACTGCAGGTGTCATCCTGTTCATTTTACCTTCATTGTCTTCTATCACTGTCCTTCACTTTTCTTTATATCACTCTCAAATGTAGGTGTGTCACTTTAAATATAGAAAGGAAAAGTGTGATGTTTAAAAATTGAGTTGTAATTAATATGTTTATGTTACTGTTACCTATTTGGCTTGCTTTTTCAAATTGGCATGTTTATATGGTTGTATATGTTGTGATATTAAAAAAACAATGAAAAGGGCCACAGCCAGTTTTATTGTGCTTTTATTTCAGTTAAGCTATTGTGGTATGTTATGCAGTATAAAATATAGTCCTTTGTGCTGTATTAAAAAAAATATATAGCAGCTTATTGTAAGTGGAACTCTGTATGGATCAGTGCTAACGCTCTATGCCTACACCTTGTTTTTTATGTGTTAGTAAGTAAAATTAAAGGCAGTGTTTAGTGTAGGCCTTTTTCACATGTGTTTTACATTACATTAGCATACAATAAATTGTAAAACAATGCTTAGCTTATTTGACATGAGCTCCTTGGTGCCTTTCACAGTGCTGAGCAAGGTAAAGCTGTTTTCCATGTGGATAAAATGGGAAACATTTTCTTCCTCTGATTTGCCTTTCTACTAGTTGAGAACTTCTTTGGCTTCTAAGTACACATACTTGCTGGCTTGCTTCTTCTTAGGAGAAAACTGACAGATCTCTGACCGTATGAAGCGTTACCTGCCTGGACAAAAGGCACTGCAAGAGTTCATATTTCACAGAAGGTGAACAGTCAGTAGGGAAAGTGGGAGAAATCCCCCGAACCCCCTCCCCAACCTTTTCAAGCATTTAGGTTTCCTCCCCAATAGATCAAAACCCTTTTAGTGCTCTATGTTGTTAATAATCTGTTTTTTTCTTATTGCAGCCAAACAGCACGGTCGAAACTCGGGCAATAGCAAGGCTAGCCACACAGCCACTATTGAAGCAGAAAATATCTGCAATAAAAGGTAAGAGATGGTATATGAAGTCTTTGGAATCACGACTTGAAGTTACTAGTGCATGATATAACATTGCTCACATTTCTGCAGAAATTGATGAAGACTTTTATTGATAATATGTAAATATTGATAATTTGTGCAAAGTAATATTTAATTCAAGATGGACATGATTCACATCACTAGACCATTCCTCTGATGCCATGCACACAATTCACAGATCCAACACTTTGGAATAAGGGAACATATATTTTCAAAAATTACAATTATTTTGCAGGTTAGATTTTCTAAATTTAAAACATTTAGTCGCATGGTTGAAAATAACATATCCTGATGGTAAAACCTTGTGAATTGAAGCAAATGAGTGCAAAGACACAGTGGTTAGGTATTTTTAATGAGATAAGAAGTCATATACTGCAAATACTGCTATATACAGAAGGCAGGAGAATTGCTACAGGTGTCTGTACAGTTACAGTTCTGAAAGGATTATTTCCAAGGCTAGTACTGGTACCCATATTGAACACACATTACAGATGTATGGCCACTCCTGTCATTATTAGGAAACTTTCTCCAGGAAATGCCATGTATTCATGTAGTCAAGTTCATGAAATAGTTGCTTAGAGGCAGGAGCAGCAAAAAAGTATTTATTGGCAAGTGGTTATGATACACCATTCTTTATTAAACCGTGTTCCCATTACCAAGCAAGCAGGTCCTCAAACCAACTGTTAAGATAATGTTAAAGTGTTTGTCAACCCAAACATTTTTTTTATTTTTGGATAGGGTGTAAATGGGCTAGTACTTCTGTTAGGGCTCCCTGCTCTATCCAAACCTTAAAAAACAAATGTAGCTTGACAATTGTTAGCACAACTAAATCATTCCACTTTGTGTGTTTGCTATTGATTTTACATAGTCAGGTTGAAAAAAAGACATGAGTCTATCTAGTTCAACCACAAGGGAAATAAATCCAAGATATAAACCCAATAGACAAAGTTGTTCCAGAGAAAGGCATAAAACCCTGCTACAATTTGCTCCAACAGGGCAAAAGGATTCCTTCCTAATTCCATGAGGCAATCGGATGTTCCCTGGATCATTAGTCTGTTATCTTTACTTTAAATCTTTATTACCCAGTTATATTCTGTGCTTCTAGAAAAGCATCCAGGTTTTTCTTAAAGCAATTTATAGTAGTTGCTGAAACTACTTCCCGAGTGAGCCTTTTCCACATTTTCACAGACCTTACAGTGAAGAATCCCTTCCTTATCCGGAGCTTAAACTTCTTTGCCTCCAGACGCAAAGAGTGTCCCCTTATTTTTTGTAATGATCTCAAAGTGAATAATTGGGAAGAGAGTTCTCTATATGGACCATTTATATATTTATACAGGGTGATCATATTCCCCCTAAACGTCTCTTCTCAAGTAAGAATAGATTCAATTCAGCTAATCTCTCCTCCATTTATTTTATTAGTTTAGTTGCACGTCTCTGAACTGTCAATGTCCTTTTTGTGAACTGGTGCCCAAAACTGGACAATCTTGAAATTTATTGAAAAAATTGAGGAAATGTTTCCGTCTCATTAGATATAAAAACCTTTTTTTTTTTATGAAAACAAAGAGGTTTGGCTTCACATTCAATCTGGATCAAGCTTATAATAGAAAGAGAGGCATAAAAATATTTTTCTAATGTTATTTAAGAAACAATCTATACAATAATAATAACAATATTTTTCTATTTAAATCCAACCATTCAAGTCCATGCCTTGGAGTAGCAAGGAAAAGAAAAGTACAGCTGAGGGGAAGTGCTGGAAATGCCAGACACGGCCAATGCGGAGCTAAATCTTTTGAGTGGCCCGCCGCTGAAACTCCCTCTTCATTAAAAATGGCGCCATTATTTGTGTCTATAAAACAGTCCAAGGCGGGGCCAGGCATAGGCAGAGAGCCCGCCAGTCTATAGACGCGAATGATGACAGGAATTGTAGTAGCGGCGCTATTTCAATGCAGAAGCGGGCCAGCTGCAGTTCAATTTTAGGATTCCTTTGGGGGCCGGATTTGGCCCCCACGCCAGAGTTTTACATCTCTGCTTTAGATACTGCATGCTGTTATTAAATCTATGATCTACCAGAACCCCCAGATCCTTTTCCATTTTGTACTCCCCCAAATGTACTCCCCCCTAGACAGTATGAAACATGCATGTTGTTTTTGACCTGCTTTATGCTGTGTTTGATATATATACACAGGTCATTGATAAATATTTTAATATATAGATTTAAATGTTTGCTAAATATATATATATATATATATATATATATATATATATATATATATATATGGGCCTTACTCTGAAGTGTAAGCATTTGTTAAAGTAATAAATCTAAATGTCTTTTTTTGGCATTTTCAAGACCTTTTCCTTCTCAATCTTCCTCAGTATCTTTTTTTCTTTTATGTATTTTTCTTTCCATTCATTATTTTGTTTTCTCCTAGTCCCTGTCGGTCATAACCTCTACTTTTTTCCAGTCACGTACTGATTCGCCTGTGGAATTTTTTTGTATTTATAGTTGTTGGTTGGTTGTTTAATTTATGGCTCATGTGCAAGTTTCTTTCCTTTCCATCCTATTTTATTATTTAATCATTTTTTTTAACACGTGAGTAAATTTATCCCAACGCCGAGGCATGCCAGGAATTTACACTTGCCTGCCTATGTCAAGTTTGGTGCACACTCATGAAGTTGGTGCACACTAGAAACAAAGTTTCTAGCAGGTAAGGCAGAGTTTTTTTTACACCATACAACAAACAGGTTCCATCTACTATAAAGAAAAACCTAGCAATTTTTGTGCAAAATACTTTATCTTTACTTAGGTACATTTTACCTTGATTGCCTATAACCTTTTAAACTGTTTTTTTGTTTCATCTTTGATACACAAATGCATGAGAAAAGTGGCACCTTTGCAGCCCCTTGGTCAACTCCACCCATCCATGGGGCTGCCACAGGCTGCTTGAAGCATCCTCCGCGAAGCAGTATTTCACTGACATTAGAAAGCATTAACCACACTACAACCTCATTTCTAGTCTGAACGTAGCCTAAAGGTTAGAGAAACATACATGCTGCAGGATGGACTGTTCCAGCTCTGTGCCAACTTGTGAGTTTACAATCTTGCACAGCTTTCACATCACAATTTCTATTTTTTTAGCTATATTCACCCCTTAAACACTAAACACTGTAGTCTGCCTTCTTCCTAATATGGGATACCCATATGCCTGCAAATGTCCCTTACCATGTTTAAAGAGGCCCCAGGCTATGCATCTTGCAAATAATATCTGACCTATTTAAAAACTTTTGACATTTTTAACATTATATGTAAGCACAGCTAACCCTTTTATATAATGAAAAAAAATGTCTTCTGTATACCCTTAAAACACAGTAATAGCACATATATGGGGTAGGCTTGCACGGTTTACAAGTTGCATTTAAAACTTGGTTTATTCACGAAACTGGTTTTACACAATTTCACGCTTTGCAGGAATCCAATGAACTTGCCCCAGGGAAAGTCCTTGGTATCTTCAAATAAGTGACTTTGCGGCAATTCAAAATCAAATATATTGTTTACAATAGTGAATCTCTTTCACAGTACATATTATCTCTATCAAAGTACATAATGTAGATAAGGTTTGTCTATCCCATTAGCATCATGGGATTTCTGACCCTTTATATAGACAATACAAGAAAATCTTTGTAAACGGCTTGAGCACATCCCCTAAAGAAGCCTATCGCTGAAACGCGTCAGGTCCGGAACCGTACTTCTTGCTCAAGAATTAGGAAATAATCTGTCTAGATAAAGGGTCAGAAATCATATGATGCTAATGGGATAGACCATCCTTATCTATAATATATACTTACATGAATGTGATGGAGATTTACTATTGTAAACAATATATTTAATTTTGAATTGCCACAAAAAAAAAACCCTGCTGTTCTGTCATTATTTTTTATTCATATGCTTATTACCTCAGGGGGCGGCTCTAGCATATCCGTTAGAATTTGAACCCAAGAGGGAGAAACAACCACTTTTATTTTATCTTCAAATAAGTATTCATTCAAGCTAGACTAGACTTCCCTAACTATTTTAGAAAAGAACCTAGTAATTCCAATGGCCCTAGACGTATCTCAGTCATCAGTAATGTTCTTCCCAGCCCCTTTTAACCAGCACTTTTCATTAACCATACGGCTGTTTTTGTAAAGTTGGGTCACAATACAGGGGCACTGGACAGTTATGGCATAAATACAAACACGATGGAAAATGGGACATACCGTGTTTCCCAGATGATAAGGCATCTCCATCAAATAAGCCACCCCCCGATTTTTGCTCAAACAATTAAAATAAAGCACGCCCCGCAAATAGGACATCCTCCGATACCTGATACTGTGTGCCTCTGTGTGACTCCTCGGTGCTGGCTGCAGTGCAGAGTGAAACTGAAAGTAACTTCAGAGGACAAGCAAGCTGCTGATCCCTGTCCTAATAGAGTCTGTTACCCAGCCGTGGAAGCCAAAAAAAAGTGAGTCAGTGATCAGAAGGGGACAATCAATGGCACATACGGTAGTGATCAGAAAGGGGACAATCAATGGCACATACGGTAGTGATCAGAAAGGGGACAATCAATGGCACATGAGTGATCAGAAAGGGGACAATCAGTGGCACATGAGTGATCAGAAAGGGGACAATCAATGGCACATGAGTGATCAGAAGGGGACAATGAATGGCACATGAGTGATCAGAAGGGGACAATCAATGGCACAGAGTGATCAGAAGGGGCAAATCATGGCACATGAGTGATCAGAAGGGGACAATGAATGGCACATGAGTGATTTTCAACAATAAATGTGTACTGCAGTCTTCTTCATGGAAAAATAAGACATCCCCCTAAAAATAAGACCTAGGGCATATTTTGGCATTTCAAAAAATATAAGACCGTGCCTTATCATAGGGGAAACGGTAATAGGAGGGTGGACATTCGAATGTTGGAACAAAGAATAGGAAGAATAAGGGGTGGTAGAAAGTTGACATCATTATGGAGTTGCTGGATTCCTAAAGCAACAACAGCTGGAAACACTAAATTTGTCATGTGTTGCCCTGCCCAATTTTTTACCACCCACCCAGGATCAAAACTTTCTGTTAAAAAACATACTCAAGATGTCTTTCTAGTTTATATACAAACATGGCAAAATAACCTACAAAAACTACTTACTAATTACAGAATCCTTCTCCACGGGTACTTAGTTCCTTCAAAGATCCCTTAGTCTCTCCTGACATACCCATCGCCATACTCTAGAAGTTGTTCCTCCATATCTGTTGGGAATGCTGTTTGGTATGGCTATGTTAATCTTACATCTAAAAGGACAGATTTATAGATCCTATGAAATGTAAATAATCTCTCATATAATTATGTGTATGTTAGCTGTCTGTTCTGCTGGGGAACAGTTTTAACGTAGCCTGAAAATCCCTAATAGAAAAACTGGTTTCCACCTAATAGCTGTACAGGTAAGAAGGGTAAAGGCCAATGTTTTAGCTGCATATCTTGTAAATGAATAAAGTGAACAGTGAAAAATGACTGGTTGTTGCAGCTATGTACAAATCTTTATCTTCATTTATTTGTATACCTTACTTAATTTTAGATGCTATCAAAGCTTTCAAAGAAGCCAGAAAAATCGCTGCAAAGCAGGAGGCTGAAAATGAAGAAACAGCTGAAGCTCCACAAATTGTGACGGTTGACAAAGAGAAACCGTCTATGCAGCAGGAAACCATGCAGAATAAGATAAAAGAGGACACCATACTGGAAGACGAAACTTTGGACAGCCCTTCTTGTGCAACACTACATGAAGAGACTGATATTGTCATTGACAATCATACAGCCGAGAAAATTTTTGTTGATCAGAATGGACAAAAGCCAGCTTCACATACATTGCCTAAAGTATCAGCAGAAACAAAACCAATAGAAATTATCCCAGAAACACCAGCATCACTCACAGTCCCTAATGTATCAGCAGAAATAAAACCAATGGAAATTATCCCAGAGAAGCCAGCATCACTCACAGTCCCCAAGGTATCTGCTGAAATGAGACCAGTGGAGGGTATCCCAGAGAAACCAGCATCAGTGTTAGTCCGCAAAGTACCACCTCAAAGAAAACTAGTGGCAGGTGTCCCAGAAAACCAAGCATTAGAAAATAAGACTGAGAAAAATATTAAACTTGGAAAGAAAATATCTCCTGTACACGACTCTGGCTCTGACTCCAGTGATATTGAGGACTCTGACAAAGAAGACAAGGAATATTTTGATGACAGCACAGAAGAAAGGTTTTATAAGCAGAGCTCTGGTTTTGAGGACAGTGATAGTGACAGTGAAGATGACTTTTTTATAGGAAAAGTAAGAAAAATAAAGAAAAAAAAGTCAAGCAAAAATCCTTCTTCGGATAAAGTCGAAAAAGAGACACTTCCAACAGAAACCACAAAACCTTTACCTGGAGGTACAGAGAATCTCAAAGGGATCCCAGTTCCCAAGTCTGCAAAACTAGAGTCTGTTTTTTGTACCTCCTTATCACACACAAAACAGAAACAATCCATTATGAAGAGGTAAGATAACGTAGTACTAAAAGTAATTAAAATCTATTTTACAGAATGGGTCAGTTAACACGTTTTCTTACCCTAAAAGCAGTTTCACAAATATTTTTATTGCAAACATTTCTGTTATACATCATAATATGTTCCGACTACCCACTTGTCACATAAATAAGGTTCATATGGTGTATACCTTACAGGTAATTTAACCTAATTTTGAGTTTTGCAGCTGTAGAGTTTGGACAATATAATCACAGTTACATGAAAACAGCATAGTGATTAGGTGTAAAACCTGTAATGTCAATGAAATGTTTTACTTTGTACAGTAAATTTACTTGTTTTCAGTAGTATAAGAAAGAAGAGACATGTGTCTGCAAAGATGGAACTTGCAGCTGCATTAATTGGTAATCTTTCCTAAGAGTAACAGGGGGCTGTTACTTTTAGTTGCCAGGTTCTTCACTTTTACGGACCCAGGAAAAATAGGTTAGACATCCTTTTGGGGATACTTATTCTGTGATAGCAGTGTTTGTCTTTGGGATAATGTTGTTACAGTCTATTTAGCTTCACCCCAGTTTATCAATGTATTTTTTATTGTCACTTTTGTTGTGTCTTGTTTTCACATATTTTTTTGACACTGTTACTAGACATTCAATACAGTTTTTCTATATTACTTTAATGCTTTTGTCCTTTCTCTAATTGTTATGGACAATGTATTTAAAACTATAGTATAAGGTAGATCTGTGGGTGGTGACAGATGAATTCTTTTCTCACTTCCTCTGTAGGTAGAAGTTTGATTCTGCTTTGTCTCCACTCCCACAGGTGCAAGCTTTACTTTCTCTCTGTAAGAGAGGCTGTACAAAATACTCCCCTATTTATATTAGTAAAATGATAAATGTGATAAAATGTATTAGTTATCATATTTCAATCATTACATATAAAGTTAATTTGATGCATTGGTTAGTGTTTCTATCTAGTTTATAGGTCATGCGGGTTTCCATCAGCATTTTAAAGGTTATCAAATTGGGGCCTCCCTGAAAAGTACATAATGTGGTGTTGTACCATATGCATTTTTTTGTTTTATAAATCTTTTTGTTAGTAATCAAAATTTCTTTTTCTGCAAGCAATGGCTTCGATCATAGCAGTAGTCAAGACAAGGCCCAGCATGTGCAGAATAGGAGAAATGTTAACTAATAAAAATAAGATGTAAAAGTACCACCTCAAGTTGTTGCCAAATGATGAATTATGTTTAGAAAAACTAAACCTATCCAAACTAAACATGAAAGCTTAGTCCCAAACCCATAACAATAGGCAGGATCGCCAACCATTACACAAGGGATCCCCCTTGTTAATTGTGTAGAGAAATAGGACTCTTCCCTTTTTGGGGGATTCTACAAGTATGGAGAAAGAAAGGATAAGCTTCAGGTCTTGTAAATGATATTGTATTACATATATTAACAAATACCATTTTATTTTCAGGGAGGCAAAATTACCTCCAGCAAGGAACAAGAAAGCAGGTATGTTACATAATATGTTCTTTTTTATGTATACTATATATGGACATTCACCTATATTATTTGTAGATTTGTTCACTTTTGAGAAAAGAGCCATCTAACATATATAGTAGGTATCAATTCACAGTCAGTTATGATATTCTAAAACTGCCAAAGTAATTGACGTAGTACGGGGGGGTTCAGTACAAAGTAATTAAAAATAGCTTTATATAAGGACTAAGCCTATGTCTGACATACAGTATACAATACTAAGCTAGATTTAGGTAGATGTGTTTAATGCTTGATGGGGGTCACCAATTATACCCAGTAAGGGAAGAACATGTAAACACTTTAGATGTAAGATACTGCTGTGCATTATAGAATGTCCCATGCTAACTTTCTTCATTTTAAGAATGTCACTTCTGGCTTTAACTCATCACATCCCCAATGATGTATATTACTACATACCGGTTAAAAGATACACTAAAGTATCTGGAATTCTTGGGGGAAAGGGAATACACATACATCTATATGTGGAAACATTGAAATAGTATGTTCATGCAGTTACAGTCATTTTATAACCCAGACTTTGCTGGGTTCATTGTATACACTTGTTGATGCTGTATACTGGGTGTTCTGTATCTCATCTGTGCATACTCCACTGCATTTATTTAGGTTAATGGCAGTCAGGCAGTTCACACACTGGCAGCTGTAGTAGCTTCACTCACACAATGTACGGCCAGACAGGTCATTAGACTGAGTGTGGAAGATGTGGATTCTTAGCGCGATTTTCCATTGGATCGGTCTCCAGCCGGGGAAGTAGATTCATCAGTCTGCTGGTTCAGAGGCACATTCTACAGGGGCTTACCATCAAGAATGCACTACTTATTCCATTCCCTTAACAGAAAATGTATATATTTCTAGAAATATGACTAGGACATATATTAAAGCCAGTTCATTTTATTAAATTTGAGTTCATAAATAGATTTATTACTTAGAATGAAATACAATTTTTAGAAAACAATCACACACATTCTGCCATATTGGAAAAATGTAGCCACTATGTAAAATGTAGCTTATATGTCTTTTTTTGTCTTGTTTCTGTTTAGTTGTTCCACAGCCACCCAAATTAGCGAAGAAACCTCCACCTGCCAGAACCAGTACGGTGAAGTCACAGAGTAAACCAGAGGAAGTTCTTCACCCGTCATGGGAGGCCAGCCGAAAGCGCAAAGAACAGTCTCAGATTGCAGTATTCCAGGGGAAGAAGATTGTATTTGATGATTAGGTTTTAGAATTTAAAACTGAGCACCAGTTAAAAGTCCACAACGTGGGGAGAAGTTGCAACCTCTGTCTCTGGTTTTCATTGATTTTGTGCCCCACTAAGGAGATTTCTCCTGTTTGGCTATTGTGTAGCTACAGAAGTTAGAACCTCTGACAGGATTTTATTTCTACCTGTAACCTCACTTGAGAGATGTCCATTTTCTTACGGTGGGGCAGAAATTAAGAGCAAATCTCTCCAGCAGGGATCAAAACAGCTTAGCAGGTTCTAACCTTCCCACATTCTCGCTTACATTTTACTAAATATATTTTATATAAAGTCACTGTGTTCTACCTGAGTAAACTATGATATAATAATGTTTGTATTTGTGTATGTGTTGTTTTATTGTTTTCGTTTTTATTTAAAGTTCACATTTATCCTTGCAAGTACAGAGAGTACCTACTGATCTTTTTCCTATTGTGAGCAGACAATAGGACTCAAATCATATATGGTGTCAGCCCTTCCCAGTCAAAGTAAGAAGAGGGGCTTACTTCCATAATCTGTTCCTGTTTAAGTTTGCCCTAGCTGTAATGCAGTGGGATAACTAAGAATGTAAGGAAGAATTACATTTTTTGGGTCAATGTGTTATCCAGCAGGTCAATTGGCTACTTTTGAGTACTACACTATTTTAGGGTTTTAAAATAACCACAAACCATCAGTTTGCCTCCAACTCCCAGTAAAATGACACTTTTTGAAACTCCTGACATATTACTATAATAGAAAGTAGCCCCACTTTGTACTCAATAAAGAAAAGAAGAAAAACTTGAAAACCTTTATTCAAGTCAATTTTGCAAAAATTTGCGATCAGAATAGAGGCAGGCCATACAGAAAAAAGAAAAGTACAACACGGAAATTGCAAGTTTAAAGACATAGGCAGTGTTATAAATAGGAGACTTTTGAATGTTTTAAAGATTTTTTTTTTGCCAAGCAAAAGCCAAACAAATTCTAAAATGTTTTTCACAGAATCTATTGTATACATATATATATATTTCTCTGTTTAAGTAGCACAGGCTTTTATAGATTTTCAAGTTACAATTCAGCACCTTTTAAGACACTTTCATGGAGAAAATATATGATGACCATTTTGTGTCCTTCCCATTATAACATTGATGTTCTGTTGACACCACAACCTCATTAGAAGTTTAACTCCGCTGTTTCCTGTAAAGACTGTGTATAATTCACATAAACAAGAACTGGTATTGCATGAAATTTGCAGTACATGGTTGAAAGAATATTGGGGTGATTGGCAGGAGCTTGGTGGCTTTGTGCAAGTGGTGGCATAGAGTGGGTTCTATGGGTTGTTACCTAGCAAGTTATCTGTTATCAAGATTATTAGAAATACTGTATTCAGAAATAGTGAAAATAGCAGTAATGATGTGCAAAGCACAATAATGCCCAACATCCAACCATATTTTTTATTAGGTCAGAGGGGACCTCTAAATGATTTATAGGGGTTCTGGGTTTGAACATCATCATTCTTCATTAAATTAACAATAAACCTACCAACACAGGGCAGGAGGTAATCCTTATTTTTTTGGCTATTTGCAAAAAAATCTCTAATAAGTGAACTTTCTTATGTAAAACATTCAGTTCTTTTTTAAAAACAATAACTGCAAACTATATTTACTCACATTGCTTTGCATTAGCAAAACCTCCACATTTCAACAATGTATTTTACCCCAAAAATTTAGCATGGATTAAAATACCAGTGATAACAGGATATTGTCAATTCCCTTTGTCTGTGCTGCCAACAATAGAAACATAGTACAAGGAGAGACCTAGGTATCAAACACTCTTTGTAGTAGATTTAATACCTGTTTATAGTTAAGCTTATGCAGCCAATACAAAGAGCAGTGATGATATGCTTTGGTGTAGTAATCTGATTGGTGACCAAAAGGTATTCCACTGCTCGTTACCAAATTTAATAAGACTGTGTTCTATGGCTCTTATTGGGCTATTATTAAGTCAAGAAACATTTACAAATCAATTCAATGCTAACTTTCTCTTCCTTTATTGATATTCCTTTCATGACCCAAAGCTAATAATTGTTCTGAAACACAAAGACCAACCCTACACACTGATTAGATGTGATGCAAATTGCACCTTAGTCTCATAGATTAAGTGCAAAATATGAGTAATACAATCTTAAACACTCGTACTAGTAGTCTACCATTTCCAAAGTTCTGTTCATTTGATTTTAGTTGTATCATTTCAATTTGCAGTCATTAGAAAGTAAATATGCCTTTCTAGATTGAAAATAAGGATCTTTATTGCCATTCTAAGCAAACATGTGTGTGCTCAAAGGACCCATGTACATACTGGTCAATGATCTGTGCCCAGTAATAAGTGGGCAGACAGTTACATGTGCATGCAAATAGAACAGTCGATATGGCATTAATTAATTTCAAGTGCAAGCCCCTATTTAAAAAGAACTTTTGCTATGAGAATGTAGAGACTCTCATTACTGACAATTCCCTGTACAGTATGAGGCACAGATCTGAAACAATCAGGTAAAGGTTTATGACTTCACTCTGAGTTTCCAATTTGCATATGTGTTGTAGGCGAGTCACACAAACCAACAAAAATTTTCTGAAAGACACCAATGCCAGCCCCATTTTTCTCTCACCATTTGTTTGTATTGATTTGTCTTGTTACCAACTGTGATTTGCATTTGGCTAATTTCCTATAAATACTCTGTATGCACGGGTTACAAGAGTTCTGGTTTAGTGAAAATGTGTGATTGAAATGTTTTATGGCAAAGAGATCCTATTTGCAGGCTCAGTAGATGTTCTTAAAGTCCCATATACCAGTGTGCAGTAGCATACTGTTATTTTGGTTGAATCTATTCTCCGTTTTAACAGAAGGCAAGACTATTGATAACTGAGTGTTTTATTGCAACAAGGGGAGCACAACAAATATCCCATCTAGATTGACTTACAGAAATGAAAAACCCTTAGCAGGGTTATAGATAAGTGAAAGTAAGATTTTTTTTTGTCTACTTAGATGAGGTGAATGGAAAAACTTCAGATTGAGAAAGGAAAAACTGATTACTTTACCAAGTTTATGGACCTTCATTTGAATTGATATCTCCTCTGGATGAAGGGGAGAACTCAAAATGAATAAGCCAATAAGTTTGCTCAAATAAACAGATGGGCAGAAAAAAAAATTCTCTACTTAACAGGACCCTGACAAATATTACAGGATTTGTTTATCTACCTATTACTGACCATACTAACATTCATAGCTGTAGATGCAATGGTTCCCTAAAAATGAGTTCGCAGGTTGCTGCAAATTAAAAGTGTTGAGAAAGGCTGGTGTAAACAGTCCCCTATTCACATGTCATGCATTCATTCAATTGCTCTCAACCGATAGTGATAATGCATTATAGTAAATCACATGTCAATGTATATCCCCAGCTCATCAGTTTATATTGAACACACAGAAGGGTTTGAATGATAAAGCAAGTTGGTTGATACAATAACCTACAATTATTCGGTCCAAGCAAGGTAAACTTTAATCCAAACTCCCAGTTTGTCAAGTAGCATAGTGTAGGTATCCCTATGTATAGGCTAGATGCAATTTAATACCAACCTTTTCTTATATAGGACTACTGAACACTGAGATATTTGGTATAACATGTCAGGCTGACCCTTAAATGAACAACTAACCTAATTTAAAACAAGAAAATTATAATAATTACTTTTTGGGGTTATTCAAAGCATATTTTGGGGAAAACCTTTTTCTTTGTGTTTTTTTTTATCTTATGTGGAGGAGGATAACATTTGCTCATTTTATTTTCCATCTGTGTGCCTATAGGAAGATTTGCCAATTTCGGGGCCATGAGACATAACAGAAAGAGAAAGTAAATTCCATTTTAGTTACTGGGACAGATGGCCTCCATTACAAATATCTCCGTTTTTTATTCCAACTGTAAAATTAGTATATTTTAGTGATATTCTGTCCCTGTGAAAAATTGGGGTTTTCTACCCACAGCATAATTTTGTAGTCTATAAAAGCTGGTAATAGAATTCTATGTTATCCAATTTATATTATTTAATTAAATAATTAATATAAAAAAATAGCTGCTATGCCAAAACACTCCAACATTTATACACTTTAACTGCATGAAAGGAGATGTCAGCGTTCAAAAAGACTCATCCGTAACACTATTGCTCGGGTTTCATAAAATTTCCGCTTAAGAAATGTATTGTTCCAGATGGTATATGCATTGAAGTCCTATGTTGGAGGGAACCATCTTGAGTGTAGAGGTCAAACACAGGACTTGACTGAGCACGTACTGTCTGGAATTTAACATTTTTACAAGCTTAAATCATCAGTGTGCAGACAGTTTATTTGGATCTTTTTTTACACTTTACCATACTTGTTTGTAAATGGTATTATGAGTACTTTTACAATAATCCTGTTTTGGGTTTGTGAGCCTTTTAAAGTGTTATTCACATTATCCAAACTGTGCTTAGTTTAATACAACACATATTCTTGTTTATTTTTATTTTTTTTCATCTATGTATATCTAGCTTCATTCCTGTATACAAGTCTTCCCAGTACAACTGCACCTTGATCTGGTTACTTTTTAAAGACTCCAGGTTCAGGACTGATAAAGTGCTGTGTTGAATTACATTGCCCACATTTTTCAGAGTGTTTCATTTTTTGTGTTTGTGTCCCTTATGTAAGAACATAACATTTATTCATACACAGATCAACCAAATAATCTAGATGCAATGCAAATATTAGTGCCAACGTTGTTACACATGGTTAAAATCCAGTTATGGTCTTGTCAAAGTCCATATGCTTCCATTGAAAAGTGTTTACATCCAATCTAATTAATGACTTCTGAACGCCAAAACAAATTGCATCTTTAAATGGTCTCTTCGTTGCAGTTTAATAACTGTGAAAATAATATAAAAAAAAGAGATTACTTTCCAATATTATTGCAAACTTGACAAACTGAAACTTGTACAGCTTGTTGAATAGAGTGGCATGTCACTAGGGGCTTGGCATCAGGAACCTGTATGTTTTAAACACGAGGTGATGCTGTTTTTCAGCTTATGGAAACTATCTGGCAAAACACAGCACAAACTGATCAAACTAAAGTCTTTTTTATTCAAATGGAAACTTTGCAATAGAAATTGCTCCACTCTTGCCAACTCTTATAGTCATTTTGAAATCACTGGCTTTGTTCATGGAAATCAGACAGAAAATATGGATTGTACTTTGTCCCTTTTTGGGAAACAAATTCTGCCTATGCTTATAACACCTGAGCAATGATAACTTAAAATCACAATAAAGACTAAACAGGATGATTACTTTGCAACCTCATCTTGCTTACTCTTTTTTCTGATAAGCAGGGGCAACAAATACATTTTTACGGAACTTCACAATGATTGTGACTTGGTTTTCATGAATCTTTAGAGTTTCTGAACCCTGTGATTGATAAATTATCTTTTTTTCACCCTTAGTTATACCATTGAACTGTTGCTGTCCAAATTTATCTCAGTTAACATAAATTGCTGCTGTACAAACAGCAAGTTTTTGCAACCATCACTAAAATTGCCCTGATGATGCAAACCTTGGAAACAGCAAGTGTGTTATACAATCACTTATCTGTTTTAAGTGTGCGACTAAAATGATGCCCTAAAGGGTTTATAAGACACACATGAATTTTAGTAATCCAAAGTAAATATAACAAGTGTAGTAAAGTGGTTTATTGGCTTTAGTGTATCTGTAACCAAACCATTTTATCGGTCTGAATACAGCAGGGATATGTTTAAACCCTGCCAGTTTTTTTCTTGCTTCGTCCCAATAAATTTCCCTTTGCCTTTCTATACTGGAGACACAACAGGGAGTCAGAGGAAATCTTTCTATAGGTACTTTAAGACCTGTGGTCTATTGTGATGAGCTTAATTGTTATTTAATGTTTAGTATTACACTGCTCCTTTGCTTTTTGCTATTGTGACCTGTGATTGGCACTTAATGCCAATATAGGATCAAACTAGAGTAACATACCACAGCAAAGACAAAGCCAGGAATCCCAAAGAAACTATGCATTTCCAATATGAAGTTATTTTACACGTTAAGATAAATTCTATATGTCAATAACTTACATGTATTTAAAACAGCATTACAATATTGCTGCACATTAGTTTTTCTTAATTAGGCTGGAAAACTGGAAAATAAAGGCTTCCACCTGCATAAAGTGCTCTAAATAGCTGCTGATAGATGCCATATTTGTATGAAAGTGTAAGGTCTTGCTGAAAGCCACCCACGTGTTTGTGTAATTAGTTAATACTATGTTCCAGATGTGTCTACAAGATTTTGCTGCATGTATTTACAATGTCTTGCTCATAATATCCTTTCAGCATGGAAAACCATTTGAAGGTGGTCTTATTCTGCTGACAGAAGAAATAACTAAATGGTACTTTGCAAATTCTGCACTATATAGCATTGAAACTATGACCACCCATAGACACTTACAATCCCAGTGAGAGCAAATGATGTTTCGCTGTCTAGCACAGAGTTGCCTATTTATTAAAGATTTTCAATATGCTGTAAATCTTGTACAAGCGCAGAAGACTGTATGTCTTTGTCTTGTAAATATAGTACGCTAAACGGTTTTATCATTAGCCAACATTGGGCAGCGTACAGACAGCCACTCACTGAAACCAACATCTTGTGAGCCATTTATTTTAAAAAGCAAGGGGAGAACCTTGAGGTAGTGTTACAGAAGAATACCCCAATGTTACTGTAATGGGGTGACATTGATGGTGAAGTACTTTATTTTTTCTATATATCATAGTGAAATTACAGTTACAGATGTTATATTCTGTTTGCACTGTGAATATCACCACTCCAATCATTCTTTCAACAAAAATACATTTTTTCAAAGGTCAAAGTACCTACTTTGCATATGCTGTAATTGGCTTATAGTTACTACCACCCATTGAAATCCTGCATGTGCCTAATATTCATGTTTAGCATTGTTACCCCGTGCAACTGTGTCCCTATATACACTGAACAGCAGGGTTGTATCAGCATTGCCACTGCAACATTTATTGAGGACACATTACCCATTAGGGTGCCCTGCATCTGTATCGGTTATCAGCAGATAAAGAAATAGCATTTATTTTTCAGTAAAAACTCAATCATCAAAGTCTGTTGTACCTCTGACATCACAGAAGCCCTATTTACCACCCTATCCTGGACCAGTTTTAGTTTTTAATACATTAGAAAAAGTTTGTAAATGTTTTTTTTCTTGCAGAAAGGCATCTATTAGTGCTGGTCAGGGAAGTGATTACAGCTGGATCTGGAAGGAGTGAGTCAGAGGAAAGAATATCTTTACAGCAAACAAAGCATATTACTGTAGCTGGTCTGCTTCCAGGAAAATCTTTAAAAGATATCTCAACCAGACAGAATTAAATCCATTGCTTGTAGAATTTGAAAAGACAACCCATTAAGCCTGTCTATGCCTTATTCTGTTACAATAGAATTATGTTCTTCGATGAATTCACTTACACTCTCAGACCTACCAGAACACTAAGGGCATCCATCAATGAAAATGCAACGCACGTCTGTTCAATTTGGAACATCTTGCTATGACTGCTCTTGTTTCCAGACAGCTACAATGTTTTCCAGAAAAATTGGAATGGCTAAAATCTAATGCCAAATGTTTTTCCATCTATATAATGAGTATCTAAAAAAACAAATATTTTGTTTTCTTTTTTTAAAAGGACAAACTACAGAGATCAATTTAGAAATAAAACATCACATTTTCCTAAGCCTATTAAGGAATAAAAATCTTGGAATAAAAAGTATTTTTGGACCATGCCATGGTGTTGGTTTACTAAAGAAACCAATCTGTTTACTCAAAGTGAATTATCACCTTGCTAAGGAATTTTCACTTAGCTTAGTGACTGAGGTCAAACTTTTCTTTGCAGAAAATACCCAACTGCAAGGAAAAACATTTCAAATTTTGCTTGTACTTGAGTGGATAGTTAAAATATAAATAGGGAATCCATCCTTTCCCTACTTTACTAAAAAAAAGATCACTTTTATTGCTGACTTTCTTCATATTGCTGGCAATAACACTTGGAAAGGAAATCATTGGGATGACAGAGGAGAGTAAAAACTGGGGTTCTAACCTATATCACTATATTCAAAACTAGAAATTCTAGTCTAGCTGGAGATACACTTTATTTGTTAAAGAGACGCAAATAAAAATTTGGTACTGTAAATGCTTACTTGCTGAAAATTTTGCCTTCTTTGGAAGGAATCAATTCCCTACACTTATTCTCTGCACATCCTCTCCTCTCTTGTTTATGTTGGTCCAAATCTTTTGCCCCTTACTCACTGTCCTACCTAACCATTTAGGTTGTTGCCAGCTTGATTACAGCTATGGGTCTGCTGGGGCTGATGACTTCCTATCCAACATGGCAGAACCCAGCAAGCTATGTTTTTACAGATAAATGACATGTATAAAATACTGTATATGCTCATATTATTTGAATTAATAGTATATTACAATGACCTCTCAAAAATTATCCATGTGTAGAGAGTGTGCCATATTGGAACCAACACACAGTTTTCCTAAAAAAAAAATGACTTTTTAGATTCAGTGTTACAGTAAATGAATGTCCGTTTTCATTGTGTTACATTGGTCCACATCAGCTGTTCTGGGCAGCAGATGCTTTGTGGAAAGAAAGACAAGTAATTTGTTTTCCTGAAAGGCATACACTTACTAATCGTTTATGTGACATTGTAAGCATATTAATAAAAAGTTTATACTTACGGAGAAATTGTACAGCTGGAGACGTATACATGATGTCCAGTATATCGTAGATCACAACGAACAATATTGTTGGAGTAATCAGATTCTGGTACCAAGTAACTTGGATTCACACTGACCTAAAAAAAAACAGATTTGTTTGTGATACCAGCATTGCATTTATTGTCATGTGTAATCGGTGATGTTTATATGAAATACCTTTAAAATATAGTTTCCTGGCTTTACATCTGTGATGTCAATCCACTGGCAATCAATATCTGCATTGTAGGTGTCGTAACAACCAGGACTCAGTCCCTGAAAAAAAAAAGAAAAAACGTCAAAGATTTCAAAATCAGATACAAAGGTATCTATACCAGTTGGTTAGATTTCATAAAAAGATTGGGACAATCAAGCCATGACCACTCAGATTTTAACATTATCCTATATATACCTTATTAGTGGAATAACTAGATTTACTTTAAAATACAGTTTATTTTTGTTTTGAATTTGCTAAAGCACATGACCTGTATTTATGCACTTTTACAGGAGAAGAGGGAATGGCCATTGAATATGTTTTGATATCCCCTTTTCTATTCCTTGTAATCCTTACATCAGTATTCTGGTAATATTCTTACAGTGGTGAATTTTGTCAGTGCTGAAATTCTTGCAGTTGTGTGAGAAATAAATTAGGAATGGACTAGAGGAAATGATAAACTATTCTTCCAAAGGAAAAAATGGCTGTCCTGTCCACCAGCCATCAGGCACGTTTCAAGGTACTGTTAGGCTGCAGAGCTGAATGTGGGACATGCTTAGTTCCCTGTAAACGTGGTGGATGCTGTAATTTAAAAATTCTTGGCACTAAGCTGGAATATAAAAATGGCTTCTGAACAAATAAAGTCTGAGGTTTCACCCTGCATAGGAAAATGTGCATATTATTTGAAGCCAAGTAACTCTTATTCACTATGAAACCTGTTGTTCTGCTTGCAGAACACTCCATTCTTTTCCTTGGATAGAGACGTTCTTGTCAATTTGATAATAACAGCTTGTGGAATACTAAACAGCATACCATTTTACACCTAAATATAAGCAGCCTGTGCTAAGGTCCTTGGCTGTTACCCTTCTCATCATGAGATGGTTTGTAACAGAGGAGACTGGGGCTATATTGTCTAATGTCATCCCCGCTTAGTGAATGGCCAGTTTCCAAACTCATATGGAAATAAACTGATCCTGATATGCTTTTAAACCATTCACTAAAGTTTTTCCAGATACATCTGACAAACTTTCTAAACCCTCATAAGAATAATGTGTGTTATATTTCATCATACCTACCTTGTCAATAGACATTTCTATGACATTGTCTGTTTCCATCTCTTGTTTTTTAGTGCATTTTAATATTTTTGGCTTTTTTTCTGCCTTTATAATAACTTTAAGCCTATGTACTTGGTGGAATTCCATATTACTGGAGAAGAACCACATGTGCCTGTTATGTTCTAAAATAAATAGATGATTGGTACCATTATCCACTTTAAGCCATGTATTGCCAAAGCATGTTTTTAAAGATTATGCAGATGTTAGAAGATTCACAATCACCAGTGAAAAGTAGACACCATTTATTTCCACATTTTAGCGCACCTTTACTATCTCAAGGTCTATTCTTCTCTCACATGTTTAGAACAGTCTAGCTCTGCCTATATTTTTACACTCACAACCATTTTGCCCCCCATCATGGTTATTCATACTCTACCCTTTGTCCTATTGTTCCACAGTCAGTTCACAATTTGTTTACCCTATCTCTTTTTCATGGTCCTTCTCAATTCTTCTCGAGATCATCAAATCTCAACTTTCTCTCCCTTTGGTTTCCCCAATAAATTACTGCTCTGCATAATCCCTCTTGCCCTCTATTCACATTCATGCTTTGTCACCTTTCCCAATGTCACAAGGACAGATGCTGCCCTTTTTACGTATTACTCGCCAGAATCAGCTGCTATTCTTCCTCTTTGCAATCAGCTCTCTCTCAATAGTCTAGGTTCAGAATACATGTTGTCTCTCCTATACCATCCTCTCAAAACCAGTTCATGCTTGATAAATGTATATGTTTGATTAGGAAACAACATTTACGAGGGGTGCTGAGAAGTTCCTGGCTTTGCTCCCTTCCAGATGAAATAGAAAAATGAGTGTGGGGGCATATGACAGCCTAATATCTTAGTATGTAACTGCAAATATCCTCATACTAGTGTTATGTTGCACTCAAAGGCCACAAACCATACAGCCTAAATGAAACTGCAAGAACCTATTTATTTCTGCACCTAAAGAATTCAGTTTTCCAAAACCTTTTTGAACTTTCTAAATCTTTTACTTTATCTGTCAACCACCTCTAAAGTATGTGTATGGCATGCACTTTTTGGCCTGCAGCTGTGTAGAAACTATTGAAGTGGCTCTGCTTAGGTATGTAAAGACCTGGATAGGGGGAAAGTCTTGTTTTCAAAAGTATGAGGCTACAACAGTATCGTCACATCCAAGCTAAAAGTCACACACATGCAAAGCAACTTTTCTCTTAAGTAATGGTATACACATGTTACATTAGGTAATGTTTATAAATAGGTAAAAATCTACATATGTATTTGTATCATTTAGCAGTAAAAACATTGAATTGAATTCAGTTTTCTATGGTTGTAAGACCCTTTTTGGTTCTCAATTAGATACATTTTTAGTAAATTAAAGTCAAAGGACATGCAAACCCAAACAAATAACTGAAGCGTGTCACAAAATGCATTTCTACTTATTGGTAATTTGATGGTTACTATTCAAATTATTCATTTAAGTCTATTTACCCCCCTTCCCAAGTTCCCTTTCCATTTTTCTTTGATCTTCATACATTTCACATTTTTGGAATGTGAAGCTGAGAACCAGTCCGATTGTGCACTCTCCCTACAACCCACTAAGGATTTACCAACAACTAGGGTAAGGGCTACAAATGAGAGCAACACATATTGAGACAATTAGTAGGGCTATTGCATTACAATTTATTAGTAAATCTAAAAGAGATTGTGTAATCAGATGATGCTGTACAGGTTCGGCTTTTGCGTTATACACCGTAGAGGAGCTAATTGTTTTCTCCATCAACCTCTATCCTCCTCATTTCCCATACTGCTACTCATATGCCAATCAGCTTTCTCCCTTTTGTAGATGCTATACTACTGCATAACACTACGTTCTTTACTTTTCTTAGGTGATCAATTTTCATAGCAAACAGCTTAGATTGGTTTGTTACACATTGGTCAAGTTCTATGCAAATATCCAATTTGGGTTCTTCTTTTGGTATATTTATTTATTAACTTGGAAAATGACAGAACTAAAGATTAAAAGATAGGTATTTTTTTTATTTCTCACCTGTGTATGTGCTGTACATGCAAAACGTCTATAGTATCCATAGTCACAAGATGTGTCCTCTAGACAGAAGCTGGCCTTATGGCCTTCCGCCACTCGTCTTTGTGAGCTTGCATCGAGCAGATCATAGTGACTAAACTCATCCATACTGTGGTAATGCCTGTTGACAATGACAAATACATCAAGCTCATTACAAGTTCATCAAATCAGATATCAAAGAGATAAGAAATGATAAGAAAAGTTAAGTGATGATTTTAGGCAGGGCAAGTGCACCTATAATCAGACTGTGAACGTTAATCTATTTTTATGTTCTTAAAAAGCATTCAAGAGGCTTTCAAATATGTCTCCAATGGGAATGGGAAGTAGTTCATCCTCAAAGATCATGATAAAATGGGGTTTCAGACATCTAAACACAAAAAACATTTAGTACTGATAAGTCAGGATAGAAAGTCTTGCACATTCATTTCCTGTTATCATATGCTTGAATAAGAATTTCCCATCAGCACAGAGCTTTTGGATTCTTCATTAAGAATTATAAAAATGATTACACTTTTGTATCGATTCCGCCTCCCCTAGCCAGATCCTGTTTCCTAAGCCTCTGAAAAAATCTAATCCTAGAACCATCCTGGTAATTATTATTCTCCACTAGGGTGGTAACCCCTGTGGATTTTATATCCTTAATGCACAAATATCTCCTTATACTTGCTACTCCTATTCAGTAACTAAACTTGAATGAAGCCATATTTCTAGCACTTCTCTTGCACTCATACAGCTCCCTTTATAACTATGGGGATCTCTTGCACAGCAGGGGAGAAGATTTCTGCACACAGAAACCTATATCCTATATATAAGTAGAAGAGAAATCACTAAATGCATTGGGAACATAGGAAATCAACACACCGACAAGAGATTTCAGCAATACCTGGAGATATTGCTGCATTGGTATATATATGAATGGATAGATATTCTGTAGGTGTTTAGATACTAAAACTCATATTAATATGAGCAACATAAGGGCTGACTTATGCTCCTGAACCCAGACTATGCAGTTTTTTTTTTTTAGTTTTTAGAGGTGTTTTCTCCTGGCATCCCTTCCAAATAAGGTATATGTCACAGATCAGCACCACTGCTGGCTCTGGACTTGGAGGCGTTGTGGAGCCCTTCCTGCTAAAAGATCCCCCCCCCCCCCCCCGCCGGTTTATTGGGAAATTGCTTATGAAAGTCCTTCACCAGCAGAGGGGCATGAAGGTCAGTGTGAGATAACCAAGAACATTCTTCCGGACCATAGCCTTTCCAATGAACCAAATATTGTAATTTCCCAAGAAACCGGGGGGATCTTTTTAGCAGGAAGAGCTCGGCAACCCCCCCAGGCCAGCAGAGCAGCTAAAGCAAGGTGGGAATAGCTGCTGCTAATCAGATACTATCAGGAGGATCAGTGCTGCTGATCTGTGACAGTATACTTGTTCAGCCTTTTTATAATTGTATTGTCATTAACTTTTTAACAGTTAACATTTATTTAAGGCTACGTACACACGTGCAATAATTATCATTGGAAACGAACGACTAACGAACGACTAATTACTAACAAAAACAGTTAACAACGACTGGTCAACGACACCGAAGAATGAGAACTGTTTCTGGAAACAAACGACCGTCCCAGCGGATCTGATTGGGCGACAATCGTTCACTATCTATTGTGTGTGCGGTCGTGGAGTGATCGTGGATTGTTCTGTGATATACTTTCTCATGTACTCGTCACTTCCTACATCGTTTAAACAATCGTATCTAGTGTGTGTAGATTATTGGTAGATTATATTTGAACAATCGTATTGTTACAGCATGTACAGAATTGTCCACAATACAATAGTTCAAAATGATCATGAATAGTCATTAATCAGTCATTAATCATTTGTTTTCTAACGACAATTACTGCACATGTGTACAAAGCCTAAGTCTCGTAGAGCTCAATTTCCCTGAGCATTGCATGGTCTGTACTCAGGGTGAATTTGCTGGTACATTTACTCCTGGGAAGATTGTCAGCTGTCTTGAATGTTTTGTAATCTTTCTCACTGTAGAATAATAAACTTCAAATTGTTTAGATTATTAAGCAATTGTTTGTCTAAATTCATTGCTGATGTTTTTCCTCCTTGGCATTGTGTTAACACACACCTGATTGCTCCAGACCTGCAAACTATAGAGGCAGTGACACTTGCTGATGATCCAATAATAAAGTGCAATTGCTTAGCAGCACCTGGCTGCTACTTACCAGTATAATTTCTATGGAAGTGCACACACTGCATTTTGACTTTGGTAAATGCAAAAAGACATGCAGTAATATGTCATGTGTTCTTGTTCATATGCAGGTGTATTTACCTAAAACAATGACCTGCTAAGAATCAAATGTTTTTATTATTTTTTTTATGATTTATTATGTCCTGATGTGCTAAACATTTGAATTGCAAGACTGCATACTTTCTTTTTCTCATAATTGTATATAAGTACATTGCATGAAAGTACAGCTACTCTTTCCTGTAGCTATTAATCACTCAGTAGCTATTAAGATACTTTAGTGCTGCTCTGGAAAAATATAAAGAGCGGTGATCTAAAATACAGACAGACGGGGTGAATGTGGAAAGCAAATGCAACCAATCATTATTTCACTGGAAAAGGTTCACTTAACTGAAAATATAGATGTGCATCATCAAATATTTGAACATAGCAAAGACATGATCTCAAAGGGGGAAAAAGAAATGTACAGCCACCAGCTTTTCACGTTGCTGAATAAAACCAGATGTTCCGGAGATCAGCATTTTCATAATTTCCTGTTCTAAAACTGTTGTGATAGCAAGATGAAATACTGAATTTCTTTAAACTTGAGTGACAAAGATTTTACATAAGTAAACCCTTCAAGGCAAAGTTAAATTGGATGGAAATGCTTTTTAAAATAGCTATAAATTTCAATCAAGTTTTGTTCTGTTATAGGCATATTGATTTACTGAATTGCATGACTGAAGGAGGCATTTTGCTAAATTTTATGTCTGTGTAAGCAAGATCACCTTTTTGTAGTTAAAAAAAAAGTATTAACACTATTGCCTTTATCATTAATTACTGTTTCTCAGCAGGCTGTCAGTGGTGGTGGAACACCTCCCACTGACTATCAATGATCCTAAAATATCCAAGATAAAGTCATTAAAGTAGATCTATCACTGAGAAATTATATAAGCTGCCATAGCTGACCTGCTTCTAAAAAATCCAGCTTGCCTGGTTGGTGTTCTGATCATCTACCTTTATTACCTTTAATATAAGTATAAAAATCTGGTGCTAAGTATAAGATCATGATAGCCTGACAACCCTTAAATGTAAACAATGGCCAAAGGTTTCTAGGCTGTTAGAAACCAACGTTAGTAAAAAATACTAAGATCCTAATAATTCAAAGCACTGTCCAAAAACACATTTTATTATGTATGTTTGAGGTCTTATTGCTAGCTCCAAATGTATTCAAATTTTAAACTATTTTTATTTTTTAGTCGATAATACAGGAGAGGGTAGCACCCCTTTTTTTAATTGTCACATTGCCTGTCCAAGAGATACAGCAAAAAGTAAGATATCTTTCCAAAGCAATGGGATATTCCCTCTGAGGGCATTTTGAATGATATTACCTTACCCTCTTATTCCAAATAATTTTTCACCACGCTTTATCATGCATGGAGGCATTGGTCCCCAGGACAAATAGAAAGGCTGAATTTCCCTGGCAGGGACATACAGAGAGGACAAATAGAGAGAGAAAAGCTACCTAGCAGGTACAGTGTTTTCTGCTTTTACCTCTTTCACCTGTTTATGGTCTAGAAAAAAAAATTGAAAATATACAACTATTTGTATAAAATACATACATGTACTAAAATCCCAAATAGTTAATCAATGTTTTTTGGTCCTATTGTTGGTTTTCACCCTAATAATAAAAATGGTAATAAACTGAAAACTGAAAAGTCAATTAAGTCAAAGTGGGGATTAGCCTTATCTCCATTTTATTATCACAAGTTGGCCACTCTAAAAGTGGGAATAGGAGGGGGTGCTGAGAAGTTCCTGACTTTGCACCTTCCAGATTAGATAGAAAAATCAGTGTGGAGGCATATGACAGCCTAAAATCTTAGTATGTAACTGTGCAAATGTCAGGTCTTTGTGATTCCTAAAACTTTTTTCTTTTAGTGAGAAGCTGTGATGGCAGAGGCACAAGCAAGTTTCACATCATTGGAGTTACGGGCCATCATGAAGTTTTTGTTTCTCCAGGGAAAGTCAGCAAAGTACATTCACACTGAGATGTCACAAACACTGGAGGAGAGGTGTCCATCCTACAGCACTGTCAAAACCTGGATATCTTGTTTCAAGACTGAGCATTTCACTTTTGAAGATGAGACCCGCAGTGGGCGCCCCCCAACCTCAACTGACCTGGCAACCTGCAATGCTGTCCATGAGCTGATTATTGAGGACCGGCGAATATCCGCAAAAAAGATAGCCCAGATACTTGACATCTCACGGCAACATGTTGGGTTTGTTATCACCACTGTCCTAGACGTGCGCAAGCTTTCAGCAAAGTGGGTGCCGAAATGTTTGAACAGGGATCAGAAGAGGAAACGAGTTGAAGCATCCAAAGCCGTTTGGCCCATTTTGAATCTGCACAAGACTTTTTGGCTAGGTTAGTGACTGAGGATGAAACCTGGCTCCACATCTATGATCCTGATCACCCTGATCAAAGGAATGGCGCCACAGCGGGTCCCCATGGCTGAAGAAGTTCCCAACCCAGAAAATGGCCAAAAACGTCAGGGTGTCCGTTTTCTGGGAAAAAGACAATATTCTGTTGGTGGACTACCTACCTCAGGGCTCTAGTATCACTGGACAGTATTATGCTAACCTCCTGGACCAGCTGAAGGAGTCAATTTAAATGAAACGCCGTCGAAAGTTGCCCAAAGGAATCCTTTTTTTGCAGGACAATCCACCTGCGCACACATCCAACGTTGTGGCTGCCAAATTGAATACGCTGGGGTTCCAACTGGTCCACCAACCCCCCCCCCCCTGCTCACCTGACCTGGCCCCTTCAGACTATTATCTCTTCCTAAAATTAAAGAAACACCTCAAGGGGCAACGTTTTGAGGACATTTCTGACGTCAAAGTTGCTGCTGAGAGCTGGTTTGCAGCCCAACCAAAGGACTTTTATTTTAACGGTCTAGAAAAGCTGCAACTACGCTGTACCAACTGCATCAGTCTGAATGAGCGATGTGTTGAATAAATGTGTTATTTCATAACTCTTGCTCTCTTCTTTCTGGGCAAAACCAGGAACTTCTCAGCACCCCCTCAATCTATAGGAAAACACAGAAAAAAGTGGTATATCTGTCGCAGTCTACAGCCACTTATGGCTACAGCTGGAAAAAGTGTAGATTTGCACTCCAATAAATTTAATAGAATTCGTTATTGCTACTTATTATAAAGGTATTGATCCACCCCTAACCTATACATTTAGAAGTTTGTTTGCCATGGAAACAACACTTTTCCCCCTTTGTGGATAGTGAACCTTTTCACACAGTTTAATGTTGGGTAGTAACGTTTGTAATTTTTTATGTATTTTATGAATTTGCAGAAAATATTTTATAAGGTGAAATAAGGACAGACTTACTGATGGCAGCTGTGCCACTCCCAGGAATAGCGGGGTCGACTGGGAAGGAAGTCAGCTGTACCTTGATTCTTCACTCTCTGGGGAAAGCGTAGAAGCACTCTCTGGTCATAATCTCTGACATCAGAACGGTAGGCAGAGCTATGAAATTAGAAAAAAACACTATTAGTACACCGTAGTAAAAATCCATTAACATTCAGTCAGGTTTATACAAATGAACAGAAATATTAAAAACATTGAAATATTTAGAAGTGCTTAGTAGAACTCAAACCAGGACACATTTACAACCAAAGAATAAATTTATAATAATACAAATTACATGACTCAGGGTGATTCATACTCTGAAAAGGACAAGAAAACATCTGTTAAAAGAAGACTTGCAAAATGATTACTTTTTGTTGGTGATGATGAAAAATACATTTCTGATCATCTGAACTGGTATTGCAACCAATAGACACCAATTAAAACCATTTATTTCCTTTTACAATCAATGTAAGACACAGTGCACAAAGCAGTAAAGTAATTGACTCCAGGCTGCTTTAGGCAAACATGTTTTAGCATTTTTGAAGACGAGTAGAATTCCTAATTAATATAAAGACAGCTTGTTAAACAGCTTTACTATCAATCTACAAAGCTCCTATCTAGGTGTTACTGGCAGAATCAACAGGTAAAAAAGGTGTAAATGCCTGAACAAAGAAAGCTAATGCAGCCTCCATATCCAAGGAATGCAAAGCTGCAATACATTACGGTTCTGATCTTGGGTCTGGATATGTTTTAAATTATAAAAGTGGAACAAAACCCATGTTACTGGGGGTAAGCTTTTATCATGCATACTTGCATATTATGGAATACTTTTTTTTTGTGTCCTGCAGCAATGACAGATCAAAGATCCCATCACTACTGCAACCCCTGAAGTTGCCATCTTCACTGACGATTCTTTGGACCACCGTGATGCTCTTCGGTCATTTGGTTATTGGAGTTACATTGTCCCCAGCATCTAGATCTATCCCTGGCATTACCAGGAACAAAGTCTGGTTCTACCCTACCATGGTTTATGTACTATTCATAGTAAGTAAAAATAATGGAGACTTTGCATGTCTCCTTAATTCCACTTTACAATAAATGTGTTAATAAACAGCATCAAAAGATTATTTTATTTTTTTCTGTTTTGGTACAATAAGTTAGGCCAGTGTGTTCATAAAATGTGTACTTGCCTCTTTGGGAAATAACATTTTACTACAGTAACCACAGCGACCTTCAATAACAAAAAAAAAGACTACAAATCGAATTAGAAGTTCATGTAACTTGCTGCCTACATCTTGACATCTGAGCAGATCGTAATGCCTACCTCATACATCAGAGAAGTCACTGATTATAGCCGTCTATACATAGAATTACAATTAGGTCTGGCCTGATTTATCAGCTGCACATTCCTGCTACAGGAGATGTTGCCAAAGTAAATAGAGTTATGTAATTATTCTTCAGACATACTGGAGTCAGGTATCTTAGAATTCTGAATGAACTAAATGTCCTCCTGCTCACCTCTTCTGCTATGTAGATATGTGCGTAAATGATGATCTTAGCCATAATCCCAGATGAAGTTCTGTAGAATCCTGTGTAATTGTTTGTATTTGTTTTATGCAACCCCTGTGTAATGTACAGTGTTGTGTAATATATATTTCATTATATTACTAATAGCAATAATATTAATAATAATAACGGAAAGGCTCATTTTCTCCTCATCTGAATATGTAATAGGTTGAAGGTAGGACCACAAAGCTTTCCATTAAGTTATTTCATGCCTATGAACTTGTCAAATGAGATTTTTTTCTTTTTAGTATTAGAGCACCTACCATACCTTTCACACTAAGGTTATGTATGCATTATCTACTGAGAATTTATCAGGAAAGCTGATTCCCTAATAAAATCTAAATACTATCATCATTTTACTTGTTTGCAAATGGTAACTGAAGCCTGCTGCTGAGCATAAAAGACTACAGAAGTCATTTCATTATTGTATTATACAACCGAAGCTCCTAGTTTCATGATGATGAGTTCTGATTTAAATCTCTCACTGGCTGGATAAAACGCAGAACTAATTTCCACTGGGTTGTTTTTTTTAAGATTAGTGTATTGTAGCAATTAGGTGATCTTTAATGATCCTTATTGAAAAGTGATATTTTCTGCTTATTACTGGACAAGGGACAACGATTTAATGCTGCTAAGTCTAGATGACTAAAGGAAAAGAAAGCATATTGTAAAAAAGGGTTGTGCCATGGACAGCATAGATTGGTGGGAGAGGACTTGATGATCCTTGTAGTCTGCCAGACAAAAAATGAGGTGTGGAAGAAGAAAGGTAAGGTTGATGTATTTATTTAAGTTATTTATTAGTTAAAGCATGAGAACAGAACAGTAAATTATACCTAGTCTTTTCTTCAGTAATAAGAACTTAAGGCATACAAGGCATTTATAAAGAAATATCCCAGCACACCCTTGTCACTGATGTTCTCCTAATTACAATGCCTTTTCTGGTGATGATTTATATAATATATTCAACACCAAAATTACAATGTAATAATAGCAACTATCTGTTCCTCTTTTTAGGTTCTTCTCAAAAGACAGACACCACATATACAGGTAGCAGTTTTGAACTGTCTGTAAATTATTAAAGAAGTCCCTGTCTGTATCTGAGTTCTAGCTTATAAGGTACATTTACTTCATACCTGTTATCTAAGAAAGCAAAATTCAATCAATACGGAGCTCTGGAAAGAATAAGCCAACACATAAAAGTGGTTTACTCATGATTGCAGTTGTTGTCAAACTATGATTGTTGCAGAAGTTGTCAAACTATGATTGGGGAGTGTGAAGAACAGTAGTATAGTAGTAAGCCATTGGAGTAGAGCATTTAAAAAAGAATCCGGCAGTTCCTTAATGCAGAAAAGGGCCGGGTGGCATCCCTTCTGCAATAAGTATTCTTACCTTCCTGATTGTATTTGCCGTTTACCTGGCAATGTGGACTTCTCCTATGGGTACCAGGACTGAATCAACTCCCGTTGTCCTGCGCAGGAGCGGCATAATCCAGGCCCAGACAATTATGATAGCTAATGATCAGAATGCGGAAGAGAAGAAGGGAGAAGACCGCAGCACCCGTGATGGAATGGAGACAGGTGGGTATCCCCAGGGTTTATTTAGACTTTATTGAAAATGTACAAAATAATCAGATTGTACAAACAAAAATTACGAACGAATAGGAAAGTGTAAAGATATCAGAGAAAAGAAATCCATGGTATTCCTCATTCCTGCCCCCCAGCCCCAATATCATGACATAATAAATTTCCCAATAGTACAAGAGAAAAACAACCCTTTACCAGTTCACTTTAACAAAGTGTTTTTTGCTTTTAATTAAAACAAAAACAGCCAGTGGACTAGCAAGTATCCAGCTGGAAACACATTGGCAACACTAAATTGGCAGCAGAGTTGCTTTTCAACAATTTGCTCATCATTATTTATGAGGTTGTACAAGTGATATGCCTTTCATTCTTTAGTATGAAACACTTCCTGACATCTCTTAGTTTTACCTAAACTGGAGAGAATGTTAGAATGTATCTCATGCATTCCAATAAAAAACAGTTTTTGAAGAGAATATATGAGAATAAAACAGATGTGTTTCCATGCACAGAGCCACACTGACCTTGCCAAGCAGTTTTCCTCCGCGGCACATCTTAAGCTGTACATGGACATTCTCTGCACGTAAATAGAGGCTTGGATGTAATATGGGTCTGGTACCAAGTCTGGGAGGCCTAGAAACAGAGAATAAATCAATTCATATTGTGCTGCATTTATAAATGTCTAAACATTTATAAGGTATCAATTTTCATCAGTCACACAATCACACATTCAAGAATAATGATAAACCCTTTTTTATGTTCTGGAATCTACTAAATGACAGTAATCATCATACATATCTATAGTTATACATAGGTCAATGTATTTTTTTAATGCAAGCAGTAAAAGCACCTGAATTTGCATTGATATTAGACTCTTGCAGTCTCATACACATTTAAACTCAGTCTGCAAGAGGAAAACACAGCACAAGAAAACAAGCTGTACTTCTGTGATCATGTGCTAAGAAGGAATATGATGAAGTGGCAGAGAACTGACCATATAAATCCGCTGCTTCACCACTCACAGTCCAGTGACAGACAAGACCTGTGAGTGTTACTTAACTGCTATTTACTAATGGTAAAACACTTCCTATTTTTTAGATACATTTTACTGTTTTCCTGGAGTTCAGCTTTAGGATTTCTACCTGAAGTGCATTTAATGGCAAACTTTTTTTGTGGTTTTAGATAGAGTGTGGAAAGCATAAAACCTCTGGTTTTTATTGCTGTCTTTGTCCCTACTGGGTTTATTCATATGTTTGTCCTGCTGAGCATTGTCATAGGTACTACAATTGGAACTGTTGTCAATTGAACAGAAATCTTTCAATAGGGATATTTTGGAGAAATGTTTTATCAGGAAAGGTAGTGAAATTAGTGAAATAAATTAGTGAAAACATCTTCCCAATGGTGCTATACATACAACATTTCATTCTTCCCTTACACTTGTGTTGCTGGTTTACATTACATAACATTACAGATGTTTTGCATTAAGCAGAGGGGAAAATGTATATACAGTATATATGGCGTAGTACTGAATGTCCGGTAAGGAGACCCTCCCAATGTTCCGCTGACAAGGTGACAAAGCACTGGTGATTTTTACTCAGCCGTGACTCAGACTTCAAAAAGACACAGGAGATGTTGTAATACATGGGCAGTCTGGAACCAGGTCTGTTGGGGAACTCTGACTAAATGTTAACAAGTACAGTATTCAGCAAGAAAGGAACATTGATTATGATGAACTGCATAGGAAAACTTCAATATAGCACTCCTCTAAAATGCTTGTTTCTACCACCTTTGAAATAATAATTATTTTTTATTATTAACCTTCATTTATAAAGCACCAACATTTGTCCCAGCTCTGTACATTAATTAGGGGTTGCAAATGACAAACCTGCCTAATAGACAAATACGACAATAAAACAGGAGACCGGGAGGATCCTACCCAATGGAGCTTACAATCTAAAGCCTCGTACAGACGTCACATAGACGTCAGATGACTGTTACTGGAAATCTTTCTTGATCATTTCCAGTGACAGGTGAAGAAACAAGTGCTGTAAACACAGAGGTATTCTGTTCAATGGAGAGGGCAGGGCAGAGGAGGAGTGAGCGGCACCTGCTGTGCTCTCCTCCATAGGAGTGCACAGACATCAGTCCTGATCAGTTGTTCATTAATGACTTCGGGAGACCTCTGAAGAGACAGCGAACTCAGCTGTCAGACAGCTGACAATCATCTAATGTTTGTATAAAACTTATGAGGGGGGAGAGAGTAGTACAAAATAGTAGAGGGATAACTACTTTTGACTGTATATATATGGTATGTGACAATATGTGAATTTCCAATATGCATTTTATTGTTCAGTGTCATATATTCTTGACTATCAAAATAACAACTGTATCTGATAGTGTTTTGCCACAGTTCATAATAACCTTTAGATTACTATAAACACCTGTTACTGAAAACTAATAAATGTAAACGAAACAAGATTTAAAAACTCTCATAAAACATAAAAGCATAAAAAAATAGAAACTACTTTGAGTAAGTTAAGTAACCTAGCTAGCTTTTCAATGAAAGATAACATGATATAATTGAAGAGGAGCTTTAGTCTGGTTACATGTGGAAATAAACACTTGTATGTGTCTCCATCGAGGCTGCACAAGTGTGTGTATATTGTTTAAGTTAAGGTAGCTTCCCCTAAAGGTAAAGTTTTGGCAACTTTTCATAAAAAAACATATTTTTGGGGTTTGGCACTGGTAAATCTCTCAGTTACCCCATATGTTATATTTGCTTAAATTGAATAATGTGTGCCAGACCAAAGAGAGGTCCAACAAAATTTGAATTGTTTGTCAAATGATTGAATACAACTTTTAACTTTTTTTAGTGGTCTGAATGATCCCTCTTTGATCTGGCACTCATGCAACCAAAATCTTAGGGTTAACACTGAAAACGCAATGCTAATATAGGTGCCTATGTATTTAACTAACTAACCAAACCAAATAACTTTCAACAACACATGCTGCTTGTATGTAGGAGCCAAGAAACACATCATATAACATAAAATAATACATTGTCCTAATTTTAAATATAATAACACCGTCACACATTAGTTTGTTTTTTTATCCTCATAAGGGTTCCTAAAATACATAAAAGTAAGAAATAATCCAGGCTACCTTTATTTCAAAGGATGGAAAATTTTATTTCCTTTACTTAGACAGGCTGGATTATATGTGCATATTTTGGAATGAATTGTTCTTTGTGTTATCAAAGAAAAAGATATGACTCTTACTCCAATAACAAGTTAAAGTATGAGACCTCAAACAATATGTAAGTTTTAAATACAAAAAAATAGAATAACTTCCCAGGAAAATAGGAAAACAAAGGTAGCTATATTGCGAGCACAGCCTGTAGAGTGATTCCACAGTACAAGGGTGTGCGTTGGAGCTGCCTATACAAAAGTACACTAGGAAACCTTTAAGGGCACATATAAGTGGAATGATATTGCTGACTTACCTGGAAGTGATGTTGAAATAAAAAAAAAAATACAGTTTGCAAACTGAACAGCAATTACAAATTTAAGCCATTTTTTGAAAATATCCAGACAGCTAGCATTTTTGAGACGAGTCAACCAGATAAAAAGTTTGATATAAAGTCAATAAATATGCACCAACCTGGCATACAATGATGGTTTCTTATCAGCAATAGTACCACAATTGCATAGAAAAAGACTTATTATTACTAATATACTTACCTACAAGAGTATCTAAAAACATTGGAACCATAGACAGTCAAGACAAGGTGTTGTTGTAGGGCTTCTTTAGATGAGAAAACAAAGTCTTAACACCACTAGACATACCCTCATGGTTCTGATTCACACTATCATTTTACATGAGCACTCTTTTACCTGCCCAGGTTATTCCATTCTGCCCATCCTTTTTCATTCTTAAACTTAAGAACTAGACACTATACCTAACTTTGATTTAGATGACATTAATAACAATAAATTAAAACTCCCAGAAGATATAAAAGGTAGAAATAAATTCCGCTTTTTAATTATTAATGCAACAGTAAATGCAAGTTGTTTAAGTATTTACTGTATCTGATTTATTAGACTTCTACATCTCTGTAAATGTGAGAGCAAAGAGTAGCACGTTTTGCCAATTAGTTTATTTTCTGACATAAGGTTTGCCAATAAGAAAAGAAAGAAGGTGGTAGAGATATGAGCTAATCAGGTTCAGGAGGACCTTGATTTAGAAGAAGTGGGTTGAATGATGTTGGACATCAGACTGAGGACCTATAGTGGCAGAGATATTACCTGGGAGGGAAACATTTCTAGGTTTAATTAGCCTATCAATAAATATACATATATTAATGGGCTAATTATTTTAATTTTTTGGCTAGCTAGCTGGGTGTCATCCAAGTCACTAAGTGTACTTGGCATACACCGGTGTCAGTCAATAGTGAAAGGCTTTGAAAAGCTAGGCATGAATCATTTATCTGTAAATGTGCCTTGTGCAGTTTTGTCTTTAGCTGAGTATATGGTATGACGCTTTTTAGAACAAAAAGCACTTGACCTCTCTAAATTCTCACAGGAATGGCTTCACTTGTGGAACACATATTCCCAGAATGGTAATTAAAATAAGTCAAAAAAAGTCCATTTCACATTCTAAAAAAGAGATATGCCAAAAACAAGAAAAAGATTATTTGTTTGTCAATTGATACAGTAATTAAATGTGCCTCCAGGGTTTCTGACATTTGTGGAAAGTGTAACAGCTTTGTTTGGACACATACAAATCTTTTGCTAAATGCAGATTAAGAAATGTGCTGATTTATTCATATCATGGGATCACAGTGATCTTATAAATTAAAAGAAAATCTATTACTTAAAAAAAGGGTCTGTTTGTTTTTTAGAGCACAGAGGGGTGCGATTTGAACTTTCCTTGTACAACATTGCAAGTACTTGTTCCATTACTCATGTCTCTTTGTGGATTTTCTATATCCATGGGCCTAGTGTTAATGTTAAAATGTCTATTGTATATTGCTTATAAAATTTAAAAGCAGTTTTGAAAGCAAATCTAATATTATCATAGAAAATATCGTGGACCACCCTTTTTACAACCAGGATTCTGAGGAAGCCTAAGGTTCCTTCTCAGGTTGCAATGCCAACCATGAGCTATATTTGCCTCTCATATAACTAATTGCTGACACCAATAATCTTGGGATTATTCCCAAAAACAAAATTAGGGATTCTCTAAATACAGAAAGTTATTTCAAGGGTTCTTATATGTTAAAAAAAACAAGTTTAGAAAGATTGTCATACACCTTCAGCTATATGCATCTGATGACTAGCTAACTTTATCTGAAATCTACAGTTTATACTGCCCATCAGGGAGACTTTCCTTCAATCTCTCTCCTTTAAACTCAACAGAAAGTAAAAGAAAATCCCTGCAATGTAAGAGAAATCCTCTTGAATTATCTTCACTTTAATTTCAGTTTTATTGGTTAATGGGACAGTTAGAGAGAAAATCTACACAGACAGCAAACAAAACCAGTCAGTAATTCTACTTGGGTGAATAAGCAAACAGGAATTAGGGTTTAACATTATTGGTTTTCACAATTTTTAGAGGAAGATTTGCATTTTTTTACTAAATAAAGTCTGTCAATTTCAGTACAAAAAAAGCCAAGTGGTATAATTTCACAAACTGGGATTAGGAATGGAGTGCAGTTCTAGCATATAAACATATGTTTTTCTATACTTGCATGGCCTTTAAATTAAACATGGAGAAATGTGCACATTTTTAGTAATGTATTTCCAATGTATTTCTTTTTCCCTTTTTTTCCAGTAGTGCTTTATAAGTGGTCAAAGTAGAATTCTTATTTTTAGTTTGTTTCTGGAGGTAACTGGGTTCAGTGTAGTATTGCTTGCTATTGTAGATTATGGAAATTAATCACAGATGCTATATTCAGTTTCATGAACGTGAGCCACAGGTTGGCTGCAGGCTGTTTCTTAGTAGCCAACTATTGATCCGCATTTGAGCAAAACACAGTCACAAAAATCCTTCCCATAAAGGACAGAGAAGCCTGCATACCTTCACATATGTACTATGAGCTGGCAGTACATCTGCAGATGTTTCACTTTTGAGATATTTAAAACATGTTTAAAGGCATTTTTTTTAGTTTTGGAAATAAGGAAGGATAAGGCATCTCTCTTGACTCCTGAATGTGGTTACACCTGCCATGGCTTACTAAAACATTATCTACCTTACATTGAGGAGACTCATTGTTGCTCAAGTCATTCACTTAGACCTAACCAAAAACTGTGAATGTTTTAACCCCTATACAGCATAAAGATCTCATGAAGTGATTCATGAATCAGAGTACTTGCTTCCTTTTTTTTTGGGGGGGGGGCGTGTATAGCCACACATAGGGGTTGATTAACTAACAAAGTGAAAATTCACTAAACAAAGTGAATGCTAACTTTAATAAGTGTATGTTTACTGAATAGGGTGATGAAGTGTTCAGTAGGATTTGATTCCATATGGTTGGATGATTGCAGTGTACACAACCTTTCTTATTTCAGTAAATGAACAACACTTTAAAAGGGAATGGTCTCCAGTCAGTTCTAGTGAATTAAGCCCATCATACAGTTGAGTTGTTCGTATGTTACCACAACTACTGGTAAATATATTGGGATATAGATTTGATAGACTAAACATTGTACATTCTCCAGCAGCGGAGTACTGACTAATGCAGAAATAACATTAAAGAATTACACTGGACATGGTATGCTAACTCTATAGGATATAAGGACATTGCATGGTGTGCATAAAAAACATTAGCAATACACGTACATCATGAACTACATACAGTTTGACAACCAGAAGAACATTTTGTGGGTTATCAAGTCCAGATGGGAATGCACACTGAACTGCATGTCCCTGCCTCTTGTTGGTTTCAAGAAATCATATTTCCCACATACTGGGTAATAGAGGTTGGATGTATACATTCATTTGTGTGTAAATGTTTAAAAAGTAATATAATGCATTGAAAGTTGTAAGATTTTACTTTTACTGTTGTGCCAGTAGCCAGAATGCATATACACAAATGCCATTCATAAAATCCATATTTAAAAGAAGAATTAATTAGTTGACTATGTATTGACATTTTCTGTGAAGCTGGCTAGTGTTCTCAAGTATAACACATAATGGGGTAAAAGGGGCTACTGGCATTGCTAGGAACTTAGCTGAATGCAAAAAAATTCCTCTATGGAAGCCTTTCTTGACTTGAAAATGGTTTCAGTCTTAATGAGCTCCTGCTGTAATGAATATATCCACAGCTCACAGTACATTAGTGTGGTGGTCAGTGAGAAGAATGCCTCTTACAGATAGCCAAAGATCATTGGTAGGCACAAATTGTTCATTGTAACTTCTGAAGGAACCCCAGTTGAGAAAAACTGGTCTATAAAGTTCTTTGCAAAATGCAGAATTACTATTTGCATTCTCATGCAAATGTCCAATCTTCTAATGTTCTTGTACATGATTGGACATTTCTTTGCAAAGTGATTTTCAACAAGCTTAAGGTGAAACTACCAATTTCAACTATCGTGTGTCTGTTTTTCTAAATGATTGAATTTTCTTTGCAAAGTGAGTTGTCATTAAACTTCACCCAACATAAAAATTCACTTTCTTCAGTGAACATTCTCTACTCTGTTACTGCAGTGCAGTTTAATTCCACCTGCAATGTTCAAAAAGCTGCTTTATTATCTTTTCTTGTTCACTTTATAGGCATGGTTGGAAATACAAATTTTTTTCTGTGACAATTCAAGATTGAAACACGTTTTTCACAGGTAATTGTATTACTTTAGTATTGATGCAACAATGTATTTCTAAATGTATTTCTATGTAAATGTGACTGAATGCAGGTTTTTGAACGTTTACAAAACTTTTGAGATAATCATGTAAATATTGATGTGCATTAATCTTGTAAAACTCAAACTATGTATTAAGTAACTAGTGGTTTTTTTTTTTTTTTTTTAATACAAATTGCAACATAGACAAAGCACTGTTGTCATAGGCAAAATGTTGGCATTATCAATAATGTTACAAACTGCTAAAGAATGATGACTGGGTGCAATGGGCACCTGCCTTACAAGTATTTGGTACAGTTTTTGTTAGGTTCCCCCATACATTTTGCCTAATTCTTACCATGCTGAAAGTATCGGGTGCCATATCCTGGCCTCCGTCTTTGGTCTTCTCTCCTCCTCTCGTAAGTATCAAAGTAGTTTTGATAAGGATTATCTTCACTGTATTTATAGGGGTTGTATGGGTCATCTCCTTGGATCTCATCCTGCCTGATGGCATTGACTGTTGTAGCATTCACTCTCTGTGATTGCTGCCTATTAGATGGACGAGTTGTACTTTGATGCTGTGCTCTAGTAGCATCCCCTCTGGTCCTCTGTTGTCCTGTAGTATCACCTGCAGGGCTTCTGGTTCTGGATGCCTGGAACCATAATTGACCAGAAGAGTCTCTTGGTCTTTGGGTGCGCTCTAACCCCCTAGTTTGACCATTACCAGAATTAGAAGAGTGCTGCCTTCCAGGTTCAGGTGGTGATGTACTGGTATGATTTCTTGCACTTAGCAACACCATTGAACTACTAGGTGCACTTACAGCAGGCTCTCTTCTCCTGGGCGGTTGGTACTCTGAGCCCTGGCTGAGCAAGCTGTAGACTCTTCCACTGTTTTGCCATTGCACCCTTTGTCTCCAAAATGAACTTTGGCTACTGTGGCTTTTAAAGCTTTGACAGTTGCCTTGAAAACTGCAGCAAAAGTAAACAGCCAGCTGCAATAAAAATACACTACCAATTGTGCAACCCATAGTTTACACTTAAAAAAAAACAAAAAATAAAGCAAAGAATGCGCACATGAGAAGTTGCTGAAATCTGAAAAAAGAAGGAAACAAGCTTGTAATCTAAGCTATGTGGTAGCTGCAAAATGCCTAGTAGGGAAAGAGATGCAAGACCCTTCTCATCTTTCTAATATTTTGCTGGTGCTAGTAATAAGTAGAGGGGAGGGGGACTGGGAGTAATGTTACTAGACCTCCCCTAAAACTAAAAGTTTATAGAAAATCTAAGGGCTTGGGCCACACCAGAATCCATGTATTTCTATTGACATCAGTGCAACCCTGTAATGTAAATAGTGAATACAGTTCTTTATTTAAAGGAGTGGTCTCCTGAATGTACATGGGGGTTTTCAGAGTTTCCATAGCCTTTCTTTACTTCAAACATAAAGCAAACGGTTTCTGGCTGACTGCCCTCATGTTTTTTAGTCACATTATAGACTTAGAATGTGTTATTTGACATGTCATCCAGATCTGTCTAAACTGCTAAGCTCACGCTGAGGCTGCAGAGTGTTTTATGTGCAGAGTACATTGTGAGGATTCAGTGCAGACAAAGGTGAGGACTCTATATTACAGACTGCTCATCCTGGAGGTAACTATCAAGGAAAAAGAAGGAATCCAGACACATCTGGCAGCTAGGAACCGCCAAGCTTTGCTGGAAACACTAGATTTTTTTTGTTCTCCATTTTCTTAGAAATAGTACCGCAGAGCCAAATTCACAAACGCTTCTGTACGTTGTTAAAAATTGATTTAAACATGATTTTATTCATCTCCATAAATGAATGACATTTTTTTAAAAAGATTAACTATAGTACTTAAGTAAACAAAAATAGCAGCCACTGATAGGCACTAAATCTGGTTTTCCCCTGGCCGCTGATCATGTAACAACCCCCCCAGTACTTACTATAATGACCTGGGCATTTTAGTTCAGTTTAGTTTAGGTCTAAAACACTGTGAGGTCCCTAGGGGTTCCTTGTGCAATGAACGATTTGTGCCTCTTGGGTCAATTTATCTGACACCAATGATCTTTTTGGCTATTTGTAAGGGTGACATTCTTCCCACTGGCCAGCAAAGTAATAGACATTCTTCCTACTGACCACCACACTAATGTACTGTGAGCTGTGGATATAGTGATTATAGAAAGGGTTCCCTAAAGACCTGAAAATTTTTTCAAAGGTTCTCCCATGGAAAAAGGGTGAGAAAGGCTCATGCTTCTAGGTTGTCCTGCCCATTGTTACAGATTTCTTTGATGTACAGCAATGGGATGTGGGCAGAGATAAAAGGAAATTCATTTTTTAAAAATGAAGGAAAATTAAGCAACAGTACATAGGTGCAAAATTGACAGTGCTGGGGTATAGATGGTGATTTTTGACAGTTAGTACTTATGTAAAAGACCGTAAAAGGGTATATTTCTTGTAATGAGAATAAAAAAGGCCAAGGGGATACAAATGGTGCCAATTCTATAGTATCCTGGAATTCAGGTTAAAGTAAGGGAAATAAATATATGAAAGAGTCAAGTATAAGTTTACTTAAGCTAACATTTTAGTTTTGGATGGACACCAACACAATCTATGACCTTGTATCACACTTAGTGAACTTGATAGACAGATTCTCTCACCCTTTTTATTGTGAATGTTTTTGTTACCTTGACCAATTTGAGAAGAAGATCACTGTGGAAGATGATCCCTGCACTTCACTACTTGAATTAAAAATGTTTTACTGTTTTTATTTGGTTGTCTGATGTCCAACGACTACCACCTAAGTGTTAATGATAAAACCCTGTGTTGCGTTGTTTCCTTGTACACAGAAAGGCATATTAAGTAAAAGTACCTACAGCAAAAAAGTGCAGGTTACCTGTTTAATGAATATAGAAATTTGTGCAAATTATTCCACATTTACAGATCCCAATGTGTAATTCTAACCTTAAACTAACCAAGCTCTACCTAAATACACTCAATGACGGGATCTGATGATGAACATAGAGATAGAGTTGTTTTACTTTTAAAACACTTCTAAATATTTTAACTGGTTCTTTTTAAATCTTTTAGTGGTTGTATGTTTGTTCTGAAGATTTGATGGGGATCTTCTGAGGTCTAGATGTCATATCTGATGCTGATTATTTGCAAATCATAATCTGGAGTTCTAACCCTAAACCCGAACCTAACCAAACTCCAACTTAATGCACTGAACATAATGGTGAACATAAAGACAAATTAATGAATAAAAATGAAGTTTTGATTCATGGTTATTTTTAAAATACCTGTAAAAATTTACCTGGGTCTTTCCAAGTCTCTCAGTGGTTGCACACTTATTCTGAAGACTGTATGCCATTCAGGATGGGGAAAGTTGTGGTGGTGTGCAGGTGCAGGATGGCAAAATGATTGAAGTGGTCAAAATGAAGTGAGCGTGGCCAAGGTAATTTGGGTGTAAAGCTAACATGTAGCAATTGCAATTGTAGCAACCAGAGGTAAACTTCAATAACGTGCAGATATTGATAGGAACAGGCACATATACAAAAGACAGTCCCCCACCCCTTCCCGTCAGCTACCTAATCCAGTGACAGTGAACGAGACAAAGCACCGCAGCTACTGGAAAAGCTCTCTAAACCTTAGTCTTACAGGGGTTTAGGGGATAAAGTTGAAGAGTTGGAGATCTGGCGACCTGATCCAGTGGGCTGGCAACCTGCCCAAAAATCTACAGTTTCCAGGTCAGCTCTGAAGAGTTCCCAAAACTGTAGGTGACCAATTTTTAAAGCACCTTGGAAACAAAATACCCCTGGGTTACAAATATGTTTTTTGGTATCACTTGTTTGGGGAATTGACAAGCAAAGACTCATTTGTTCAACTGTTGGAATGGAGAAATTTTTCACATGGCTTGACATGTAAACTACATTATACAGCCAAGTTGAAGCCTATTAGGAGTTTTACCTGGCTTGTTCTGTTGGTAATTTGGTAGTTGCATAGGGCATTTGAAAAAGTTTGGCATTTAGCATTTTATGATCTAACCAGGCTGGCCTCTCTCAAAATATTTTTTGTCTGATATAAGCATTGGCCTTAGTCCAATAAGCCCTACATAAGCAACACTTTAAAATTAAAAGCAGCCTTAGCACAAAACTCTATCTATGTTTCTCCATACAGTACATTGGTAATATCTCCAATGAATACAATATATATAACCATCACTGAGATGAGATGACAAGCCTACATTAGCCCCAGATGTGGTTGTTACTAATAGAGGCTTTTTGGCATTTTTGCCATTTGGTCAATGACAAAGGAGTGATCCTTTGGGTCCCTTTCATACTTGCAATAGAAAACCACATGGTTAGCTGCTCCTAGTCACATAGCAAACTGCTGCTATCGGCCCAGGAGTTGCAAACTGCAATCTGGGTAAATGTTGTGGCTGCAGTGTGGTTCTTCATCCACAATACTGTGGTCAACCGCAACATAATATGAAATGGATTTGAGGGCTACTTCAGACCTACAGTTGACTGCACTATTCTGCCGCAGACTCAACAGTTCCCATTTAAATGATAAGGAGCAGAAAACCATTTGACATAAAATGCATGAGCTCGCATTTGCAATTGTAGTGTATTCCGGAGAGGTTCCATTATTACTTAAATCAGTTGGGGAATTTTTTTTCATTGAAGTCTTTCATTGAATTGCTTTTGTAGACTTGAATGGGAACACATTTTAAATGCATTTCCTATGACACATTAAGGACCCATGATCTTATGTGTTAAAACCACTCCCTTATTTTTTTCAGAAGCAAAGTTGAAATTGAGTGCCCGAGAGCAGGTAACCGCTTAAATGTCAACTGCTTGTCTGAACTTAGTCTGGTCAATTCTATAGCATAGCAAGTAAATGCTAAACAAGAACAATGAGACACATTTACTATAAGATAAACTAAGATAAAAGCATAACTCATATTTCTTCTCTCTGTTGCTCTTAAGAAGCACTGATGTGCAATAAAACCTGTCTCTGGCCACTTTTTAATTAAGCCTCTCTTTTGTGTAAAAATCTGGCAGAACTTGGAGAATGCTGCATAAAATTACAGGTGTAGGGGTGGCATGAATACATGAAAAACTAGAGCATACTGCATATAGTTTGCCAAATGACAGACAGCCTGATTTGCAATCGGTGTACTTTTCTGTTTGTTGTTAGCTTGCTTGATTAAATTGAGGAAATTCCTTTCAAACCTAAAAACTGAAGCTGAGCAGCACACAGATGGACTGAAACTGATGACATAAATGCAATGTCAGCAGTTCAAGGGGGCAGAGGGGGAGGTTTGCCAGGAGGTCACACACCCCTCCTGGCTGTTCTCAGTATTATGATGAAAGCACTGTATATGTATGCTAAATAATATATATTGTAACTTAACATTTGTTATTAAATTGTTTAGATGTTTTCAGATGTATTTCCCGATTAGGAGTCACCCAACGAAAATACTAAAAAGAGAAAAGGGTTGTCTGAACCTGATATCTATTATGAACAATCATTATGCAACAGCAGAACGCCACAGTTTCCCTTTAAAGTGATGCATATTTGCTGCATTCTTTGTGTCAAACTCTATTTAAACTATCGACCTGTGATACATGATATCATGGATTGCAAACAGCCAAGGGAACAATAGCCCAATGCATTTTCACATTCAAATATATATATATATATAAATATATGAACATTCACTAGCACCTAGTTTGTCTATGTCTTTTATAAGTAACTATCTCTAAGGCTGCATACACACGTGTCATTGGAAAGGATCTTTCAAGATCCTTTACAATGACAAACTACTGCACAATGCATGAACGAGTGCTGTACAGACAGCGCCATTCTTCTCTATGGAGAGGGGAGGGGGGGAACGATGGAGTGGCACCCCGCTTCGCTCTCTCCCCTTCACTTCCATTAACATCGTTCGTCGTCCATCGTCTGTGGATCCGCCAGGACGGTCATTCGGATGATCGACAACGGGCGCTGTACACATGCCAGATATCATCCCTGAGCCGATTATCGAACGAGAACCATAGCACATGTGTATGTAGCCTTAGGGTTATACCTGTAGATAGAGAACCTTGCTAATGCCCCATAGGTATTCTGGATATCTCTCATCGTCAGTTACACAGAATACTGGACTGAGCACCACATAAATTGGGAACCCAATACAATGGCAGAGTAGGCAATATCTTCCACAACAATGGCTCTTTAACATTTGGTATACAACTGAAAAATACAACATTACTACTGCTTGTGGGATATCTAATAATCTATTGAACTACCAACAGATCTATCTGCCTATACATGTCTTGTAATTCACATATGTTACTAATTAAAAGGATGTATTTGACACATAATATGATAACATGCTATATGCAGAGCACTGGAAATATTCTGATTTTTCCATCTTAGACAGGTATGTATAATCAGTATTATCATGATCATGCATATCTCCCAAATAGTCAACAATTAATTTTATTGAATACAAGTTCTATTGCATTCACAAGTGCACTTCATATTTCCACATTCCTTGCTTCCTATAGAGCATAACATTTATTCCTAATCAAAAGCACCACCTGTCAGGGCTTTCTTTTTCTAAATCAAGTTCACCTTACTCTCTGATTTAATCATGCAACACTTCATCTTACATTAACATGAAAAATAACCTTCAATATCTTTCCCCCATCAATATGACAATAATATATAACAAAACTTCAGGCTCTAGCCACATGTAGTTACATGTACAGACTGAAGACAACCATCTGTCTAACTGCACACAATGATAATGACATACATAATCAGTAACAAAGTTGGTATTATGGCCATAGGGGCTGAAATCTGATTTTAGAAAGATTTGCATGCAGATTTGCATGACAATTAGATCATTTTCTGCACAGCAACAGATAGCAAATCTAACAGGGTTTATATTTTTTCTTGTCAGACAATAGTATAAATCTGAATTACTGCAGAGTGGTTGAAATGACTAACAGTTTTCAGGAAAAGTATATGATGAATTAGAAACAACAATCTTTGCATGTTTGGACATCATTACTTCCTTTTATTGTTCACATTATGTTGAGCACAATCGTCAGATCAGGCAAATATTACCTATCCAAACTTTGCCGCCTTTTAATTGGATTCTCCTAATACAAACTTAACAATACCTGTCAGTGATTTTTAACAGACATGAAAATGCCTGTGTAAAAGTAGTCTGCAGACATTTGTGAGAATGCCTGGAGCTGTGGGACAATGCTGAATATCATGTTTCGGTGAACTGAGTTTAGTCTGCAAAGCACATGCTAAAACTTTTTAACTCCTAATTTTATGTGTGGATCTATTGAAGTTAGCTGCACAAATACAATATAAAGTCTTGGTTCGTTTGCTCTATAGAATTGCACATAGTTATGTACATTACCGCACTGGGACAATCAATAGAAAAAAACCTGCAAATGAAGCAAACAAAAGGAAAAAACTTAAATATATATATTGTAAACTGGAGCCTCAATGGTTCATCTGCTTCTTCTTAAAAACAATCTAATCTTAAACATTCCTTTTTAAAGAGATATGAAAGTTGATATGATGGTTCAAGTTATTAATATTGTACAATGCAGTAGAACGTATATCTTGGCTACATAAAGGCCTTCTAGGACCACATTGTTTTGCTATATTGAGCTATGTTTAAATTGATTTCTAAACTTTTGCACTTTTATCCTGGCCTTCTTGAAGCATGGAAGCTTAATTCCTAAATGAACTCTAATACATGCAAATTATTTTGGAAAATTATAAACTTTACATAATCTTTGCTTCTTCTTACCATACTGATGATATCGGGTACCATAGCCAGGTCTCTGTCTGTCAGAAGATCTTGGCCTTTCATAGGTGTCATAGTAGTTGTAGTAGGGATTGTCTTCATTGTATTTTTGAGGGTTGTAGGGATCATCTCCTTGCATCATGTCCAGTCTGGCTCTGTTGCTTGTGGTGGCATTTACTCTTTGGGCTTGTTGGGCACTAGATGGCTGAGAGGCACCTTGTTGCCTTTGTGTGGCACCTTCTGGTCTGTTTCTCTGTCTCCCAGCAGCATCCTCTCCTTGGTTTCTTCTGTTAGCCTGGAACCAAAGACGACCGGTTGGATCACTTGCTTGGCTTGAAGTTGTGGTTTGTCGGTCTTCATTCTGTACATTTTCTGATCTGGGAGGTTGTGGTTGTCCAGAAGATCCTTGAGAGGTGCTGTTTCTGGTGCTCAGTAGCACTAAAGGATTATGAGATGCAGTGGAGGCAGAGGATCTTCTTGCAGGCTGGTACTCAGCTCCCTGGCTCAGTAGGCTGTAAACTCTTCCATTGTTCTGCCACTGTACTCTCTGCCTCCATAGAGGATTTGGGCCATTGGCTATTCGCTGATGCTGGCAGGTTACTTGCAAAATGCAGTGTAAGTACACAGCAAGCTGTAGTAAAAATATGCTTTTTGAATTAATCATTCTTCAGTTTGAAGTTTCAAGAATTAGGGTTTCAATGAACCAGCATAGATTTGCTTAGCATAAAAAAAGCAAAGAGCTGCTACTTTATATAAACAGTTAGCTGCACGTCTTTAAGGCAAGAGAGACGAGAAAGCCACTTCTCATCTTTCTATGGCTTTACTGGTGCTTGTACTGGTGAACAGAGGGGAGGAGTGATGGGAGTTTTTAAAGTTTCTGGCACATTTTATAAAAGTTATACAAGGCTTACTGGCTCTGTGCCATTTAATGCGATTGAGAATGTGCAGCTCAACATATTTTCAAGATGTGCCTATTCAGGGGCTTACATAAATAGTTACACACAAATATCTATCAGATAAAGAAAGATACTCTAAAACACCCTGTATAGTTTGATTGGTTTTTTATTGCCGAAATTGCATAGCACATTTCCTGATGCAGAAATGGGCTATTGTGTAAAGTAAGACAGGATGCATTTGAAAAAAATATAGATGTTGATGAGGTTGGCTAGACATACCCTAATTGTTACTATTAACGCCACTGCTCTCTGCATCACTAGCATTACCTGAGGGTAACAAGCAACAAAAAGTCCTAATAAATTTGCATAGATTTCTAAAAATGGTTTGAAAAGAATCTGTTACAGTATATGTAAAAGTGTATTTTTTTCCAGGGAGGATGAGCTAAATGGTGTGAATAAAATATTTGGTATATTACAATAGATTCTCAATATACTAAGGTAAATAGTGGTACACCACAACTATTCATGCTATTTAGCTGCATCCTCCCTGGTCTCACTCTCCTCTGAAGAAGTCCAACAGGGCGAAATGCGTCAGTGTGAGACATTCTCGATCAAAGACAGAGATTTTACTGCAGCTCCTTTATTCACTGTTTATGTCGCCTTTTTGATCACATATTGTACCAAATGTATATGTGTGTGTGTATATATATATATATATATAGCTGGTGCGCCTCCCCAATAGGGTCCTTCTCCTAGACAGAGCCACGGACCAACAATTTTCTTGCGGACCACCAGTGGCCACATAATGTACCATTATAGATGTAGACATAGATTTTAGGAGCCAAAAAACTCCTCTGCTAACTTTCTGAAATTTGTTCAATCAGAAAATACTAGCCATGCTCTTACAATTTGAACATAGAGTGCTTTGGCAAAAAACATTATTAGGGGTAGCAGTCCATATTGGACACTCTACGGTTATACCTTCTGTTACAGAATACACTCTTATGTATTGCTAGAGGCTATTTCGCAAAAATGGAAGCAGTACTATGTATCACTAATAAAGAAGACTTGAACCAGTATAACATTATTGTCATCCTTCATTGCCCATTTGCTGTTAACCATATAGACACTTTGCCTTTAAGTATCTGCCTATATAAAAGCCAATAATTTATTCACTGTGCTGGTAGTAAAATCATGGGCAAAAGTAAATTCAGGTTTGGCAAGGATGGACTGACTCCTTGATCACCCATCAAATGCCATAGAAGATAAGTGATGGGAAAGGAAGAAGTCAGCAGAGTAGCTCTGTGTTAAGCTACGTACACACTTCCAATTATTATCGTTGGAAAACGAACGACGAACGATCCTGCACGATATATACGAACGATCGTATAGCACCGATCCTGCACATAGAGATAACGACACGATCGTTCGTAGATATTGTACACACAATAGATACGATCGTTTAAGCGATAGAGGAACTATGTGCACGACAGGAAAGTGAACGAACGTTCGTTCATTACGCATGCTCAGCCCATGGACGATCAACGAACGACCGTACACGCGAACGATGTTCAACGATCGTCGTCCAATCCGATCCGCCGGTCCGGTCGTTCGTTTCCAACGAGTTTCCTCGTTCGTCGGCGTCGTTGGTTACTTTTTTACGAACGATTTTTTGCCCAATCGATCGTTCGTCGTTCGATTGGAACGATAAAAATTGGAAGTGTGTACGCACCTTTATAGAGGAGAACAAACAATTTCTTAATCCTTTTAGCTGCACTTAAGTTGAAATGAAGGCTTGAAAAGAACACAGGTAACTAGGATTTCTGTTCAGGAAACCTGCTACTGAACTAGCTGCCTATGTAATGATTAGGGCCACTTTACTTCTTAACTACCTTGCTGACCTTATGTTCTGTACTTTGGCACAGGGTGTTATGCTAAGTGTCACTTTTTTGCTTGTTAAAGCATGTTAAAAAGATCTTCAGCCTAGAACAGTCCAACACTAGTCCCTAAAAGCCACATATGGGCCAGTCATTGTCTGACTCTTTGTAAACCACAACCTACCAGCACTAAATTTATTGTTGTTTGTTAGAAGAACAATAAAAATATGAGAAATTGGCACTCAAGGCCTCCAAAATGGACAACCCTGGCTAAAGCACTATGTCTGTCACATAAGTGCCACAAATACCAGTAATAGACAATTAATAAATTCTGCACTAAAATATCTGGAATGTAATAAGTCAATAACTGATATACAGTGGTACCTCAGTATAAGTTTGCTTTGGTATAAGTCCTTTTAGGAAACAATTTTGCTCGGCATACAACCTTTGCTTGGTATACAACCTTTGTGCTAGAACTTGTATGGGTCAAAATGAGTCACAACACCGTGTGCTACCCTTATTTACCTCTCTTGAAACAAAGCCACGACTGCCCACGAGCGTCAGTACGCCAGTTGCTACCATTCAGTAAACAACCCGCGCTATAACTCTCTGTGAATAACATAACATCTCCTCCTCCTCCCTTCTCAGCACCATCCTAGTAGGCACCCGAATCTTCTCAGCAAGGTAAAGTGAGGTTAAACTTTAATTTATTTCATCTAATTGCTTTTCTGTTTATGTATTTTAGTATTAAGTAGTGTTTTATTATTTTATAGAGCCCCATCAATGTATAATATGCCAATAACAATAGGATTTTTTTTCATGGGAACAGATAAATCATTTTCCTTTTATTTCTTATGGGAAAATTTGTTTGGTATAAGTCCTGTTTGATATAAGTCCAAGGATCTGTAATGGAAAAAGGACATATACCAAGGTACCACTGTAGTAACCTTCTTCTTAGGAACCATACAAATTTGAAAGAGGCTCCAAAAATCTAGTCCAATTCAACTTCTAATAATAACCACATATATATTACCATATTGTCTACTAATATGAGATTTTTTATTTCTTCCCTATTTCTTTTTTTTCAATTTATTTTATTATGAATAATTTAAAGAAGAGCAGGGTCAAAAAGAAGGGGAAGGGGGCATTGTACAACATAGAGAAACATTATGGGGTAACAACAATATAAAAGAAAGCAAAGGTTAGTTAGCATGAACAATATAAAAAAAATAACAGTAGGCACTTGGTATATAATTTCAGTTCATATGCACAAATATAATAATTTAAATAATTATTATATAATTATTAAATTATTAAAACAGCACTCCAGACAGGTTATGGGTGACAATTGTCCATGGATGGGTGATCCTGTATAGGACCATAAGAATTTAAGATTCCAACATAATACACCACCATGTAATAAAGCCAGAATATAATAAAATAGGGCAACAACGTAGCAAAATCGGGCAGAACAATTATTAAACTCCTTGTGGATATTACTCTCTAACATAAAAAATGCTTCTAGCAAATTCTAAAGATTCATGATTTGTACAGAAACAGGCTTCTAGCCTTTTCCTCCTCTTTGGTATGGTCCCTGTTTTACCCGTTTACAACCACGTGAATACTCGTGTTAGTATAGCCTACTATTCTCCCAATACCATATAGCATAAACCATACGTCTGTTTCTATCTAAATGGCTGCGCCCATATATCAGTGTTCAAATGTTGATAAAATATGAAATGTAACTCTGAACCTGGATAAAACTGTGAGGGTTTGCATGTTAGAAGGTGATTTATACTGGAAAATAATTATTGGAATGGTTAAAAAGGTACAATATTTTTAGTAATGTAAATCTGTAGTGAAAAACATAAGAGCTGCCTATGATGACTTCCGTAAACACTAGTTGCCGGCTGGACTTCAGTACTTTCTGTATTGATTTACTGAAGACATAGGTAGTCATTATTGGATGCATTGTATTGCTATTGTAGAAGTTATCATTATCATAATTCAAACTAATCATGCTAAACAAAGGTAAAAGAGACACATGTTTAAATATATACTTTCTGTACATCCCTGTGTCCTTCCCTTTTATAGTTAGGGGGATGGCTTATCCACGACCCCTTTATTACACCTTCTGGTAATAGTTAAAAGGCAAAAATGTTCAATATGGGTTAAAAAAAACTCCCAGGTGAATCTATAAAATAAGTAGAAGTAAAACATTATACAAATAGACTAATCTCCTAAACTACAAAAGAAAATAATGAGAAACAGAGAAAGAGAGAGAAAAGAATGAAAAAATGGCAAAAGCAAAAAAGTTAAAAACATATCAGTTAAAGCTCAACTTTAAATTGAATGGGAACAAGAGAGAATCTCCTTGAAGTTATTTCTGGTCTGTAGATCTACTGGAAAGATTTACTTGGACAGGTATGAAGAGGAAGTTCTGGTAAATCACGCTTGTTTTGACACAAACTGCAAAAAGAATTCTTTTTCAGTAAAATCATGAAGGCTTAGATCCTCAGAAAGATTTTATTATGCTCTTATCATCTTGCCCCAATGGCAACAGCAAGTTAGGGGAAATCTCCCCAATATGTTCACAAACAATGATAAAAATGTGACTAATGAATGGATTTTAAAGATTGCTTTATGAATATAAAAAGTCCGCCTGTGTAGACTGAAGAATAAAAAAACAAAACATTTTTATATCAGTAATGATGGTTTAATGCATTGCTACATGATAAGGTCTGATAATGGATGTTATTACTGTAAACTGACTGATAAACATTCTTCTGTTATATGTAGCTTTTGTATGACATTCCCAGGCAGTGAGTCATTTTCCCACTCAGTAAACCTAATGCACTGATATAGCAACTAACATTTTTGTTCACTTCACCAAAAATGGGTTCCTTCTATTTAATATAATAAAATATAGCTGAAAACACCCAGTAATAATGGTAAATAGGAGAAAAACTAATTTTCAGAATTATCATTTAACCAAGAGTTCTAACTCTAAAATAACTATTACGGTACTTAATGGTAGCATTAGTATCAGTTTATTTTTAAATTGAAAGAACTAAAAACATAACTGATAATATATGTTTTTTTAATTGGATATATATGAAATATTGTGTATAAATCTGTTTGTCAGCAGGTAATCTATTTTTCTGTTGTTTTTTCCAGGCTATTAGTATCTGCAAAAAAGAGCCTTGTTTACATAGCTCAATAGACCATGCTGTAATTAATACACACTTGCTGCGAGTATGACTCCTCCCTGTTCAACNTGTTCAACACCCCCCCCCCCCCCCCACCACCACCACCACCACCACCACCACCACTGCATGCTTGTAAACATATATCCAAATAGAGTATGAACTCCTACTGTATTTTTACATTATAAAACCAATATGGTTTGAGATACTTGTGTATTGGATGTAATAATCTGAATTAAACATTTAAAAAAGAATCTGTTGCTTTTTCCCCAGCCTTCACGAGGTGCACCAATAACTGAGGCAATTTGCAAGTTACACTTTTTATTTCCCACATACATCAATATCTACCAATATTGAGAATGTTGGTTGTGTTCTACCCCCAGGCCAAAGATTCCTGGTAATTACTTGTCAGTGATTTAGAAAGCCCTGAAGCCAAGGTATTAAATTGACAATTACGGAGCTATCACTCAAAGTTGTCTTCCTATATAGCAGGTGTACTAAATATACGTATAATTTAAAAAATTGTTCTTCCTTTAGGTCTGCTTAATTCACATGAGTATAAACAAGTAGAAATGTTTTGTTATCTTCGGGGGCATCTCTTCCTGAGGGCAACTTAAGCATTAATTTTCTTGTAGACCTGTAGTTTACACACTTTTTATAGAGATCCTTTAAAATTTAGGTGTTCCTTTTCTGTCTCTGAGCATTAGCCATATCAATTTTCTTGTAGATGCAATTTTACTGTTTTTTTATAGGTTGCTGTAATCATTTTAAATATAGGTTTGGTGTCTGGTGCCCTTTGTTTCAACATAGTTGGTCACACTGCAGGATACCCTATTTTTGTTGTAACATATCCATTTAGTTGTGACTATGCCCATTTTTTCACAGTACCCAAACGAATGTTTGGGTCCCACTATTCCATTTTGATTTAGGCTCTACATTTTGTTGTTATTTTGCCAAAAATGTTGCACCCTAATAATTTGTGTTCTTTGCCTGTGAACAATAAAGTTGACTATGTATTCTACAATATAGTTGTAAAATTTCCCTTAAAGTGTAAGCAAACAAAAAAAAAAAAAAAAACTCTATATTGTTGTAGATCCATTGATTCCTCAAGAGGTTTTCTGGATTGGGTCCCACATCGTTTTGGAATCCTCCTTCGTCCCCATGTGGAGGATGCTCTGGGCGCCACTATCTTCTTTTCCTTTCTTCGGCCTTCTGCCTCTGAACATGCAATTGTCACTATAATTGCTGATGTAATAAAGCATGTTTTCACGTTCATCATTGCCACGTTTAGTTGGCAATTTTTGTGAAAACAACATGTTCAGAGGCTTGTCAAGTAAACAAATTCAGTTTGTGAGATAACAGAAATTGGTCTAATTAAGCTAAACTTTCTTGACACTTACAGCAAAATGAATAAAGTAGACCATAAAGTACTCTTTTCCTTTTTACATTTCAATTCCTAGGAAAAGGCTTATCTGATGAAATGCCAGGTGCAGGAAAAGTTACATTTTATTGGTTTATGTAAAACAATTTTTGTAAACATTTCATGAGGATTGTGTAATGGCTTGAAAGCTGTTATATCAGGTGGTTAGTGGGAAATAATATGTGCAGACACACAAATGACTTCTTGTCGCTTTGAGGGAATGCACCTTTCTTTAGTTACAGACAGTAGCCATAGAGCAATGGACTGTATAAGTGCCAAATGACTCTCTATGGGTTTTCATTTTATTAGCTCTTCTGCAGAATGTAACTTTGTCATTTAAGGTTTTGTGGTCCATTGTTCCTAGGCCCTTTATGGTAGCATAAATCAATTTAATGAGTATGCCTAAAATGATGAATACATCTGCCATTTAGATTAGATAGCCTTGAAGTATATTTATAAAGAAGTGATTTTAATGTTACCAAAATTTTTCTACAGGTATGTCCTTTTGACATTTTAAATCACACTAATGTGGAAATTTGTTGAATAGCACATTCTGATTTATAAATATGGCTCAATGAGTAGTATCCATCTCTAAGATTGTAAGTTCTTTTGGGCAGGACACTCGTCTCCTCTTGTGTCATTGTTTGTATCTGTCTGTCATTTTCTTTTTCAATTTAATGTTCACCACTGTGTAATATGCTGGTGCATGATAAATATAGTAGAAATATTAAGTATAACAAAAAAAATCATTTGTTATGACATGTCCCCATGTTCATCACCAAGTCTCTGTCTGGATACAACCAACTTGGTAGAATCAGAAATTTGCTTACTTTATCTCTTGTCCTAAATTTGAATATATATTTTTTAGACCTGAACGGAAAGTATTTAATGTACAGCGCTGCGTAATATGTTGGTGCTATATAAATCCTGTTTATTAATAATAATAATAATAATAATAATAAAAAAGTAGATATAAATGGCCTGATTTTTTAAAGCTCTTCAAGGCTGGAGAGGAGACACTTTCTTCAGTGAAGCTGGGTGATCCAGCAAACCTGGAATGGATCTGGTCCAGGATTCAAAACATTTGATAGCAAATTACTTTGAAGAAATCTATTCCAGGTTTGCTGGATCACCCAGCTTCACTGACAAAATTCTCCAGCCTTGGGGAGCTTTAATATATCAGGCCTAAAACCTTAATTGCATATATAATTGGGAATACTTTACATATTTCCCTATTTATGCCGTTGGATTTGAAAAGCCAATGTCAAATTGAATGGATGTAATTTAGACAGACAGCTGCAAACAGAATTAAAAAACATTTTCAAAAGTTCTAACTCTTCCTGATTACTAGAATATTGTTTTTTGGTGTCTGAAAAAATCTATCATGGTAAATCTCCCCAACATAAATGCAGAAAGTAATAAAAACTTTATAGTGATACTAACATTTACTCACTGTAGCCAAAGCACGGTAGTAGACCAGTGTTTCTCAACCAGGGTTCCTACAAAGGCTGCCATGGATTCCTTGAGCAAGTTGTGCCTTCCAGGTCAGTTTAAGTGACACCAATTTGTTTTGGGCTATCTGTAAATGTGGCTTTGTTCCTGCTGGCCTGTAAGAGTGTAAGAGTAATGTAATGTAAGAGTTATTCTTCCCACTGTCCGACAATGTGGGAAGGTACTTTTCTTACTGACTACCAAACTAATTTACTGTGGACATATTAATTATAGTAAGGGTTCCTTGAAGAGCTAAAGGTTATTTCAAGGGTTCTTTCAAGGCTGTAGTAGAGGATATAGGCAGTACCACTCCTTTGTCCTAAACTCGATACTACTGTATTTTAAACAATAAACTCTAGTTTAATGCAAAAACTTTATCCCTAAACACTTTTCTTTCAGAAGAATGATAGATGATTTGGACCACTACACATAAATGTTCAGCAAACTTTTTGAATTAAAATCAGCACATAAAGCACTAATGTGGTGCAACCTAGAGCCTGTAATCTGGTAAAAATAACTCACACAGTCCTGTCCTACCCTAGAACTTGCTTACGTTGCAGTTCACTCAATGAACATATGTTCCATAGTTGGTGGTCTTGCCAACAGATGAGTTACTACTGGTAAAGAGTTCAGGGTTTAGTTTGTTCTACATAATTTCACCCCTGAATTTTACTCCACCACTTACAATGAGAAATCTCCCTAAAATGTCAACAAAAGTAAAAAATGTTTTCTTTACAGCTAAACAAACTATAGCAAAATAAATAAAGCTCTGAGTCCTTTTATTAAAATAAAATCTAGCACAGATAATATAATCTAATTAATCTAATCGTAATTACAGATATATTAAAATGTATTGTTATTGACACCAATACAAAATGATTCTATCTTCATCTGCAAACCCTGTTTATATATAACTCCATACACTTGACCTCCTACTAAAAAGGTTTGGGTTTCACAACTAATCAGACCAGAAAGTTTGTTTCCTCTGTGTTTCTTTCTTCTGGCATAGATAAACGAAAGCTTTATACAGTACATAACCGTTCTCCATGACCTATATGCAACTATTAAATAGTTAAATCGCCTCCAGTCAGGAATCTAAGATTAAGATTTATATGCACATGGTAATTTCCTAGTTTATACTTGACATTGCCCCTCCTACTTTTCAAGCCTCTCTTGGTCATTGAAGTTGCCTATTAGGTGAAAGTACTAACTGGGAAGCATAGTAACATAGCAACAGTAAATATAATTCAGATGACATCAGGTGCCTAGGGGTCTACTAAACAATTTGACTTGTGGCTTTTGCTAAAGATATATATATATATATATATATATATATATATATATAAAGTTGTGTGCTATTTTGTCGAAAACTTGCTTTTTATGGTCCAATATAATATAAAAGAGAAAACCGCAAAATATCACCTCCTTTCTCTTCCTCTTTTTCAGCAACGGCTGCAAAATGTCTCTCCTGGGAAACCAGGAAAGACATGGAAGATCTCCTAATAGTTCTTACAGTCCAGAGATGGCTGTTTCAGAAAAACACTACAAGAATCAGAACAGCCCTCTTCCTTGATTTAACATAAAATTCTGGGCAAACCTAAATCGTTCACCATACTTCCCCTCTGCTACATTAAGCTTGTCGCTCAAATTGTTTATCTCCAACCTTTATTATCAGGTCAACTCTGCCACTGCTGACAGCACAAAAAGTCACTAACCTCTGCTCTTTTGTATTGAGTCTGTACAGACAAATCATACTGCCATCTGTGTCAACATTCAACAACCCCATTGCTCCATGGCTCACTGAACTACTTTGCAATTCCATTGAACGGAAGTTTGACAGAAAGGAGTTCTCAGTTTACAGACCTGCCTTCCACACAAAGAAATTTGCATACAGACCACCCTAGGAAATACGCCCTCATGAAACGGAAATAAATTGAATCACAGAATAGAATGTTGTGTTGTTGTATAGAAGTCACATTATGCAGGAAAATGGGTCTAATCACTTTCAGAACTGTCTACAAGTGTACAAAAAGAAAGGTAAAGCTTAGAAGTGTTTAGTAGTAAATGGATCAATTCCTACATACATCATCGTGTTGTCACAGGGCCCCATATTTACCCAAAGGTACGATAGGGGCATGGGACAGGACCTGTTGTAGGAAAGCTGCATGGGAAGAGAGATTTACAAAGGTAATGAGCTGCTGAAATACAATTCTGCAATAAAATGCCGCAGCTCTTTGCTTTGTTTGCAGACCCAGCATTCAATGCTGTAATCACTTTATAAAAAAGTAAAGCAGAAGAGCACAGTCAAAGTAATTAAAAAAGCCCCCCGACTATAAATAGGTCTCTGAAATGTTAGGCAAAGAACAATCCAAACAACATTGCAGGTTCTATACTGCAGTCTGTGTGGTATAAAGTATTACCTGCAGTAAGAGAAATGTGGTTAGCAATTTTCAATTTCAACTGTACATAACCCCCAAAATAGAAGGATATTTAAACATATTCTACCAGACTTTATGGCAAAGAAGCAGTCGACACATGAACAGATTTCTGCTGGAAAAGAAGGTTACCCCTGAAAGTGTTCCATGGTGCCCCATTGATTGGTGAAATTTAGAGTGAAATTTAAGGGTTCATACCAGATATAGTTGACTTTGGCATACCATTTTCACCTCTATCAGCATTAGCTTTTTTTTTGCAGCTCCCAGCATTCATTGATATGACATCTCTAAGGAAGTTGGCACAAAGGTGGGGAAATGTCTTCAGAGGATGGAAGTCAATGTATGCGGCTTGGATGGCAACATCATAAAAGACACAGTTTTTGCTGCCACAGCAGCCTGGTTTTCATTGTTTATTTGTATTTTGTTTTATTTTATTATTTTATTTGTATTTGGTATATTCCTCTCTTACCCCCCCCCCCCTCCTGTTTGTGACTAGTTAGTACAGTCTCAGTTGGACACTCCCTCTCTCCTCATGTTAGTCAGTTTTCAGTCAGCCATCTTACAGACAAGGCTTAGCTAACCAGTGTCTTACCACACTTCTGGAGATACTTACAAGACTGTATTGTATCTAATGTACCACAATTCTTGGAATTACACACATTGGATCCATCCACTGTGTCTTTGTTAAATGGCTGGTGATAATACCAAATCAGCATGTGGGCATATCAGCTGCTAAGACTGGGTCCAGGAGGTATGTCAATGCATATGCAAGGGGTATTGTGAAACAGCACAGTAATAAGATAGATTTCTAAGGCCATGACTTTGCTACTAATGACAAAGAAATACACTGCACTTATCTTGAAGCAAAATCAAAAGCAGAGCTTAGAATAATACAACTGCATGAAACCGCATTCTCCCGCTCTACCTTCTCCAAATGTTCATTGAGGCCCAAGCAGCTCAAACACAAGCCCAGACGGAAGCCCAACTAAAGGTTCTTGAAAGGGAAAGAAAGGAAGTGGTGGCTATGGCTAAGCTTGGAGTTTTGGAATAGGCTGTAGAGGAGGAAGAGGAAGTTCCTCCGCCTATTCTGACACCTGCTGGTGATCCTACAAGTCGTACCTTGCAAATTGTCTTGAGCCAGAATACTGACATTGAAGATGCAATCAAAGCTTCAGATCTTCTGTGCCTGCATAGAGCAAAGTCACTGGTGGGAGAAGATGCTACAATCAACCATTTAGCTTTGACAGCTACCTCGAGCACTATTATTCCTCCTTTTTCAAAATTACATTATGCAGAGACTAACATGAAATGGCAGACTCCCCTTAGCCCAGCCTGTCAGATTGCTTTAAAACCTCCTGAGACCAGTCACATGGTTCTCAAGACCCAGAGCAGGGCACCTCCAGACATTAAGCCCACACCTGGACTGAACCCATCAGCTGTTCTCTTCTCCCCTCCAATACATCCGTTAGAGATTGCTACCTACAATCATAGTGAAGAGGCACTTGTTTTAAGGACTGAGGAAACAGAAATATCGGAGTTTGCTAAGTACATGACCCGCAGAGAACTTATTAATACTAGCTTTTTGAAATTTGATGATCGTGCAGAGAACTACAGGAGTACTGAAAGCCCTAAACTGAACACTAGGACATTCAACAACATCCAAGCCTGTGTCAGCTTATGAGAGAAACATGAAATTGGTGGAACAGGGTTTCATACAACTGACAAAGACAATATGGTGGTTCCTTCTATTGAAGATCAGGAATTTTTTACCCCTATGAACAAGGAATTCTTTAAGGATGACTCCAATAGCTGGTTAGCTCCATTGCCCTTTTGTGTTCCAAGGGTTCAACTTCCAAACAACCGCAAACAAGCTGAATCAAGGTTTGCATCATTGAAAAGGACTCTTAAGCCAGAGCAATGGCACCATGTTCCAACTTATTTGAACCCTGCTTCAAGGTCAGTTGCAGCTTCCAACTGTGCTGAGTTTTTGGCAACAGATTCCAACAATAACATGACCTTTGATATCACAGAGCTGGACACTGATTGTGAGAATTGTCCTGAAGTTACTTTGCTTAAAACCACATCAAACTCAAGACCAACTTCAACTTCAAAATCAAATTCAAGACCAACTGCTACCAATGCTTCTCTTCTTGGGAAAGACTGAAAAGAGATATAGCTAGACATACTCATATTGCCAATGTATATTACAAATCTGATTAACCTTCAGGATGCTATGCTATGTTGCTATTGTTGGCACAAATGTTAAAAACCACCTGAGAAAGAGGAGCACCAAAAAGCAGAACTACATATCATCCGTAGCGTTCAAGAAAACGTCTTCGCTGAGGAAATCCAGTGTCTTCAAAGTAAGAGACTCATTCCCAAGGCCAGCCCTCTTGCTACTTTAAAGCCCAAAAGAGCCAAGGAATCTTAAGAGTAGGCAGATTAGAATCATCGTTTTCCAGTAATGAGTTAAATCCCTAATATTACCAGCTAACCATCACATCGCTACTCTGCTGATTCAACACTTTGATGGGAAGGTTAGCCATCAAGGCAGGCATTTCACAGAAGGTGCATTTCACACTGCTGGTATATGAATTATTGGTGCAAAGAGACAGATTGCTTCTGTTATACACAGATGTGTCAAATGCCAGAAGTTGAAAGGTAGACAACAGCAACAACAGATGGCTGATCTACCAAATGACAGACCAGCCATCGCACTGCCCTTCACAAATGTTGGTGTCAACATTTTGGACTATGGAATGTTGTCACTCACCATACTCATGAAGGTCAGGCACACAACAAACGGTGGGCAGTGATCTTCACATGTATATCTGTGACAGCAGTACATTTAGAGGTAATTGAGTTTATGGATTCATTTAGCCTTATAAATGCCTTGAGAAGATTTCTTACAATTAGAGGACCAGTAAGACTCTTGAGGTCAGTTTTTTTATTGGAGCTTGCAAGGAATTGAAGAGGAACAGAAAGACGGACGAGGATTATCTGAAGAAAAATGTAGTGGAAGTTCAACTCACCACATTCATTGTATATGGGTGGCCTGTGGAAGAGAATGATTGGGATCTCTAGACGCATTTTGCACTGTATGCTTAAGAACACCCACCTTGCTAAGCTCACTCAAAAGTACTAACCACCTTTCTCGCTTTGTAAGCTATAGTCAACTTAAGGCCTCTGGTTCCCATCTCTTCTGACCCACGGTCTCCTGCAATTCTAACCCCAGCTGCCTTATTGACTCAAAAGATGGGAGAAATTCCTACTCCTCCTGGAGCTTTCAAGGAGCACAATCTTTACAAATTCCGATGGAAACAAGTCCAGCATCCTACCAGTCGTTTCTGGTGGAGAAAGTAATATCTGAATTTGTTGCAAAGTCGTAGGAAATGGTAAGAACAAAGGACTAATTTACGAGAAGGGTATTTTGTGTTGTTGAGGGATCAACAAGCCCATCATCTTGATTGGCCTAATGGACTCATTACAAAGGCAATTCCCAGCGAAGATGGAAAGGTTCATAAAGTAGAAGTGCGAACCGTGAGATGGAGTAGTCAAGACATTTTTCCTACCTGTTAATGAAGTTGTGTTGCTTTAACCTACAAATGACTTACCCAATTCTTCTACCACTACGAGAGAAACATAACTGTTGAATGTTGACAACTTGTCATAGACTGGATTTGAACTTGATATATTTTGCGTGTTGTCCAGAACAGTTTCATCAACATTTTTACATTGGACTTGTTCATGCAAGTTATGCCATTTGCAATGTACCGTTGAAATAGTATAGTGGTATGTACTGATACCAGATGGGGAGTGTGCTGCCACAGCAGCCTGGTTTTCATTGTTTATTTGTATTTGTTATGTTCCTCCCTTACCCCCTCTTGTTTGTGACTAGTTAGTACAGTCTCAGTTGGACACTCCCTGTCCCCTCATGTTAGTCAGTTTTCAGTCAGCCATCTTACAGACAAGGCTTAGCAAACCAGTGTCTTACCACACTTCTGGAGATACTTACAAGACTGTATTGTATCTAATGTACAACACTTCTTGGGTATTGTGTTGGATCCATCTTCTGTGTCTCTGGAAGAGTTAACTGGCTGGTGATAATACCAAATCAGTATGTGGGCATATAATTTGCTAGGACTGGGTCTAGGCGGTATGTCAATGCCCAAAGTGGTATTGTGAAACAGCTCACGTTCCTTCAATTAAAAGCTTTGTAAGTCACTTGTTTTTTTTTTTCCAGAATGATGTTGTGATGAACAGCAACACAAAAAAATGCAGT
>NC_092863.1:62692525-62704274 GCF_032062135.1 Pyxicephalus adspersus | reverse complement strand
TTTCAACTGTCTCATTAGCAGTATTTTGAAAATTGACATAATTTTTGTAGAATTGAACTGAATGTCAGATGTTTTGATTATTTTAGACATTACCGAAATTGGGGTAACAACACAAGTCTTTGGTGACTACTGTATGTCTGCAACTGATTTTGGACATGTCATTACAAAGGCAAGACCAAGACACATTACATATTTAGAAATAGTAAACTGCTCTTGTCTAAAGTTCCAAGTGACCTCACGTATTCATTCAGGTATAAAAATAAACAACAAACGTGCCTTCAACGCCCCTTTGACTCACCACGTAAGTCCTTTAGACTCCTTGCGAGCTTCCATATTTAGCATCCGGTATGCCTAAACACGTTAATTTCAAAGCCAGACATTGCAGCACACACCTATAAATATTTACTTGTACCCCTTGCTATATTTATATGAATGTGCCTTCAATGTTATTTAATTAGAGCACTTTTAACAGCACCAACGATTAAAAACAGAAACCCAGCCTGTAAAATCAACAGGAGGCCAGAGCCAATTTGTTTTTTTTTAGAAAAAAATATTTTCTAAGCATGTGGCGTTTGCAAAATAAAACAATATTTGAGGAAAAAGCAGTTTGATCATAATTATACCCCACAATTGTCTTATTGGTCAATGGGGAACTCTGTTTCCTGATGCACTCATCTGACTGGCGTGTTTTCTCCTTGATTCTGTTTTGTAAGGGAGTTCCTGGTTCAGGAAGGCATACAATTATATGGTTTAGGGTACAAGAGTTTGCTGCTGTTTATGCCTGTCTTGGTTGTAAAAGCAGACCTTGCAGATCAAAACTGTTTTTACGGAAAAGCCCAGCCCATAAATGTCAGCTTGAGTTTAACGTGGATAGATTACTGTTTAGGAGTTCATCTAGAGTTTAAAACTCGCCGGTGGGGGGGAAACAAAAAAGTATTTACCACATGCATCTATGCATGGTTAGTAACACACATGAAATACTATTGTTGATTCTTTTCTATAGAAGGGATTGTTGATGAAGTTCATGATTTTAAGTCTCCCATCATCATCCTTGGTCTATTCACAGTAAACATTTGGTATTACACTGTGATAGACAGCCTCGGAAAGTCTGCAAATGAATGAACCATGACTAATCCTGATAAAATGTGCTGGTCTCAAGGAATATTAGGAGTAATATATATGGAGAAGGGGCTGTTTGCTGTTGATCTGTACTTTTCCAGATAACACAGATAAGGTATTTTCAGAATGAGGAAGTTTTATACATTCTCCTAGCACCCTCTGCTGTGATGAAAAGGAATTGTATGGAAGCTTGCATGGTAAATATAGTAAAGGCTCAGGCCACATTTTCACATTTGAGAATATTACTTAAAAAGAATAGTGGATGGCACTACAATCAAAATGCAACTTGGAGCAATAAACAGACTGATGACTTTGTTTTTTATTTGTTGTCTGGTGAAAATAAAAATTCAGATGCCTGAAGTAAACTCAAACTTGTTTGTAAAGTAAATAAACCCTAATGTGTTGCAATTTTTTTTTGAAAAATGAAAGTGTTAATCTCAATCATTACTCTCTACTTATCAAAGAAACGTCTCAATTCTACCTTGTCTTTGAATAGTTACGTTGATTTCCACTCATGACAGCTTTTTGGATGCAGTCTTTATATATTTATTATATTTATATTATTTAGATTATATATATTTATATATATATATATATGTGTGTGTGTTTGAAGTCAAGCAATGTCTATTTGACTGTATTTGTATTTCTATGGCTTTAATTGGGGGTGTTTGTGTATAAGGTTTAGAAACAGAACAAATTTGATAAGGTATTTGATACTACTATGGATATAGTACAGTTTGGTCATTATTGGGGATAAACATAGAAATTTTTATCAAATTGTGTTGATATGATAGTAACAAAGAGCCCCTGCACCTTAGTAAGCAGCCCAGTGCAAATTATCCTTCAATCCTTCAAACATACATTTCCCCACCATATCTTTTTATTTTTGGAACATAGCAGTACTCACAAGCACATACTGTACACACACTTGCGTACACACTTTTTATATATATATATATATATATATATATATATATATATATATATATATATAGTTCCCCCCTAAAATATAACAATGTATACATACTTTAAACACCTAAATATTTTTTTGGAGAGGGTGAACCAGGATTAGTGCAGCACACAGTACACAGCCGTACAGTCTAAAACAGTGTTGTTTATTGAACACAAAATAGCTTCCTCCATTGTACAGGAAAAGAAAACTTTGATTTTTTTTCAGCAGGATGGAAACAGAGAACACAGGTTTCAGGCAGCAACCTAAACAAAGTCCAAAATGGTCATGCACAATAACAGTCCTAAATTCAGGATTTGTATCCCCCACTACAGACAGAGGTGCTTAGTAAGTTTATGTAAGTTTTATTTTTTATTTCTATTTTTTTTTTTTTTTTACTTCCGTTCTTTATTTCAACTAGAAGTAAGCACCGCATCAATCTACACAATATTTTCCTGTATTAATTATTTACATAAACTCACTTTTTCTCATCACTTTACCTTTTATCAAATCACAGTATGTCCAAACTGATATCAGTTTTAGTATCAAATACTTTCAAGTAACAATTCAGTACTACATGCTTTTGCGGTAAGAAGCCCCAGCAACATTACTAAGTAAGCTCTGTTTATTTTATTATCTTTTTGTCTGTTTTAAATCATTTATTATAATACCTGTCAACTGATACAATTTCTATGGTCTCCCTCTACACCTGAGGAAGCCCAGTTTGGGTGAAACGTGTCAGGTGGGAAACCTAATCGCTATCGCTTATGTAGTATGATGAATTAACTTATTGTTACTACCTGTTGCCAAAATTAGTGGTCAGTTGTTAGTTTAGCAATAACCCAAGAGACAATAGTCTCAAACTTTTAAATTATGTTTGAAATCAATAAAATTTTGTGTTTTTATTCTTACCTACTCTGCCCTTTAAAAGCTTGTCTCTGTCTCTCTCTCTTTCTCTCAGCTATATATTCTCCTCAGGTCTCTCTCCTGGCTTCCGAAGGTCTTTCCCTAGGCCTCTCAGGCTTCTCCCCAGACCTCTCCTCTGCCTTCTCCTTAGGCCTTTCCCCAGGCTTCCCCTCTGGCCTCTCCCCTTGAGCCACACCTGGTCTCAGGCTCCAACTCTGCCCAGGTGTCTCAAAGATACACTCCCTTTTTATACCATCAGCAAGGTGCTTCCCAGCCACCCTCAGTTTCAGGCCTGGAAGAGGGATGCAGTGTCCGGCCCGCCAATTTCATCCAAGACACTCTGGGCCTGTATCCCAAATAAAGAGCCATAAATCTGCAGCAGCACAATATTTTCCAGCTTTATCTGGGCCTTTTAATCTCTTTCCAACGTACAATAGAGGAAGATGCTGCCAAAGTCCCACCACATTTGTCCTCACATACCACACAATGCTACAACACACATACAGTATACACATGTGTACATGCATTGCATACATATGCATATACACACCCTCACATTATACACAAACACACACTGCATACCCATACATTCACATACATGCACACTGCAAACACACTGTAATAATACACAATAATTTAGCTTTTGACTAGCTGTCCCTTCCTTGAGTTCCTAATACTGTGGTGCTGAGGGGACAGGCCCCATGGACCCTGTTTAAGGCTGCCTTCTTCTTGCCTGCAAACAATTTGCTGCAGTTGCATTGGGATCTGGAACATCAGGATAGAGTCTGGCACATTTCTTGTGGTCGAATTTGGGATAATTTGCTCATCCCTAGTGATTTTATTACCTGGAACTCAGAGGTTGAACATGGGACAAATAATGTTTGAAAGGGAGAGAAAAGACATGTGCAATCAGACTGGGCTCAGCTTCTCAAGGGTGCCAGGCTTACTCCTCTGGATCCAATTAGACGGAATTAATGCTGAGGAGATGTCCTGGTCTGCAAATGACCTCATACAATTCTGGCTTTCCAACTACAACTGGCACGCTAATGCCATTAAATCCTAAATCAATTCTCAAACAAAAGTGAATAGGAAAGTAAAGCCCCAAAATTTGTTAGTTCCAAAGGTTTTACTGATTCTCGGGACATCTTCCCAGAACAAACATGAAACCAACTGTTACTGAAGTCAAATGCATCTGAAACTAGCAGGCTGGGAATTTATGTGTCCAATTTGGGCAGAGGAAGTACAATAGGTTAGTTTCAATAAAATCCTTTTATGAAAAATGCTAGTTCCCTGATGGTCATAAAAACTTGATTTTGAAACTACCCTGAAACAGTATTCAGAAGAATCAAAACTCTCTATCTGCATTTTTATTCTGGGTCTTTCAATCAAAAAGTATTAAAGCAGATCAGTGGGAAAGCCAGGCAACCAGCATTTTCCATAAAGTTTTTACTTAAAGTGAACCTATCATCAACCTAAAGCTGCGTACACACTTCCAATAAATGTTGTTGGAAACAAACGACTAACGACTGATCATCCGAGAATCGTTACCAAAAAAGTGCATAACGACTGACCAACAACGCCAACGACCCTCCTGTCGGATCTAATTGAGCAACGATTGTTCTCTATCTATGGTGTATGGTCGTTCAGTGACCATGGATGTTTCTGCAATACACTTTCTCCTGTACATGTCACTTCCTGCATCGTTCAAACGATCGTATCTAGCGTGTGTACATTATTGGTGGATTATATTTGAACGATCGTATTGTTACAGCATGTACAGAATTGTGCACAATACTATCATTCAAATATAAACGTGCATAATCGTTGATAGGTCTGTTTTCTAACGATAATTGTTGGAAGTGTGTACCTAGCTTAACCCTTTATTATATTGAAAATTTTAATTTATTTATTTTTGATACTTTTCTATAAATTTGAATTGGGGAACTCCTCCCCTTTTGTTTTTACCACCACGGTGGAGAGCACTGAAGAGACAATCCGCAGCCTCATGGGATATATACATCACAAGTCTCTGGAGGCTGCGGGCTGCTCAAAAAAAAACAGTTCCACACTGCGCATTCCCCTTCTTTTCCTAATGATAGTTCCGCTTTAACTTTTTTTTTTCATTTTATACCTAACCATAATTCAAACAAAAAATGCTTGCACTTCTGAGCCTGAACATCTTGTGGCTGTTTTCTGTATCTACTGAAACTCTTGAGTATTATAAATAAAGGATTTAAAAGGAATTTAAAAGCAAAATACTGCTTTTGTTCATTTTATTTATGGAGTTTGAACTTCTACTTTAATTTTTATGTTTTTGTATACCTGTATGTTTTTCTACTTGATTGTTAGAACAGATATTTAAAGGATTTATTTTGCAGTGTAAAACAAGAGACCTGCTTCTTCCATTACACAAATAGTTTGGAATAGTACTGAACATGAGAACAGATCTTTGTGTTCCTGTTGTTTCCAAGGCCCCATTTTTACACTGCGGAGGTGTGGTGTTTATATCAACAGTAGAATACTGGAGAAAAGGATGGGAAAAGCGGAAATTATAAAAGCTCTGTTGGCCACAAGTTGAGCGCATGTGTGAAATGACAATAAACATTTTAGTTGTACTAAAAAATGCATTTATTGCAACTATAGTGGGGCAGTGCAAATTCCTGACATAAGGTGGAAAGCAGCTAAATATGTGTTTAAATTACATATAATGCAAATTTTTTTTGTAATTCTGTTCAGTCGGTCATGTAATCAAGGTACTCCTACCAGACAGCACAGCCACAGCACCTATCTCGGACATGCACAGAAGGAGCTTTTTCCTGCATTGGGGAAAAAAACATGATCTCAGGACTCTTTTTTTTCCTTCACAGGAGGCTACGTCAACAAATCTTGCTGTTGTGCAGTGCGAAATGAGGTTACGTAGCCAGAAGACGGAGCAAGATGGTGGCACCCAGTGCTCTCTCTTTTACTGGGGAGGAAGTTGTATTAAAACGGCACAGGACCTAATCAAGGACATTTCCCGTGGGATTGAGGGATCTACGGAATTAAGGTTAGATTTTTTTTTGTTTAGTTTTGCTTTAACTGGTCACTATGAACATTGTCAATATTATTTACATAGTGTAACATTTAATGTGAGAGCTCACACAGGACACTAAGATCACAGAAGCAATTTTATTCCTCCAGTTATATCCATGCATGATGTGTATATATACGGTAATTTGTATATTTGATATTTTTTCCTGACATATTGTAATATAGTTACAGTTGGTAAGTGATTGCATTATTTCTTTTTCCATTCAAAATAAATTCAGTGTCTGTTGTTATTTGCTTAGCTGTTTGCTGGTCTTTTCACAAGGATATAGTTTCATCAGGTTTGTTGACATGTTGCTTAGATACTCAGAGATAGCAGATGTATTGTAGTTACTGCAGCAACAAGTGGACACCAGCATTCCTCTGCAGCAAGGAAGGAGAGTCTGCTGTCTGAAAGTGGTCAAAAGAAGAATAATAATTTAAGCTGAGCAGGTGAGGAATCAATATTCAACAATTCCTTGGAAAAATCTCTTTATCAGCAAATCAGAAAGCAGTGCCCCGGAAGGAAACCAATCCACTCTTAGAAATGCTGATGCACTGAAATATCCTGGGATGCCTCCAAATCCCCCTTTTTTAAGTTTGTTAGAAATTGTTATTAATTAAATTAATCAAACCCTGCACAAAGATCTTATATGCATGACTTGATTAAATTTTGTTTTTGTTAAATGTGTTTTTGCTATGTGTGTGTGTGTGTGTGAAATAGAGTTTATTTATTGATGGATAGTAGGGTTTTAAATCAGCAAAGTGAAAATTAGTAAATCCAGTGGTTCAGTTGTGTTAACCCTTTTTTTTTTATTTCTTTAAGCGAACCTTTAATATTATTCTCGCTAGATAGAAGAAGGTGTTTATGGTTGGGTGCTCACTGTGATAAGCTACCTGATCGGGAACTGTGGTGTGGTGAGGTTCCCAAAAGGGCATAAAAGTGAGTTGGCCCCATCTTGTAATCCTTGGCTTTCTGTGGCAAGTGATACTGGCAGAGCAGAAGGTGAGCACAGGTTGGTGTTTGCTGAGGCAATGTGGTACAGGCTTGGGATGAAACTTGTGAATTATATGGCCACCTTGGCTGTAAGCCAAACATATCCCCCCCAAAAAAAGAGAGTGTCTACTTCTTTATTAAATCCACCTCATTGTATTGCAGTATTGGATTTATTATTATTATCATTATTATTATTTTATATTTTTATTGTTTCTGTTCTGCAATGACATTAGGTTATGTTCACTAATTATATGGATAAGGATCTCTATTTTAAGCTATGTAACTGTAATTTCCATTCTATCTTAAACCACAATCTTTTAGTAAAGATTCTGACCTCTGGTGTTTTAGCTGTGTAAACTGAACCTAGTAAATGTACTAACATTCTAATTTTGGTATATACTAGTGTGGTTAGTATTTCCGCCATTTATATTTGATACAAGCATGCACATTGCTTTTCGGAATTAAGGCTTTTCAAAGCATGAGCCATCCCACTCCAAAAACCTCTATTATAAAAGACCAAAATAACTGGTTCAGCAGAATGCACTAATTGCTTCCATGATTTTTCCACCATTTAAGTTTGGAATTTGAGCTGACAATACAATGCAAGATTAGCAATCCTTTCTGACCTAATGTTTAGCAATGTCTACTGAACCACCAAAATCAGGCAGGAATATTTTAAAAATTTGTAGGAGATTCTGTTTTTATTGGAGGGGCCTAAATACATTGCAATACTAAAATGCAGGTCTGAAAGGTCAAACTAATCTGTGGGTAAAGTCAGTTCATCTGTGTACAGCCAACACTCTTCAAGGAAGTCAGGCCATTTAACCCTTTCATGACCAGAGGCTTAGAACAATTTTAGCAGTTAGCAACTCATCAGTTTGCATGTTATCTTGTATCTCTGTGGAAATACCTTGCCTACCTATATCATGCTTAAATAATTTTTATAAATATTTATAATCTAAAAATGCAATTTACATCTAAAGGCTTATTGTATTTATTATAACTTTATTTTTTACTGCAAGCGTGCTCTTGCTGTGCAAAACAAAATGACAACAGTTTTGATTTGTGATCTCCATGAGTAGTTGTCATGATAGTCAGAAAATCGAGATGCAGTTATGATGACAGGAAAGTAATCAGTGACAGTCACGTTTTAAAGCAAGGATATTTTTTTTTTATTTTGGTACTATTACAAAAATGTGTTGCTGGTGGCTGTAGTTTTCTTTAATTATTCCCTGAAAATGGAATGTTGACTTACAAATTGCACCATTGAGCAATTAAATTCCTGTGAACCTTTGCTTGGCCACAGGCTAAGAAAAAATGTATTGAGTTATTTGGCTGAAATCAAGTTCCATATCTACTGGGCACTACTTCGGGCTGTACTTATTTGAAAGTTTGGCATACACTAACCTTTTGTCTTATGTTTACTCAATGTCCTTTTCTGTTAAGAGAATATTAGGAGCATTACCCACATAGAGCCTGTACACATGGCTTTGGGGGCTCCTATACAATTTTTATTATTGACTAGTATTTATATAGTGCCATCTAGTATTTATATACCTAAGTCTAAGGTAGATTTTGGGGGAAGCCAATTAACCTAACTGCATGCTTTTGGAATGTGGGACCAAACGGGAGTACCCCGAGGAAACCCAAGCAGAGGGCTGTCTCTGATCCAACGGGAAATGCCCACATTTAGTGCTAAAGTGTCCATAGCCCACAAAGTTTTCACAAATTATTGACAGGATGTATATCTTAAACAAAATATAATATAGTTAATATTGACAATGTTCATTTTTAATGCATATTCCAGGAATTAAAATGAAAAATTCTCCCATAACTGGATGATGAGGAAGATCCACCCCAAAAACATATTACTTTAACAGAGGACACCGTCAGAAAAAGTAGCATGCTAAAAAATACATTAATCTTCCAAAGAAGGTTTTCACGGCACTTAGGCTAAAAGGATCTTCCCTGATGACCAATAGGAAAGACATATCTAAAACCATTCAAGAAATTAAAGAAAAGTGTGCTAATTCAATATCATCACGTAAAGCTATCAGGCCAGAAACTGCAATATTAGTCAAAAGGTCAGCTACAGGAAGTATGTCACAAAGCCAGGGCAACCGACCAATTATCCCTCCTCGAAGACAAGGTTTTAAAGTGTGTTACATCTGTGGAAGGGAATTTGGTTCAAAGTCTATTGCCATACATGAACCCAAATGCCTAGAAAAATGGCACGTAGAGAATGAAAATCTGCCCAAACATCTCAGGAGACCAGCCCCAGTGAAACCTTCAGTGGCTGCACATAGCTCCCATATTGATGAGAATGAAGCGGCTTGGCATAGCTCTCAAGCACAACTTTTACCATGTGGGAACTGTGGTCGTACTTTTCTTCCAGACCGTCTTCTTGTGCACCAGAAAAGCTGTACACCAAAGAACAAGAATTTAGGATCTCCCCAATCCCAAGTTAGCAAGACTGTAACACATACCAGTTCCTTGACAGCATCTGAAACAGCCTGTGGTTTTTCTGATACTAAGAATCTTAGCAATCCAACAAAACCAAAAACATTAATTTGTTATATCTGCGGAAGAGAGTTTGGCACCAAATCTCTCCCAATCCATGAACCAAAATGTCTTGAGAAATGGAAAATAGAAAATGATAGGTTACCCAAAGGGCAAAGGAGACCAGTTCCTCAGAAACCTGAAATGGCTTTATCCAAAGGGGTCAGCCGAGAGGAACAAAATCAAGCAGCTTGGCAAAGCTTTAAGGATCAGTTGCTGCCTTGCCCAAACTGTAATAGAACTTTTGCAAGTGACAGACTCCCAGTCCATCAAAAAAGCTGCAAGGCCAAACCTGTAGATTCCAGCATCAAGAGCACAAACATGCTCAATAAAACAGAGAAGCTTAAAAGTGAAGATGCAGATTCAAAAAGCCATAAGGTAAAGGGCTAATATTCTATTTCAGTTCTTTTTTTCTGTGGGTAAAACATAAAATAAGATAAGAGGCTTCATTTGGAAATGGTAAAAAGGATCATAGAAAAATTGGTTTACTGTCTAAAGCTTCTGGTTTTATCTCTCTTCTCTCTTTCCTTATCCATCTAATGTGGGTTTATGTTCTTCTGTGTATGCGCATGAACTTTAAATATACATATAGTGTGTGTGTCTCCGTAAATCACTAAAGTTCACTAGCATCTAGTAGGTTTTCAATACCAAGGTATTTAGCTGTTTCCCTAACAGTACACACAAGGATACAACATCTGCCTTTAGGAGTCTACTTCATATTTTAGGGAAAGTATAAAATTACAGATGCCACAGAGTATCTTTAAAGCAGAAATTACTACACTATTTATTTTTCTAGACATAACAAATACTGAATTAAAATATTATAATTTATAAACTAATAAATCTGATCTTTTAAAATGATGAAGCAATATTTATTCATGGGAATGCAGCAACTTATCACAAGTGATATGATTTCCTTGTTCACATTAAAGGTGTTGAGTGTTTGTGCTACAATTGGGGTAAATTTCTTTACCATACGAAATCTCTGTGTTTTTTCGTTCCATGCAATGCAAAGTTCTGGGTTGTGTCTCAATGTAAATTTTGTCCCAAGTGATATTTGAAATATTTGTCTGTTAAGGCATCTCTGCATGCAGATGATTGGATGGTTAATTTTAGCACAGTTTCACCTCGTTTACATTTACCAACACAACCCCCTTGCAAGGTGATAGTTCTCGTTGCTAAGTCCCCTGCCTATATTCTTTTAGTGATAATCAATTATTTTGTCACATTTTACCCATTCAGATCAAAATGACATCTGTGCAGATACTCCACCACCCCTCCTGGCAGCTAAACTAATAGAACTATAATTTTACACCACCTCACTACACCTCCTGTATGTGGGTGTGCTTAGTCTTGAGCAGCTAATCATCAAGCCCTGACAACCCAATAGGGGCGGGCGCGATGACCATTTCTATGTGGTAAAAAAGCTTTGACAGAGTGCCATGCTGCAGAGGTAAGGCATAAAATGCGTTGTACTCTTGGAAACACACGAGCAAATAATTACACAGAAATTGTCGAGAAACTCTTGGAGAGCTAAAAAAGTCTTGGTTGCAATATGAGCATCAAGGTGCATTTTCTGCATAGCCATCTTTTTAACTTCCCAGAAAACCTTAGCGCAGTCAGTGATGAGCAAGGTGAACAATTCCACCAAGATTTGAAGGTCATGAAAGGACGGTATCAGGGTAGATGGGATGTATATTTGATGGCTGACTATTGTTGGAGCCTGGTTCATTTTCAAATGTTTTACTGTAAAAAAGATTTCATAGAGTAACAATAAATCCTTTGTATGCATAAAAGATATTTAAATAAACAGTACAACAGTACAAGTTATTGTTTCATTATTTTTTCATTGTATGTAAAATTTGTATGTTTTTTGACAAAAATGGTGGGTACCCTGTATCATAAAAACTGGATGTGATAGCAAAAAAATGGGTTCATTTCTGGATTCAGCACCCAAAAACTAGTAAAAAAAAGTGTAAGATCTAACTCAACAAAAAATGCATTCCCCAGTGTTATTTATGCAACAATTTCTAATCTTTCCATGACATAAGTTACCGTATTTTTCGGCGTATAAGACACTCCGGCATATAAGACGCACCCAATTTTAAAGGAGGAAAATCTAGAAAAAAAAGATTCTGAAAGATTATTCCCCT
>NC_092863.1:62586213-62692328 GCF_032062135.1 Pyxicephalus adspersus | reverse complement strand
TCTGATAAATTGGCACAGAGTGATCAGAAGGGGTTGAATTGGCACAGGGCGATTTATCCCCTGCTGATCATCCCTTGCCACTTACCTGTCCGTTTCTCTCCACCGGCTTGCTTCCGGGATCGCGGGGGCACGCTTGCTTCCGGGATCGCTTGTGCAGGCTTCTCCTCGCTGGGTCTGCAGGAAGGCGGAGACACGCGCTGCAGCCAGGAGGAGAGGAGAGAAGACGAGAAGCACGCGGGATCGCGGTATCGGGTAAGTAGGTTTTAATTATTTTTAAAACTTGCATTCGCCGTATAGGACGCACCCACTTTTCCCCCCCAGTTTTGGGGAAGAAAAAGTGCGTCTTATACGCCGAAAAATACGGTATATATTTCTGTTTTTTATACAGACTCTTGAGTAATATTGAAATTAATGGAGAAAGCCTTTTTGATGTGTATGGTGGTATTACATACACGGTTGTCTTTCCACTAGTCAATTTCCAGTACAGCAAAGGTTTAAAGTATGTCCCAAAAATATTTTACATGTACCTATCCAAGAAAATGGAGGGAAAAAAAGAAAAAACCCTGAAAATGAGACCTTACTACCAACATTTAAGGGAAGCCGACTGTGAGAAGCATTTTTTGCCATATTATTTTTATTTATTACTTCTTTGAATGTTTATAGTGAAGAGTCTGAACAGTATTTCTTGGATTTTTTTCCTTTGTGTGACATGATAGAGTAGGATATACCCTGTGTTTTGTTGTTTGTGCCCCTGTTGGGGAGATATCCTTGCTTTTTTGTACTGGTAACCACCAGTTGATGTCCAGTCCTTCACTCTGCCACTAGTGACACTCTCCTGATTTTAAGGAAACGCAATATGGATGCTGCCTTATTCCATATTGCCCAGATGCCTAGGATGGTAAGTGCAGTATTTTTGAAATGCCATTCTTGGCTTCTAGACCAATATCAACAGATGTTGGTTGGGTTTATTATTAATACAGTATGACCTACAATGTTTGGCATCGGCATGTATAAGAATTGAAAGTGTGAGCTTTTTGCTAGTGTATAATATGAAGGTATGATTAGCTTAAGATGAAGAGCTTCATCTTAAGGTAAGGTAAGGTCTTCAAGCTTAGTCTGATATTGACCAAAAATCCAGGTCCTACTCTATATGCAAGACTGAAGCCATGCAGTATGCTTGGAAGTGTTAGACTATGAACTGCCATAAACCAAACAGTAGTAATACCAGATCATTAGTCGCTTCTTCCCTAAAGGGTTGTATACCTGCCAGGTTTATCTAAAGCACAAATACCGAAGCTTCATTGTGTGGGTTGAGTTGAGCAATTGCTTTAAGATTTAGCTGCATAGTCAACTCATGAGTAGTTTTATTAGGAAAGTATTAACTTTTCTTGCAGAAAGGGTTTCTGGGTTACCTTAAAACTACAAGTCTGCTTTAAGAAAATAAATGAATGTAAAACTAACCAAGCATACACCAACAACAGCTTGATATAGTTGAACCTTTCCGTTAACATGTGGACCTATGAGTGTTATCTTGACCTTAACACATGAATGCACGTGGACAAAAAACTACATACGTATATTTTTTATTTGATTTGATTAGATTATTTTTATCTAAGTTTTAACAATGTGTCCAAATAAAAGGCATGGGAAGTATCCCTGACTAGCAGTCTGCCTATTTTTCTAATGACCCTGTCAGCCTCTCTATGTTCTGCCTGTTTAAACAGAATTTCTGTATCTAAACTGGGTTGGTGGTTTTTGAAGACTTCAAACTTGTGTGGTCATTAAGGGAAAACCAAACAGCCTTTATTGTTTAATTGCTTGTGAATAATTGGAGCAAAGCTGCTATTTTGGAGGAGCATTGCTATCAGGCAAGTGTTCCTATTGCTTTGAACGTGTCCCCATCTTGATGAAAATAAACATCTGTTAAATATCATCTGAACACTTGCTGTGTTTTATTATTTTTAAACCTTTCTTTATTCAATATGATTTATCTCAGGAAGCCATTCTATTTTGTTTGAAGTAAATATCTAACAGAATGACAGCTGGATCTCAGCACATCCCACAAGCTTCTCTTCTCTTTGTATTTAAATATCCTCGTTTAGCTACAAGTATAGAAGTTATTTAGGCAAAGTAATATTTATTATCAAGGTAAAAAAAAAATGTACAGTGCTGCGTATTATGTTGGTACTACAAAAAAACTGTTTTTTAATAATAAAAATAATAACTATGGATCTGTGATGCTATTTTTTGGATAGCTTTAAACATACAGGTTGATTTAAAAATGTTTAGGTAATTCACTTAGTAATGTGAATTATCACTCTGGGCTTGATTTCTTAAGGCTCTCTAAGACTGGAGAGGATAGACCTAATGTGGGTGAACCTGTGTGATACAGTAACCTGGATTGGCTTGAAACCATTTGCCAACAACAGCAAATGGTTTTTGAAAAATCTAGGTTAGGTTTACTGGATCACCCAGGTTCCCCCGTGAAAGAGAGAGCTTTAAAAAATCAGGCCAATTGTAATCAATTATTTACTAAATTTACTGCGTTCTGCTTTTAATATTCTAAAATTGTTTGTTACTGGCTGGATACTGGCCCTAAAGTACTGGTGTTGGACAGCCCTGCCTTAAGCCAAGGGTTCCAATATTGTACCAAATCTATATTATATGCAGTAGATATGTGATTTGTTCACATTTCCCCCAAAAATAAGCTAACAATGAGTTAAAAAAAACTTGGATAACCAAAAAAGGCAAGATACAACTAAAGTGTATTATTTTGAAAAGTTTCCCACTAAATTATATACCTAGAGTTCTGATAAAATTTGAAGCTACTACTGGCCTAATATATCACCAAATCTATTTTACATTTTCTCAGAAAATACATAATTGTATCCCCAGCAAAACTGCAGGTCAGGTATACCTAAAAAAATGTATACATTCCATTTTTAACCACACTAGGCAATTAATGGATTCAATATACATCCATTCTTTAAGCCTCAATTTATTAACTCAAATGTATCTCTTTATTTTCTCTTCACCTTCATTCCAACTTGCTTTTACGCTTTACATTTTTGTGTCTTTTTTTCTTAAATTCATTATTTTAATGAAATTAAATATTTAAACATGTTTTATTATAATTTCTGTATAATTTGTATAAAAGTATTTACACCAAATAGCTGGAAAATCAGAAATGATGCACTTTGAAAAATGTGTTTATATAAATCAAATCGGTAAACTGGGTATTATATATGGGATAAATGAGTAAGTGAATACAAGGTACATCAATATGGTGGAAGTAACAGCTCACACCTTTTTAATAGATCCTAATGTTTCAGCATACGTTGGGTTGTACTAACACCATAATACTACTACAGCACATTTTCTTTTAGTAATTGTTTTAGTAATGTACTCACAATGGGCCTGATTTAATAAAGCTCTCCAAGGCTGGAGAGGATACACTTTCATCAGTGAAGCTGGGTGATCCGGCAAACCTAGTCCAGGATTCAAATCATTTGCTAGCAAATGACTTTGAAGAAATTCATTTCACGTTTGCTGGATCAGCCAGCTTCACTTATGAACAGCTTTATTAAATCAGGCCCATTGACTTTTGTGCTAAGGATCAGTGACTACATTTCTTTGGTTGAGTTTTCCTACATAACAAGATTGGTGTATCAACACTGCTAAACATCAAATAATAAAGTATTACTATTACAGTCTGTAAACTCTTTGTAACATAGCAAACATTATTTTACCCTTTACCAAACCATTGCTCTATTCTACAATAATTTGGCTCATCACCTAGAAACCGTACCATGTTCCAGTGTGGCCAAATCCATCAACAGTTAAAGGGATAAGTTACCATGATTGGGGTGAGGCAACTGGTACACTGGAGAATAACTAATGGATCACCTGGCCAGGGCTGATCCACTATGATGACTCTTTACCACTATAATTTAAGGTACTGACTTTTACTCTTTGCTGTTTTCCCTTCAGTGTGTCATAATAACCAGTGGTTTTTCACTATTTATTATTTTACACTGCATTGAATTGAACAACTGAATGCATTGTGCAGTCAACATCTCTTTAACTGCAATTACTTTTTGTATGTTGTAAAATATTTCTTGGAAATGTTTTGCTGAAAAAAATATGAATGATTTACATTTTTATTATTTTCCATAGTGAACCCTAAAATGTATTAGGCATTCATAGTCCACCATTATGCCAAAAAAACAAAAAAAAGTCCCTAAATAATTTTCCTTTCATTACAAAAATTATTGCTTAGCTGGGCAGATTGTCAGCTCCATTACTGACGTAGAACAGAACAATATTAATTTTGCATTACACAGAATGCTTCTTTGTACTTTTATAGTTAATTCACTAATACTTAAAATTACAAAATGTAGTCTAGATTGGTTTATATGCATTATAAAGAACAGATTTCATTAACAAGCTAGAGAAGTCATTGATAAACTGCATAATAAAGTCAATTTCAACCCAGACACTGTGTCATGAGAATAAGAATATTTTTTTTATAATATTTAAAAAAAGGTCTTGGCAGAACATTTAGGTTGGAGAGGCCTGATCTTATTGAATTACATTAGAAATGTCGGCACTTCACTTGCTAGCACTTTTACATTGGTCATTGAACATGAGAGATCATCTGGAATTTACAAATGATCTGACTTGTGAAAAGCTGGAATGGTGATAGCTTGTTTCTTTGATCTAAAGCATAAAACCACAAATTTCTATTGTCAATTAATCAGCTTATGAACTAATGTTCCCTTGTCTAAATACCAAATATAAATGTTATTTTTTTTCTACAGCATTAGTAGCTGTTACACATTTTTTTATTAATATGTAAAAATGAAATTGTTGTTTGATTTGTGTTACTGTATTGAACATAATTTGTCTGGTTCTCCATGAGCTGCCTTAACACTTCATAAATTCCTACACGCATTATGATCTCAAGTTGGTGCCTGCTTCTGCCAAAATGTTGTACTAGAAACCTTTAAAACTAATATTGCTCTATGACATTTCAGCGACCTCCATCTTAGAAGAATTATATAGAATAATGCTGTCATTTTGTTTTTGTCTTTAAAATTTATAGTTGAATTGAAAAATATTCAACATTTTATGCACATTTTTAAGTGTAAGAGTAAGCTTTAAACATTTGTAAAAGTGCTTATTGAGTTTTTTGAACTAGTCCTCAAGTTTAGTTTTTTATATAGTATGATGGATAGGAAAGCTGATCTATGTGAATATACAAATACTTTCTGAAATTCTTTTATAATGCCCAACCTCTCATACATTAACCACATACAGATATTTGAGTTTATGACTCTGCTTTTTCTAAATAAAGGATATTTTAGGCAGGCATACCAAAAACTTGTCAGAAGCCAAAAATAGTTGCTTCTTGAAAACTGCTGCATTTGAATAACCTTAACTGAATCAACTAACCTAGCACATTTTCATGTAGCTACAGCTACATTCTTCTCTATAATGCTTAACCTTATCTATATTAGTCAAATATTATAGATATTAAAACACGGTTGTCTGTTTTGTGTGAACTTTTTCTTCTTGTGGGTTTGCTTTTCCAACTTTTCCCACTTTTGATTCTTTAAATTAATAGATTGAATATTAGTCTATTATATCCCAATTGCATCAGATATTTCATATTTAAATTATATGATAACTATTACAGGTCACTAAAATGCAATAATAATTTTTGTTGCTTTGCAGCTTGACGTTGAACTTGATGGACATGTTTCTCTAACACTATTATTGTCATATTGATGTGTTGGTAGTAAAATTATGAGAATTAAGTCAAATCACTGACTGTCCCAAAACAGTCCAGTTCTATAAAATTTGCTGACGTAGTCTTTTCTATGGCTTAGGAGACTGTGTAAGTCTCTTCCGACAAAAGTCTTCCTTTTCGCCTGTCTCCAATGCGCCCTGCTAAAGTACACTGAGCTGTGCATGTGCAGGAATTGTGTCCATGTAAACATGTCATGTAATTCTGACCCAGCCAAAGAAGATGGATCATTATTCCAAGCCCAGAAAAAGACTAGGTAAATATGGAAGCACTAAGGACTAGGGGAAACAAGGTTACTGTGGCACTGGAGGGTGGGGAGTACTCCTTTTGCCAGGAAAATCTTCCAAATTCTGAAAATATGCTGCACATACCTAAATATTAGGGGACCCATTTCTACCTGTTTAATTCCATTTGAAGATATAATGTAGCTGGCTAAAACTCTATATAAATTTCTGAATCATGATGAACGGTTACAATTTTTTCTCAATTTTAAGTTTCTTGTTTTATGTTGATAACATTTAGGCAAAGAAATTCACTTGGAATACTTTAAAAAACATTTGTCTTTCCAGCCACCTGCATTAAAAGCACCTCCAACAGTCGTGTGCTACATCTGTGGTCGTGAGTTTGGCACAAAGTCTATTGGTATACATGAACCTCAGTGTCTAAAGAAGTGGCATGTTGAAAATGACAAGTTACCTAAGAATCTTCAAAGACCTGAGCCAAAGAAGCCAGAGGTCAGAACAATAGGAGGTAAGATTTCAAAGAAAAAAATGCTTCACCTGATGCTGGGCATTTATTTTTTTTAATAATTTATTGCATTCCTATAACTCTGTTGTGAATGGGCATCCCTTTTGCTGTGTTCTCCCATGGGAACTGCAATTACATTAGGTTTTAATGTGATTGAATGGTGTAAATGGCCAACATAACAGCTTCACTTGAAGAATCTTCTATGAAATTCTGAGGTATGTATGAAAAAATAGGGAATCTATGACAGCTTCTTTCAACCTAATTAACAAAATACAGGGATTACTCCCATAGTAATTGTATTTGGGACTTTCATATTCTTTAACATTTAAAGTCAGGTGTTCAGCTAAGTAAGTCAGGTTAACTGAAGGACTGGATAGAGCATGACTCTTATAAACTTATTTTACCTATAAATATAGCTTTATGGTTGGAGGGAGACTTGACAATGGGATGAAAGCCATGAATCTGACTTTCATTGAAACATTTCTTAGTAAAGATTTTATTACTGCCATTGAAACACTGGCCCTGATGAAAGCTCTCCAAGGCTAGAGAGAATACACTTTCATCAAGGAAGCTGGGTGATCTAGCAAACCTGGAATGGATCTGATCCAGGATTCAAAGCATTTGCCAGCAAATAGCAAATGGCATTGAAGAAATCCATCCCAGGTTTGCTGGATCACCCAGCTTAACTGGTGAAAGTGTATTCTCTCCAGCTTTAATAAATCAGGCCCACTGGATCTGGAAGATTCTCCACAGGGGAATGTTTCAGAGAATGACAGTTTAGCTGCTTTAAAAATAGACCTCAATGTAAAGCATTACATTCATTGTTAGATAATATTTAAAAAAATGTCTATAGACAAAAAAAGAAATAAAAAAAAAAATAATAAAATATGAAACAGGTTAGAGTCGACACAAACAAAATTACCACCCCCACTGCAAAATGTTGTCTGTCTCAAAAACTCAAGACGACATATGAAAAACACATAAAAATATTTGGTGCCCAAAGTAAATAGTTCCTAACACAATCTATGCTACACTTCTTGTTCTAACAGCATAAGCTGTGGGATATGAATCACATTAAAACTGGGCAGAGGAGACATCATAGTTCTGCCAACAGCAGAGACAGTGTAATATGTAAAAAATGCATGGATCTTAGCAGAAATCAGCAATGTCTGTTGTTCTGACTTTGAAAATGTAAAATCATTCAAATTGATATAATATTTCATTGTATGTCATTCCAGGAAAAGATTGTTAACAAAAGAGAAACAGCTTAACTTTGAAATAAATTACCAAAGGCTTTTCTATTTTGTGTAAACAAGAGACCGTATTAAATGAAGAATGAAAACAAAATATGCAGCAATTATTTTGCATAAATGAAAAAATATAAACTTATAAAATCTATGGCCATTAGTATAACGCATCAGGACAATAAAGAAAACCTATGATTTGCCCATACTCAGCTCTAGTTTTGTTGAATCTGTTTCCCTTGCTAGCTGGCAACATTTCTGATCCACTTTTTCAATCAATCTATTCATTTGCAATTAGGCCTGATTTATACATTGTAATCTAGTCAACAATGAAAGGTAAGATTGCATATTGCAAGTTCTATGTCCATGTTTATCAGTACATTTAGAATATGCAAAAGAAAGGTTAAAAGTTGTGTCAATAACTCTCTTTTCTTTTTCTTCTACATTGCAATTATTGACTGCTGCAAATATTTCTAAACCTTCAAAACTGTTTTTTGAATTTACAAAAAACCCGTTTCTCTTAGAGCTGTTTATTTCAAAGAGGCTAGACGACTTTATTCAGGTGCCAAGATCTTGTGGGCAACATAGTGAGATACAGTCACCATTCATTTCCTCTTATGAAACCTGTAAAAGGGAGAGTCAGTTTGGCATAACTATTGTTGACTGGTAGCTATACAAGTGCGGAAATGTGCAAAAGCTGATGCATAAAGTGTAATAGCAAAAATAGTTGGTTAATTACTCTAACAAACATTTTAAGTGTAGCCAGTCTGTATCTTATTTTTTTTATTTTTTTTTAGATTTATTGCTAAATGGTCACCTAAGCCATATCTTAGGGCAGCATAAAACAAAGTTCTTGAAAATTGTCCAGTTTCTTCCACTTTAGTAACATAGTATTTTAATTAAAGTGTTCAGTGGGTGGTTTTGATTGGTCGACAATGGTTGTTTTGTGTCCCTCACACACACCCAGACTTGGACACTATTTATTTAGGATGCTCCTGACCTTGTATTAAACGGGAACTCCATAAGTTTTTCCATAATTGACATAAAGACATCAGAAGCCGATGTTTCTGAACCACATAGGGTATTCTTTTGAGTAACATCTCAAGTGATATCACTCTGATTTGAAAACAGGATCTTGCAGGGTACTGAAATGTTAAATAAGGACCAGACTATAACTATACTAAGGTATTTCTTTGTGGCTTTAGTTGTGGGCATCCTTCCATTTATTGTTAATAAATACAGCATATGTCGTGTCAGTTTCTTCAAACAGCTTCTTCTAGCACCCAAGGGTAAAATGAGCCAAAGTTTTTCTCAGTTTTTTTCCAATACCCCGAACTGGAAAATTCTTTAAAGTTTATTATAATTATCCCCTTTCAATTTTCATACTTTAAACCTTCAATACACAGAGAAACCAACATGACTATCAATATTATGATATCCTTGTACCTTGAGTATAAACAGTGGTTTGTATATTCTACAGATCAGAGCAAAGAATGTGTTCATAACTCTATATTCAAAAATTCCTCAATTGCACTTAATTTCATGAAACATTAAATGTTAACCTTAGTGCTGTTAAATTAGTAAGGATCACAGTATGTGACAAACTAATATTCAATATATGTATAAGATATAATCTCATACATATATACCAGAATCTCACCACATACTTGGTCACTACACAAAGCAGAAATAAGGATCTGGTAAACTGATGTGAATTTATGTGCTTATATTAAATCTACAGAAATAATGCCCACATTGGATACAATATTAAACTTTAATGTCCGAAAAATGTAATTAAAAATCAATTAGATATTTATTTAACATAATATATATTATAGAGTCTATATTTACGAATCTGGTTTGACAAACAGTTACACATTGGGCCTGATTTATTAAAGCTCCCCAAGGCCGGAGAAGATATACTTTCATTAGTGAAGATGGGTGATCCAGCAAACCTGGAATGCATTTCTCTAAAGTCATTTGCTAGCAAATGTTTTGAATCCTGGACTGGATCCATCCTAAGTTTGCTGGATCACCCAGGTTCGCTGATGAAAGTGTATCTTCTCCAGCTTTGGAGAGCTGTAATAAATCAGGCCCATTGTGCTTATATTCACCATTACTTAGTATACTGAAGCAGAAATAAAAGACTCATACTTCTGGCAATGCTCCTATGAAATGCTGGAGCTTTGTTTGGGTTGAGTTTTAGGGACTGCTACAGGTATGTAGGATTTATAGATTGGTAATTTAGATACATGCAGTTTTTTTTGTTGTTGCTTAGCCTCTTTCGTCCAATGCATTTTAATGCTATAAGTATTTTTGCTATGGCACAGACACAAGCAAAAATTGTATTTTTTTTTAATTACTGTAATGCAAATAGGTAACCTTGGTTTTTTTTTTGGAAAACCAGATAAATAGAAATATACATGTGTACATTGTACATATATAAATACTGTGTAATAACTGTACATTTTGTTTGTGAATGATCAATATCAGCAGAAAGGGGGGGGGGGGGTTGTCATACACATTACACAAATTTGCCATGTGGAGGTACTGTATACTAACCAATTGGATAGACTAGTGGAACTGTAAGCATGCTGTAGTGTTCTTTGTGCTTTTTCCAGAGGACTGTGGGCATACACACATAAAACTATAATGTAAAACAACCCATGACACCAGGGCTTTTGCAAGGCACATTCTTGTTTGAACGTGGTAAATCCACCATAATCTCTACATAATTCATCTCATAATTCCAAATCTATTTATTTTCATATAATCTTAATGCTAGCACGTGCCCCAAAATTGCATGGAAAATATTCATCTAATCATGTAAACAGTGTAAAGTTCATTTTTATGCTATGTTATGTCAGGACAAGGCATTACGAACGAAGTGTAACTTGTTTCCCTTGTCTATTCTGTAGACAATAACCAGAACATCTTGTACATGCAATATGACTCGGTCTTAGCTAATGCTAAGTCTTCAGGTATTTCCTGAAAATGTTTTCTTACTTTGTTTGACCAGAATGAAAACTGATATTCTGTCTCGTTTTTTTCCAGCAAAAGGTTCCTATGATCTTGTTGCTTTAAACGAGGCTGCCTGGCAAAGTGCCCAGAGCCAACTGGTTGCATGTGATATTTGTGGACGTACCTTCCTGCCAGACAGACTTCTTGTCCACCAAAGGTCCTGTAAACCAAAGAAAACAAAGTAGTACGAGTCACAGTCCTGTCTAATAATGTAATATGTGACTGGTGGGAGCTGTAAAATCTCTGCACAGTAAGTGTGCCTTAAGGATAACACATTATATTGTTATATTGGCAGTGACGTGATTTCAATTGAATTCTCTTTATATGGTGAGATTCTATGATTTTGTGTATAACCAGAACATGTTTGTGTGTGTTAAACTCATTATAATTTTAATAAAGATATTATTTTCATGTCTGGAGTGTGTCTTTTGTGAGCCAGTGCAGTGTTCCAGATTTCCACCACAAGCTGAGGAACAGGTGAAGAAGCAGTGCCGGGAATTCAGTCACTTCCAGGTAACAGGTGTCCTTGCCGAAGTATGGTAAATCCACTCCATGAGCTACCACAAGCAGAACAGATTGGTACTGGAAGTAAAATAAATAATAATATGAAATGGATATAAACTGAAAAAAATATTAAAACATTTTGCAGTAACAGTATGTAGTTAATTACAAAGTAACACTATTACACGTTATCAAAGCATGTAATACATTTTATCATCAGAGTGAATCTTGACAACTTGTACAATGTGCAAGTTACAGACAGATAAAAAGTAAGCAAAAAAACATGTCTTTGAATTCTAATTACATAAAAATGAATTGCAAGATTTAAAACTATACCTTCAAAAACTTAATCTTTGGTGATTTTTTTACTAAATATTGTTTACAGGACAGATATTCTATGGCAGAATCACGGCCCGACTTGGATAATATTTCACAAGTTTAGATAAGATGGTTTATTTATGAATGTTAAACTTGTAGAGTTTCTTTCACTTGCTACAATCTCCATTGATGCATATATTTGTTTTTTTCATATTAAAGGTCCTGATTTAGGTTATGTGAATATTATAATCATGACTAAAAAGCTTTTCATCAGCACCTATTTCCTTCATCTATGAGCCTATACATTCAAAGTGTACAAAATATAACATTATATCTTTGTGCACACCCTATTTTAGATTCCTCTTCCCAGAATGATTTACTGTGAATTTATTTCCATTTAAAAAGGAATATGTGGATATATCAGAGTAAATCATTCTAGGAGCAAGACCAATTTAGCATGAAATGTGTAGTTTTTTGTATTCTTTTAAGAAAAAAAATATTTAAAAAGAAGTCATGTCTATGTATGGGGCCTGATTTTTCTCCATTGGCTGGAGAGGATACACTTTCATCAGTGAAGCTGGATGATCCAGCAAACCAGGAATAGATTTCTTCAAATTCACTTGCTATTTGCTTGCAAATGTTTTTAAACCTTGCCAGATCCATTCCAGGTTTGCTGGATCACCCAGCTTCACTGATTAAAGTGTATCCTCTCCAGCCTTGGAGAACTTTAAAAAATCAGGGTATTGAGGGAGTAATGTTTTGAACAGTGACTGAGGCTGAATATGTAATTAAATATTGGCAGTGGGCAAAAGTGGATATATTCGGAGTGGTAACTTGCTTTTACATCCTAAAAAGTTATGAAAAAGACTGAGCAGAAAATAGAACATGGCATACTTGTGTAGGAAAAAGAAACAGATTTGCACTATGCTAATCTGTTTATAACCATCTGTTATTAATATTTAACTTCCCCATGCTCCCAAATTCATATTGTCAGTCTGTGCTAGAGCTTATAGCTTATCGATGTTAAGGCCTGGTGTCTGGCTACAGGTACCTCAGATTGCTCATGTCGTTCGAGTAGGGTAGTGTAGGTAAATAAATATTAAAACTAAAAAGGTGTGTGACTTTGCCTTAAATAAGAAAAATAACAGGTTTACTTTAAATATAATTCCTGGACAAAACACATATAAATGCTCTTTTTACTCACCTAAACATAAAGTCATGTGATGTTTCAGCCTCCCCCTTTCTTCACAGATCCTTCTTCAGGTTACCACAACACTGTATGCATGATATGGTTCATCATGCATGGTGGGGTTCATTTTTAGAACTCAGGAAAAGAGTCTGCAGCAGTAACATCATTGCAAGAGAACTGTAGGGAACAAGATAGCGTGGGCACATTTACAACTCCGAATTAACACCTGGAAATAGCACTGGCAAAGAACTGGTGAATTTAGGAAAATACATTTCGCTTCAAAATGTAAAGTTTAAAGGGCTGGCTTTCAGCTCTCTATGAACCTCCTGGACATTCGCGGCACAGGCTTAACTCGCACAGGCGCAGTCATCCTTACACAATGCCAATTTTCTGTCTATATTTGGCAGGAGCACTGGCTAAGACTGCTTCAATGCTGTCCTTTGACCTTTCAACATGTCTAATAAGTAAGTGAGAGACACACTTTACGATAACACCATTATTAATTTATTGTCTATCATACCAAGAACCTCCCATATATAACTCTGACCTACACTAGTCAATACACTATACTCAACTCATGTGCAACACCTGTTCCTCGCTAAAGCACAGACATCTCTCTCCTGCGCATGCGGGCAATTCTAACTCTGGGCGTGCCTCTGATCTCAAGTTTTATCAGTTTCATCCAATCCGCTGGCCAATCAGGAAATAGCCTCTTTATCATCCCCGGCTTTTTAGCCAGCTCACACACTGCACTTAGTGTCCGTGCAACGTGTCTCCATTGTTCCAAGCCCCTAGTGCTGTTGAGCTAGTTCCTGTTCACCTAGTGCTAAATTTAGTGTTTCCTCTATTCAGCTCCTGCGTTAACCCCTTGTTGTCCAGTCTGTGGTTTCCAGCTAACTTCCTTGTGCTGTTCCAGTGTTCCTGTCTGTCTGTGGATATTCCTGAGTCACCTGTGCCTCCTTTTGCTTCCAGTGTCTTCTGTGTTCCCTGTGCCTGCAGTGGCCCCTGTGTCACTAGTGTCTGTCTCCTGGATCCCCAGCAATTGACCCCTGGCGTGTGACCTGACCTCTCTTGCTTGCTGCCTGCCTCGACCCTGGCCTTCCTCAACTATACTGCTGCTTTGGGATTTGGTACCATGTTTTGCCCACCTTGGTGTGCCCAAGGACCGCAACCTGGCAGTAACCAGTGGCGCAACATCCTCACCATCAGAGGCTCTGGAGAAGACCTGGTTACTTCTGAGACTCTGCGACTTGGCCCTTCTCAGGGCTCCCACCACCTCCGTGCAAGCTGTAGCGCACCCTAATGGTCCTGTCTCTCCGTGCGTGACAACTCACACCGATTAACTTACTGTCCTAATGACTCATGATATTAAATTTAAGCATTAGTTAACTCATATGGTATGCTTGACAAAATCTAATATATGAAGAGTGAATTCACGCTCTAAATTTAGGTAACTATGTTTAAATGATGTTAAATAACTATGTGATTGAAAAATAACCTATATTAAGTACTACTACGCTACTTATAAGTATTTTTTTTAACATCTAATTCCGTTACAGTTTCTACAATACCCCTGAGGAAGCCTGGGGCGAAACGCATCAGGGTTTCAGACCACTGTTTGAACCTTGTATGATCACAATCTGTAAAATCGTTATTGTCCATAAGATGGATATTTGTATTAAGTGTTAAAAGCTGAACTCTTTTTAGATAGCCTTCCAAGCCCCATGAACCAATGGGGGCTCATGGGGTAGGTTGCTAAAATACAATATCCTGTGTGTTTTTTGTTTATGTTTATGTCAAACTGTATATTATATTTAGTGGTTTGCCAAAAAAAAGCCTTGTTTTTTTCTTCTTTGCCTCTTTGACTTCTTTGTTTTTGTAAAATATGGGGTGGGTTATATGGGAGTTTGAGGGTGGTTAATGTTTGCCTGGAGATGGGCTTTTGGATAAAATGAAGCAACATTCACTTGTAATTTTAGAAGCATATGCACAGTCAAACATTAGAAAACTTTTTCCTCCTAATCAATTTCGATTTCCAGACAAGCAAAACAAAAGCAGAAGTCAAAGGAATGAAATAATTCCCTACACAAACAACCACAACACTGGGTCAAGAGTACAAGTTTGAATATGAAAAGTGCAAAACAAGAGTGCGAATGTCCACAGTGTATATCAGCGGCCAATTTCAACAAAAGCAGTTGCTCAATCAGCTTCTATTGACAACTTCACACAGCAGTACTTACACTGAATCTTTTCCAGGCTCCACATACCAGGGGAGTAATGAAAAAAGTACATTCCAATATTTCTACTGGTTTGCAGACTGAACTTGGAACTATGGAAAAAAAGTTTTATCAACGATAATAACTATTACTAGTAAAATTTCCTTTTTTAAGCCATCATATTGTTTAGCTCTAAAAATCAAAATTACTATGGGAATTATCTAAAATTAGATAAATAAAAATTATAAAAAAACAAAACAGAAATAAAACAGAAGGATTCTTCTGGTCTTCTTTGTAGAATTTGTATCTGTACATCTTTATCTTAGTTTTTATCTGTACATCTTTATCTTAGTTTTGTGAAATTCTTATCCTTTATTCACAAAAAAGTTAACATTTTGGGAACTCACGGGATCTATTTCTCCACAGTTTGCCCTGAAAAATAGATCCTGGTAGATCCTTAAGTGGTGCTCTGGTTCCACCAATCCATTACAGTACTCTGCATGAACTGTGGGCAAACTTGTAAAGTGTACAATGGTTACAATACCACTTCTCTGTGGTCTCTTTTGTGTTCTGGTTTTATGTAAAGCAGACCTAAACTCAAAGTTTTTATTTCACATAAAAGGGTAGAAAACCTTTTCATAAAAAGTAAAAATATTCTTTTTTTAACTGCAGGGCCCTATTTTTTTTTTTTTAAAGGGTGAAGAACCTCCCCCGTCTGTCCTGATCGCCGCAGCGATTAAGACTGAAAGGCAGCACACAGCTTACATCACACATCCTGGGAGGCAGAAGCTTAGCTTCCTTGGATGGGTTACTTACCCCTGGTACCGGAATGTGCAAAAAATCCAGCGTGGTCCGCACTTACAGGGTTAATCCCATGGCAGCTTTGTCCTCACGGCGGGCCTCCAAGATGGTGGACGCACATGCTAAGCCTGCTGTACCGCCAGCCCTCTCTCAGCATCCGGACACTGCTGATGAGGTCTCTGGTGACGGCTCCCTTCTTTCAGCATGTTATCAGTTACCCTCACCAGAGAGATTAGGGATCTGGGCAATAGAATTTATACCCTGGCGCAAAAGATGGATGATGCCATCCCAGTAATAGATTACCATGAACGGGATCTCAATAAGCTTCAGAAAAATTTGCAGGCAGCCATACTCAGTATTGAGGATTTGGAAAATCGTCACCGCAAGGCTAAACCTTAGGATCAGGGGGATCCCAGAGTCAATAGTTTATCTACCTGGCTTTGTACTTGCCTTATACCAAGAATTACTCCCAGATTAGCCACCTGAAAGGCTGGAATTGGATTGGATCCACTGCGCCCTAGCTCCCAAGAAATTGGATGGGCACCCTAGGGATGTCATCCTCAAGCCTACCTTTTATAAAACAAAGGAAGCTATTTTAAAGGCATCTTGGATCAAGAGGGAATTAGTTTTCCAATATCACCCTTACCAAATCTACGCCAACTTGGCACCGCAAACATTACAAAAGAGGAAGGTTCTTAAACCCTTTCTCCAGATTCTGCAGCGTTTGTATATCCTGTACAGATGCGGTTTCCCTTTTAAGCTTCATTTCACGTATCGTAACCGACCATACTCCATTTCTACCCCTGACAAAGTCAAGGAGCTGTTAGACCATCTACAACTGCGCTCATCACCATCAATCTCACCTACCAAGTCACAGTCTGAGTCACAACGGTCTCCAAGACATTCCCTCATATAGCATAAAGTTTCCAAGCATGGATGCTCTCCTGCTAAGAGACCATCAAGCTGGCCTGATTGCTCTCCGAGATCTGATGATTGACCTACCATTGGTGGCAATTTCTACCTTATTATCCTGCTGCGTAATATCACTGTATACTGTTATAAGATGGGGCAATAGCTGTGTGTATTGTATTATTCTCTAGAAGGCATTAGAGGATGATTCAGGGAAATGTTCTTTTGTCGGTGCTGCTATATGCCATTTTTTTGTCTGTCGTTAGATTAGCCGTGCACACTTGTCCATAAATCTTATACTAACTTTTACCAGGCATGTTTTACTGAAAAGAAGAGAGAGGTGCTAACTGCTTTTCACTGCTCTGTTCCTTTCTGTTGTGAATTTGAGTTAGCTGACCCTATCAGGCGTAATTTAGGAAAGTTATATGATGTTGAACTTACTATTATCAACTAATATGCCCCTAACTCCCATCAACTGCCATTTTTCATGCACCTTTTGTCCATTATAGAGAGACATTCTAAAGGAATACTACTGTTGTTGGGAGACTCAAACCTTATCATAGATTCTAAAATGGACCGTTCTTCCAGGCCGCAATCGGGTTCCCCATTACTGACCCCTAATCAAAAAATTGAGGAATTGACCAAAGTGCTAGAACAATTGGATATTAAGCTGAAGACTAGCCCATCCACCCAGCTATATAACAAAATTCATTGAGGACCTATTGAATTGAATAGCCTGCTAGATTACCAAGTTGAAAAGCAAATACGCTGGTCTAAGAGGAAGTACTACGCAAGAGCAAATAAGCCTGGCCCCATGCTGGCTAAGGTTCCATCCCTCAAACAGAGTCCTTCTGCCCCTATTAAATTGAAGAAATCTTAACGGCTAAATTACGGCAAATCCTGAAGTTATTTGCCCCATGTTTAGTGAGGTACTTTCTAAAGTGTATGGTTGGGGAGGGTCATTTAACTCTATTACGCTATTTGCGGATCTCTCCCTTCCAAGTGTTACCGGAGGCCCTAGCAGAGTACATGGAGACTGAGATTAGCGAAGAAGAAGTCCTTTTGGCAATCAAAACGTTGAAATCCTCAAAATTTTGGGCCCAGATGGGTTCTCAGCTCTTTACTATAAGAAGTTTTCAGAAATTTTGGCCCCCAAATTAGTTGATCTGTTTAATTATCTGAGATCTCATCCAGATCATTCAATGTCTTCCTTATTGGCTCATATTGTGATGATTCCAAAGCCTGGTAAGGATTCTTTAGATCCCCATAATTACCGTCCTATCTCGCTCCTAAATGTAGATATCCAAATTCCAAACAAAATACTGGCCACTAGAATTAATAAAATGTTTAGATATATTGGTAGACAAGCCACTGATAGCACTAGGAAATTTATCAGCCTCATTCATTGTGCACATAGAGACCGAATACCCAGTATGCTTTTAGCGCTTGATATCCGAAAAGCCTTCAACTCCATATCTTGGGACTACCTTTTTTATATCTTAAGGAAACTGGGATTCCGCCAAAATTTCATGGCATGGCTGTAGGCACTCTACTCTGAGCCTTCAGCGAAAATTTGCTATACCTCCTTCTATTCAGATCCCTTTGCTATATTTTAGGCTGGGGTGCCCCCTATCACCTATCCAATTTATTGTTTGATCAGGGAACATCCCTGTTTTTATGATGTCCCAATTGCAGGTTCTACTTTTAAAGTAAGTTTATTTGCTGATGACCTGCTCTTAACTATCACCCAACCGAGAATTTCACTTCCAAATTTAATGTGCTTACTTAAAAGGTTTGCAAATATATCAGGCTTAGTAGTTAATGAACAAAAATCTGAGGCCTTAAATCTCACTTTACCTGATGAAATCTTACAAGAAAAGTTCCATTTTAAGTGGGCTCCTAACCATCTAGAATACCTGGGTATCAAATTGACCAAGTTGTACTCTACACTTTTTTCCATTATCCTCCTTTATTTACAGAATTACAGAGGTTAATACAAAAACGAAGTTCTCACCCTATTTCTTGGATAGGCAGGATCAACTCGGGTAAAATGACAATCCTTCCCAAATTGCTATACTTTTTTAGAACACTTCTAGTAGCAGTCCCCTCACAGGTATCAAAGAGCTTCCAGAGAAATATCTTCTCCTTTGTATGGAAAATGTTGGCGCTTTATAAATCCTGTTTAATAATAATAATAAAATAATAAAATGGAACAATAAAAAAAAAACAGAATCAGCCGGATCAGCCCAAATAGCCCCGTTGACATCCCTATTTGCAGGCCATAAAGCCCCGTCCTGGGTATCCCTTGAAGCCTCGTTGGTGACTCCAATAGCAGTGTGTTCACTCCCATGGCTCCCCTGAAATTGCGTCTTTCCTCTATGAGTGTTCACTTACAGAGGGTACCTAAAGTCTGGGATAGTATCAGGTACTCTGCAGGTCTCATGTTCCCATATTTACCGCTCTTCCCAGTGCAACAAAACCCTCCTTTTTGGACTGGGCTTAGATTCACCTGAAGCCTTTATTGGTGGCTAACTCATAATTATGGGACAGTTTACTCCCTCCTGGAGAGATCTTCTATCATCAGCAGGAAGGAAATCTGTGATACTCATGAAGTACCAAATAGAATACTGCTGCCAGGGTTCCCATACAGTGGCAAATTTTCCATGTGAGTCATTCAGAATACTGGAGAGTTTTTCATTTAGAAATGTATTATCAACCCGTTTCAAAACTTCAGAGAAAGTAAATGCCTGAGTTTCCAATGTTTCGCAATGGTTTGCTTCAAATTCGTTTTGTACGAATACCTGTTTTTAGTTTTTGTTTCTATGCAGATAAGATATGCATACTGTATGCTGCATTGACCAGTTTTGTTATAAAATTGTAAAGTTGTTAAAACTTTAATAAAAATGATTGAAAACAAGTTGCAATGGTCACTAGTGAGCCGAAGCAGACAGTGAGAGGGATGCACACAGCATTTGACTACTTTCTTTGTACCGTTGATATTAAAGGAAAAAATTAAACAGTACAGAAACTGTAATTGGAATACAGTCTTTAATAGCTGCACATGTTAATCCACCTTTTGTATTAAAATAATCCAAATATTATCTAAAAATAGTAGTGACATCATATTTGTATGCTGTTCATAGCCTGTGCAGAGATTAAATATGTGTAAATGGCCCACTAAGTCCACCAACTACAGGCTGGCTGCAAAAATTGCAGGAGGGGGCAGATACAAGACCACTCACCCTACAAATGGAGAAAGAGCTCTAGCACAGAAGTAAAGAAGGTGTTTCTGAATTACTGCACAGATATGGAAAAAATGCACAAAGGATAGCACATGACTTTTGCATTTGTTTAGCCCAGACTTCTGTTTTAGCCTATAATTTGTAAACCTATCAGGATACTAAAGACTCACCTGAGTATTAGGCATTTACAACTCTCAGTTATCTGGGGACCATAACATAACCTTGGTAATAATGAACAGGGGAGAATTACCTAGTAACAGTGTAATGAAAGTAAAAATAGTTCTCATTAGGGAAACACTTAACAAGAAATATGTGTGTTTTCCTAAGGACTATTTAAAGCTATGTCCCATGGTATACATTTAATGTCACAGATAAATGTTATGTGAGCATTCCTATGTGCAACGAGTAAGAGAAAACAAATATTACATGTCTCAGGGTAAAAACTGATCATAACAATAGTATGATATAGTATATATTAAGGCACTATCTTGGTTTGCATTAGACAATAGATAGATAAATAGAGTTCAGGGAGCAATAAACAATTTACAGAGCAACAGCAGAAGAGGTATGTACAAAGAGTGTGTCTTGTGTTTTTTGTGTGTTTTCATTGGTTTCCATACTTATAAAGATAATATTTTAGGATATTTTTAAAGATGCAATGAAGCCAAAACCATACCATACAATAAACTATAAAGATGATATGATATTGCTTGCAGAATCTGGGGGACCTCAGCAGCTTATTTAAATAAACAGAACAGGGCATCCAAATAAACACTCAAACAAGGAAGCAAAACTAATGCTTGAGCATGAATCAATTAACCAACACTTTGGAATATGGATCAATGAAAACCTGAAGACTGTTATTGACATTAAAAAGCTGGAATCACCAAAGCTAACAAACTTTCAATAGATAACAAAGAACTAATGAGGAACAATCTCCCTCTAAGGCCAAAAAAAGATTACTACAAACACTAGTCTGGTTCAGTCTAAGGTATGGTGCAGAAATACTTTCCCTTATTTATCATTATCAAATTTTTTTTAATATTATGAATAAAAGTTTTGAGTATGATGCTACATGAGGGTCTGCTGGACTAACATGGTCACGCACAAAGAGGATCTAGGTAAGATCGTAGAAGAGAACAAGATGCCAGACAACTGTCATGAATAGCACAACATTAACCTGGCAAATGACAAGGCCAGATGAAAATCGTTGGTGAAAGAAAGATTCTAGTTTTGAAGTTCTCTAAAGTGTGCAAAAGGGCTATAGTAGTAAAAAGAATAAAAGCAACAAAATTTGCAGTGCTGATCAGTCAACACAATGATATATGGAGCTTCTGGGCTGTCTAATAAATTTGAAAACAATGTTGTCATAATTTTTTTATACAAATAACTAGTTCACACATTGCTTAAAAAGGGGGCTGCAAGACCAGACACATTGTTGTCTGCAGGTTTGGTCCTTGTCTTTAAATGGATGAAAGTGAGACTTAAAACTGTTCTTTATGTAATGTGTCCTCCTTTGGTCAGTTAAGTAATTGTTATTTTTCATATAAATGTATGTGTGTGTTATTTTATTGAAACTATATAAAGACCTCATTTGTGTAATCATTCATTTTAAATGGACGAAACATGAACAGAGTCAGACAGTTGGAGATAGCTTCATTATCTGATTATTAAATGATATCAAGTGCAAGTACCATAGTGACATTAATATCATTTTTATAATATGGCTATCAGTAACTCTAGATTAAGAAAAAACATTAACAACAGTGTAGATTGCTAGTAACTGTGATCATTACATAAATTCCTGCGTCTGTATGCTCTAGAGTTTGAATGGCATAGGCAGTGAAAATCATGACTGCTTATTCATTTGTGTTCATCAGTACTATGTAAGATCTGTTAATTGGCTGCCAAAACCAAATTAAGTGAGTCAGAACACTCTTATTCCCAACCTTCCAATTAGCAACATTTTAGGGCCAGGATGGCATCTTAAGGGAAGTGGTAAAAGCTCCTGAGCAAGTGATTGCTATAATAACAAATCATACTTGTGACTTAGCAGTAGTTTATAAAGTTGTGAATCTGCCATTTGCCGAACAATCACAGATGAAGAATCTTCCAGGTCCACACCTTTTCAATAGCAGTGATTGACTGCTTCATAAATGTGTTGGAATAAACTAAAAGTTTAATAACCTGTGTACACCAGCCTTTCTCATCTTTTTCTACACGTGAGGACCTTTGAAATAACTTTTATGTCTTAGCGAACGCTTTCTATAATTACTAAATTCACAGCTCACAGTACATAAGTGTGGTGGTCAGTGGGAAGAATGCCAAATAATGAAAAAGATCATTGGGGTCACTTAAACTGATCTGAAAGGTGCAATTTTTTCATGGCTAAGGGAACCCCTAGAAGCCTCTGGAGGAGCACTGGTTGAGAAACACTGTAGAGTGCTTACAATATGTAGTCTTAGGGGTCTATTAATGAAATGGTGAATCTGACACTCCATCAAACAATCACTGGTGGGAAATCTTCAATGTTTCAATGAAAGTAATTGAAGGGAATTTTTGAAGAAATGTCAGATTCACTGCTTACTTAATACAGCCCTCGGAGTCTATATAGCCTATTCCTTTTTACTACACACAATTTAGCCCCGTTCTTTGTACGTATCTAGAAAACTGCTAATTCTCCAAAACTGGTTTTATTTATTTGATTTCTTGTATTCTATTAAGACAACCCATACATTTTAATGGCATAGCCGGAAACCTTATTGCACAGAAATTTGTTTTGGGCACCACACCTTATGTGCATTGCAGTGCTAGTGCTTTGCTTGCATTGGACTACCGGTAAAAGTTAACATACTTTTGTTCATGTTTTACTGCAGTGCATACATTTAAATTGCTTCTAAATTGGTCTTGGATTGTAAGCTGTTTGTATCTGTCTGTCATTTGCAACCCTGATTTATTGTACAGTGCTGCGTAATACCTTGACACTATATAAATACTGTTTTATTAATATTATTATATATATTATTAATAAAAATAATAAATACACAAACTTTTGAGAAAATGTGATGAATCTTAGACACCTCTGCTAACATAATGAGACAACCATAGCACCTAATGAGGTTCTAATATAAGGAAGGCATTTCAGAGAAAAATCTAATCAGTTGCTAAAACTTTAGATAACTGTTAATAAATGGTGTTAGGAACTCTGAAATATAAAACTCCAAAGTACATAAAACTGCATTACTGAAATCTGTCCAGTAGAGGGCAATAGAAATGCATTGTTCCAAATTATCAAAAAGTCTGCACAGAAATTCTACACATGGCTCACAAACCAACAGCATGATGGGATAAATAGATTGGAATGTTTGTAAAAATATACAAGGTGACAAGAAACAATTAACTTTTTTGTTGTAAACAAATATTCTATTCATGATTCTGGCATTATTCCCAAATTCAGTATTTAGTGATGACTTACTAAATCTTAAAGTAATCCAAAATGAATGTAAATAATACGCCTACTATGAGAAGACATATTTGAAAATCTTTTATTAGTCATGACATTTTGGTTACCAGGTCTAAAACAAGCAGAGTGACGCATTAGGGAAGTACCTATCTTGTGCCAAAATGTTGCAAAATATGGCGTGACTGTGTATATAAGTAAAATTATTTGTAATGTATAAAAAAACATAAATTCTCTTACTTAGAACTTATTTCTTGCTTCCCCTGGGCAGTTGGCACTCTCCATAGCTGTGGACACTCCAGAATATTGTGCTGGACTGTTGATCCTGCATTGTTCATGATGACATCAGAGAGCTGAAGCTTGATGGGCAGCACAGTGAATTAGCTTCAATAGATTAGTTTTTACAGCGAAAGCAAGCAAAAGTGATAAATAAAATACATTTGTAAGTATATATTCTTATCTTTCCCCCAACCTAAATGAGCATGTAAACTATACAGTGCAGAGGGACCCCACTGAATGGGCCCATGAAGGTGAAAGGTCCCAAACTCCTGCAATTGGCATGGTGGTTCTATGACTAGAGCTCATGTCTTCGCAGCACTAGGATCCCAGGTTCGAGCCTTAGGCAGAAGGTTGTATCTATCTGCATGGAGGTTGTATGTTCTCACTGTGTGAGGGGTTTCTTCCTATATCCCAAAAACATGCAGGTAGGTTATTTAGCTTCCCCCAATGACTAGGGATGTATGACTATGGTAGGGACATTGGATTGTAAGCTCCTCAGAGTCAGTTAGTACACTGTGGTATAATATGTTGATGCTATAATAAATAAATAAAATAATAAGATGTATAATGGAGCTACCTCTGAATGCACATATCAGTGTCCTCTGAAACCGCTACCTTGGTAAATGTTAGGCTCTCTTTCAATACGGAATCAGAAAGGGCTGAAGCTCGGCCATTCTTTCCATCATTCTGCATATGGCCAATGAGGCTGCAATTATATCTTTATGCATATTTAGATGAATACAAAATGTAAATAGTCAGTGATGGTGCAGGGAACTACATGGGAACATCGCACTCACAATACATATAATAGAGAACATACACAACACAGATCATGCACAACATACTGCACAGAACACACAGCACATATTGTGAACACAAACTTGCAGTATACAAATCAGAGAAAGGGAGAGATTGGGTCATACAATTATGAGATATCTGCTAATTTGGTGTCTAAGCATAGAATAATTAACGCTAAATGTTTATTAAAGAAGAACAACTGAAGTTCAATCTTAAATTTACCTTATTTGCAACAACCCCTCCCCCCAATTATTATAATAATTGTATTTTAAAATAAACCTCTAATGACTTCATTAGATTATTTTTTTCACCCAGTAACATCATCACTGAGTCTTCATGGTTCTCTGCAGCAGCCTAGCACAGGTTCACCTGCTCCACCATTTGCTCCCATTCAACTAAAGTTCAGAATCACTTTGTGCAGGTAGTTGTGGTGCAGTTGCTATGGATTGCAGCTACATTTGCTGAATTGCATTATTTTGCTTCTGGCAACCCTTGACTGGCCAGCTACTTCCATTGATTTGAATGCAACTCTTCCTCCTATTGTGTGTTAATTCCCCCAACTCCTAGATTGTAAGCTCTTTGGGGCAGGGTCCTCTCTCCTCTTGTGTCACTGTCCGTGTTCGTCTGTAATTTGCAACCCCTCTTTAATGTACAGTGCTGCATAATATGTTGACGCTATATAAATCATGTTTAAAAATAACTTCAACCACATTTCACAATGGTTGGAAATCAGTTGAAAGTGGTTACTGTTGGAAGTCCAAGAAAGATCCATCAACTTCCAGCAACCGCTCCCAACCGCACTCAACTGCATGATAAAAGGGTTGAGTGCTGTTGAGGTTGAACTGTGGTATTGAAGTGGGGCTGCTGGGAGCAGCTAACAGCAGTGGTTTGCAGCCGCAAGTCTGAAATCATCACAATACCCTTCCTTAGTACTTCTTTCATGAGTTCCCGGCCCTGATGCAAGTAACGAGCGGGCTCTTGGGAAAAGCTACACATATTAAAATATTTGGTGAAAGGTATTGTGATGGAGAAGGAGTTCCGTGACAGACTGCATACTCACATAGATCTTCCTTGGTAGCATTCGCATATAAGGCTAAGCCAACATTATTGAGCTGAAATCCAATGTATAAATGGGGGCAGACCAGGGACAGTAAAGCTGGGGAAGAAAAGGCTAGATGATGTTGATTGTTCTCCAGTTTCAACATCTTCAATCATTCTAGTTGATCAGGCGTAAATGATGTAACGTCTACCACAAGGAAATTACTATGTTTCATCACCCATAGCTATGTCAAAATTATACACTAAATTGTATAACCATGGCTTAGTGTACATTAAGGAGAAATATTCTACTCAGACCGGTAAGAATCTTTAATTGTAAAACAGACATGATACTGAGCTTGGATACTTTTGCACACACTCAAAATATCCAAACTTTGAATTTTAGCTTAGCCAGCTTAGGTTCTGAGGTCAGAAAAACTCTAATCCAAATCAGGATAAACTCTGATCGAGCTCCAATAATGCCTATGCACCCCTGCACCAACAGCCTAAAAACTGTATAATTGCGGTGTGAGTTCTAAGGCACTGCTGCCTCTGTATATTAGTTTTGCCGTAATGGTAAAAAAAAGTCAGCTGGAGAGTGACCATAGTCAGTTTCTCTTTAAAGTACTATTAAAAAAACACTAAAGATGTTTAATTAACCACCTTGCCGTTAAGCCCGACCTTCGTTCGGGCACAAAAAAAATTGCAAGGATGGTTAACCCCGAATTAAACAGGGTTATTAGTATTAAACAGGATTTTTTATAGCGCCAACATGCTACGCAGCACTGTACATGAAATAGGGATTGCAAATGACAGACAAATACAGATAGTGACACTGTCTAGGAGGGGGACGAATTAACACAAAATAGAAGGGGAGACACACAATAAGAGGGTTCTTTTTATCTGCCTACAGCTCTGATGTCCTTGCACCAATGAAGGCAATATGAGTTTATATGTACGGTAGGGGATATTATCATTTTCTGTATTGTACTATAGTGAGGCACAGTTGGACCATGGGCACGGTAGCAGATATGTTCCTGTTCATGAATAAAAGGTATCTGAAATGAAAAAAAACAAAAATGTAACATACTTCCTGTTCTAGGGTTACAATGCTCACTCATCATACTGCATCCATGGAGAAGCAGTATTGTCACCTGAAGTTGCTTGCCTCTTTTTTAGACTCCAGAACACCTCCCCTTCCTCGCATCTCAATATCTCCATAATATAGGAGAAAGGTGCTCTGTATTGCAAAGAACAGAACTAGGCCTGCTAATAAAACTTGCTTGGAGTGCAGACACAGGACTTTACAAGCTCACCAGATTTCCAGCAGGATCAACAGGTATTTGTTAAAACTGTTTCTAAAAGACCCAATGCAACCCCATTTAATTCAGTAAATAAAAAAAGTTCATTGTTAAAGTTAACATACAATGTTAGGCCAAGGATTAGACAATTTATGTTCTGACTAGCCAAAAGAATGATACAAGCCCAGCTCCATTTACATCTTTCATTTTCCTTGCAGAACGATTTCCTTGTAGAAAAATATGGTTTTCATAACCACTAACATTAATGTTTACATATTCCTGAGTTCTAAGTATTTACATTTCAGCTCCATGAGTAAAGGCGTTTGTTCTTTTCTCACATTGGATTCATGACATTTTGAGTATAAATTGATTAACTTTGATTGAGATACAGATGACCGTGTGAGTCACACAAAACTACTTTTATTTAATCTCCAAGAACTTAAAATATAAACTAACGTGGAAAATAAATTAGAACAGCAAATTGCAGAAATGTACGTCATACATATAATTATTGAAATGTTTTTTCATATTTTTAGTTTAGATGCATTAGCTATCATTACAGGCTGTATAAAATTGGGACAGATAACAATTGTGTATCCCCACCACCACCATAGCCTGCAAAATTCTTTTTGCACCCTGCTAGAGGGAGAACCTTCTGGTCACCATTAGAGAGGTATTAGAGGTCACAAATGGGCTGCAATTTGATTCTGAGCTGGTTGGATACAATTAACTTCACTTTATGCCTCTATGTTGCTTCTGTGTTTCTTCAAGCTGCTTCTGTATTCTGAATTTATTAGAAAGAGAAAGAAAAACATATTTATGGGGCAGAGTTCCACCCAGGACTCCCTCGGGAGTAGCTTCTTCGTCAGCATGCAGGATGAGAACTAAGGGTTGAAGTTTGCAGGCTTCCTTTGGTGTTCCATCAAAATATCCTCATTGTACAACTGTCCTACATATAGGTTTAAGGTTAGGTAGCTACCTGGAGGGTCAAGGATGACCTAGCCTGCTTTAATAAAAATAAAAGATGTATACCCACCATCATCAAATATCTTCATGATTGATAAAGTCTTTAAATAAAACCAAGAAACATAGCAATGCAGTGATGAATGGTCATTACAGATCCAGGTGATGGTCTGTGAATGGGAAAACGCATATGCATTTTTAACTGTCAGCACCTCCTGTTCCCATGCACAAGAGATACATTGATGAGGTTGAAGCGCCGTGGGTGGTCCCACATAAAAATGGAAAATAATGCAAGGTCAACTGCAGAGGGTTTGAAACTAACAAAGCCAGGTTGCATGGCTCTTTATTGGCCACATGCACAAATGATACATATAGGAGGTAGGAGAAAAATATTTTTTAACAAGTTGATACATAGATACACTTTAAAGTGTTAGTTTGTGTTAGGTTTCAGCTAGGTTAGCATCTGCTTAAGGATAGGCACTGCTAGGGGAGGGTTAAGATTGGGCACTATAAAGATAATTTTTTAAAATATGTCAGTGTCCAGAATTAGTAGTATCTAGGCTACTTAAATTGTGTAATTGTGTACCTGAGATTCGTCCTGCACACATATTGATTTTGTGCCCTATGTTCTTACATGTGTGCAGTTAACCCTATTATAAAGAACACAGACTGACCATAGACTTTATTTTGTTTGTCTGTCTGTGTCTGCACCACAACAAAATGAACCCATTCCAGACACATTGTGGTGCCATACTGTGGGGGACAGCAAAACAGACATGACACCTCCACAGAGTATTTCCAAATTAAAGCTATTTTGGATAATTTTTGGCATATTTTTCTTTCTTCCCTCTGTCCAGGCAGAAGCAAGTGGGAAAAATCTAATTAGAAACCTAATATTCCACATCTGTGCACAATATGAATTTAATGAATCATTTTTACCACTATGAGGCTTTATGAGTCACTCTGTGTATGCTGCAAGCAATGAAAGCATAAACACTGGACAGACGTTCGGGTCCCACATGTTAGTGTGACATTGCACCAAACAGGTATGGAGGACAGGCCAGATGTTCTGGATTCATAAAGAAAACTGACACCCAGTCCGTCAGTCTACTCTCCCTAAAATTAACACTGCATCACCCATTTCCTCTAAGTGACTGCAAGTGTTGTGAACCATCCACCTTTTCAGCAAGCCAATATGAAATAAAGATATGATTGCTTGAACTGGATTTATTCAAAGAATAATCAAACAATAAGGGAATAACCTATAAACCAACATATATTTTGAATTACCTTTAGCACATAGAAATAAAAAATGGAATGCAGTTTCATATTTTTACTAAATCTCACTTGTTGTTGTTTTACTTTATAAATTGTATTCACCACACCAACTCAAGGAAGGTTCCTTATAGTGTATAAAGTCCCTAAAGATTTTGAATTTATAAAATTCCCATTTAATATCAGAATGTGAACAAATACAGCACTACCTACTGAACAAATTGAGAATGTTACCCATTATTAAACCAATGTATTGTACATTAGCAAATGTCTACCTAATACCTTTCAAGTACTTGCCAATACCTTTCAATTATTAATCCTTTTCTACTTACCTTTTAAGTCCTTGTTTCCCTCATTACTGGATTCTATATCATACCTCAAATAGATGACAACATAGGGAAATTACAGTGCTTTCAACTGTTTACCAAGGCAGCCTAAAGCTACGTACACACGTCAGGTTTTTATCGCCCGATAATCGGCATCGGCCAATTATTGGGCGAAAATCTGCCGTGTGTACAGTCGTTGTCCTCCATCGTCCGAAAGACCGTCCTGCCGTATCCACGGACGATGGACGACAACCGATCCTAATGAAAGGGAAGGGGAGAGCGCGCAGCAGGATGCCGCTCCGTCGCTCTCCCCCTCCCCTCTCCATAGAGCATGAACGGTGCTGTATGTACAGCATTGTTCATGCATCGTGTAGTCCTTTGTCGTTGGAAAGGATCGTGAAAGATCCTTTCCAACGACAAAAATTGCAGGTGTGTACGCAGCTTTACTGTGTTTGGTTTTATCCACCACTCAAGCCTACCTCCAGCATCACAGAACAAATCCCCAGACTAAAAGAAAAGCTCCCCCTGAGATAAACCTATACTGCATTAGTCAGTTCCAATGTATCATGTCGATTTGTCTTCACTACCAGGTCCAAACACCATATAGCATATGGATATTTTTCCTGATATTGCAATCATGAATCCCCCCAAAAAAATCAGCCCTTCTATGACCCCAGGGGATGAGGGATTATTCACTTGAGTTTAAAGATCACATTCAACTTCTTGGTGGTCACATGCTATTATTTTGGCCATTCCACCAAAATCTGCAAACACAACCCCGAGGAAAACCTAAAGACCTTGATACACTTTTTGCCTCCCTAAGACCTTTATTTGCATAATTGGTTCAATTAGTAGTAGCCAATAACTATTTCCAGGAATTTACAAAAGAAATAAGAAAACAGCTTCAGCTGTGTTGTCTCTAAAATATAAATATTATATATAAATAATTTAAAAACATGCAAAACTGATTGTTTAAATGTATACCCTTAAAATAAAGTAAAATTGTCTAAAAGCCATAATAGTTTGTCTGTAATGAGATCACTTTCAACCCCTTTTTTGTTACAGATGTTTTAGTATTTTTAATGATTTGAATGTATAAAATGACAAAACCTTAAGAGTCAGCTAGGCATGCAGAACCACTAGCTTCATTTAAAAGCACTTTATTAAACATCAGCCAGGTAATAATTTGTATTCAAAATGAGAAATACTGAGATACCATCCAGACCACAGGAACATACCTTGTTATGAATAGTATGACACAAAGCAACAGATCATAAGATATTGCACTTCATGGACTTAAGCAGCAGGTCGTTGTGCACATTCCTCAAGTCCATGATGGCAGCTGAAGTGTCCAGTATGATAAGGAAAGTTTGTATTTATGGTGTTGACATTGGCTATCATTCTGACCGATAAGGTAGTGAAATTCCAAGACTAGTTGCATGGTTCTAAATTTAACTATCCAGGAATGTGTTGACAATGAAAGAAAATTATAAGTGTCATTATGGAGTCTGTCATTCATCAAACAAGAAGCATTGACTAGCAATTATTTTATGGAACCCTTTCCACTGCAAGAACAACATAAAATGATCTGGGCTGGAGCTGGATTTGCATCTTATGTATTTGCTGTTCTCATGTGCACTAAGGTCTCACAAACAAACAAGCACTATTGTATATCAGTCAATTACCTATGACACGACCTAATGTTCAACATAGTTCCAAATGTTCATTTTCCAAAACACTGGTTTTATGACTCTAGAAAAGAAGAGTTTACCAAACATCTATCTATCAAAGTCCTTTTTCCCATTTTTACCTTTGTCCTATTTTTTATTTTAAACACAGTGGTTTATTTATTTATATAGGAAAAGGTGTACAAGACAATCAGCATAAACTTAGCATAAACTTAGTAAAGGTAAATGTACAAAAACAACATGTGAGATCAATAACAAATTACATTACAGTTTATACAGCAAATAGAAACAATTATTTTGTTTTTGTTTTGTTAACACAGGACCGGACGATCACTGTCCAATAAGTGCTAGGCGTACTATAAAGTTTGTTCAAAAGTAGAAACAATTATCTTCTTGGTAATTAAGGGCAGTACAGCAATATATGATTCCAACACTTCAAAAAAAAACATGAACCATGAAAAGGTGTGGTGTTTTATTTCCAAAGGCCGTTTGCAGTCTTTCTGCATTAACTAGCAGCCCTCCCAACCACAGGAAAAATTTTTTTGTGTAACTACAGATAAAAAACCCTAAACTTGTAATGATAGTACATATTTATTAGAGATTGGTGCTGGTATATCAGCACTTACCTGTATAAAAGTAGATCAGTAGGGATACAAATATGCAACATTTTTTAGCTTTGGAGTTGACGGTAAAAATGGCGTCTACTCTGTAGAGTCAATGGCAAAGATGGCGGCTTTGGGGGATACATCAGTGTCAGATTCCTGTTCTTGTCGTTGCAGGGTACCTACAAAAAGGTAAGCATGTGCCATACTAAGCAAGAATGCTGTGTATACTTGCCAATTACGGCAAAGCTTACCAAACCAGCAAGGATTTAGGTCCGCTTTAAAACCAGGGAGCTTTATTAGGCACATAGTTAACAGATGTTATGGCTGTCATCTCTGGCCCAACCTCTTACAACTCTCTTTGCTATTGTTTTTCCACCCCTACATTGGAGGACGTAACTAAGAAGGAGCTAGTGACAAAAAAGTAGTAAGTGGTAGGCCACAGGTAGTCGGCAGTAGCTGGGCAAGGTATACAAAAGTGCCCAAGTATTCCGAATTTCTGAGGAGAACCAGAAATACTTTGGAGATACCTGAAAATTCCTGAAATACAAAAAAAAATTCGTTTTGGTTATTTTTTTCCTATCCACATCAACAGACACACATTAATAAATGTATAAAAAATGTTCATAGAATTTCAAGAAGGACAAAAGCTTTACATCAGACACAGCCAAGCGGAACAAATCTGAATTTCACAAACCCGCTTATTCTCTTTCATCCATGAGGTTAGTCAGTGTCACCAGAGACTTGAAAAGAGAAACTGTTTATACCCTGTAACAAAGGAGAAGTACACAGTGTACTTTACAAAATAAATACGGTGTCACACAAATCCTATAGCGCACCACTTTTTCTAATTACATGCACTATAAATGTTTGTGCACAGTTTTTTAGTTAAGTGCTTCTGGCTTTTCCTTTTAATGTTTTGCAGACGGAATTTAACATACATTTTAAAAGCTACTCTTCTTGCTTTACAACATTCAGATAAGTAAACTGGCTTATCTTTGCATTTGGCTGTGTGCTAAAATCCACATTATCCATTTGTAATCGGTATTAATGTTATTTTTTCATTATCATAGAAATACAGTAACCAGTGATCACATGTCTTACTTCTGGACAAAGACAAGGACAAAAGTTAAAAGAAAATAAAAGGGTACAAGGACAAAGAACAGGGTTATATATTTGCACAGTTTTGTTTTCTTTATCATATTACCAGGATTTAGATACTGCTGTTCAACAAGACCGAAAAAAAATATGAAATGTGAGCTAAGTCAAGCAATACATTTTTAACCCAGGTTTTATTTTTGTTATGATCTAATGAGATCTAATCTTGTTGGCTCTTTTTATGCTTACAGGGATTTTATTCTAATTGATTTTGATATAAATAGCGTACATGATATGAAAAAAGTTAATATAATAAATCATAAAACAAGCAATGTTTTAAGGTCCTGGGAAAAATAGATTATATATAGATTATATTCAAGTTTAATTTGTATATGTTAAGAATCTATGCTATATTTTGTACTTAAAGAATGTTTTTTTACTTTTTTCCATAATTGAATAGCCTTAAAAAACAGATGAGCCAAAAAACAAAGGAAATCAGTGTTTGCCATCAATACTACAAAGAACAAACTCAAAATCCTTTATCCAATTAATCCTTTATTGCATTTAAACAGCACAACCGACAGTTTACATAAACAGCCCGACTAGGTTTTTGTGTGACCACACTTCGTCAGGGAAAGGAATTCATGCCACATGCTAACAATGAAACAGAGCAGATCAGTTGACCCAGTCACATTAATGCTACAGAAATGTATTATATTATCACGTTGTTCATAGTATGTTATGTTTAAAAGAGGACCTGATATAATGACAGAAAATGTAGAACAGAAAAGTGACATGATTATTTTAATAATTTGCACACATGCTTTTTAGTTTCCCATGTTTGTACACCCAGAAATGTTTATTGCATCCTCCACATAGCTTTGCTGCCAAACCACACCTACACTGTGTCCCATTGCTGTACTATGCTGTACTTCTTCTACCCACAAATCAACTTTTTTGAAAAAGGCCACTAAACTGCAATGAAAATGGATGTGCAACGACTTGAATGCACAATGTGAGCCTGATTTATTAAAGCTTTACAAGACTTTAGAAGATACACTTTCATCAGTTAACCTGGGTGATTCAGCAATCCTGTAATGAATCTGATCCATGTTTTAAAAAAATTTGCAAACAAATAGCAAATGACTTTAAAAAGGTTTACTGATTAAAGTGTATCCTCTCCAGCCTTGGGGAGCTTAAATAAATTAGACTTTGTGTTTTCAAATTTTTTTCAAAAAGATCACTTATGTGAAAACAGACTTAAAATCTTAGTAATACTTTTTTTCTTTTTTGTTGCAGCAGAATCTTGACTACTAAGCCTCTAATGTAAACAACTGGCAGGTGTTTCTAATATTTTCAAAAAAACTGACTGAAACCTCAAACCCTAAAGACACCTAGAAAGGTTAAGTATGGCTTTACTTGCTGCTCCTTTAGGCCAGATTCATATCTATGTAGTGTGATCATTACTGCAACACCTTGTTAATGAAATGCTTTGCAGCACACAGTAAAGCATGGAAACATGGGGGGGATGGGGGTTGTGCCTACAATGATCACAGTGCAAAGTTGTTTTTTTCTGCTTTTGTTGTCATATGCACATCTTATTGTTTATTAGGCTGGTTGCACAAACACAGATTTATCTGGATGTTTAATGTGCATGGCAAACTTTGATCTTACACAATGATCATTGAGGTGTGATTTGCCGGATAAATTTGCGGAATAAACTCAGAATTCACTCAAATGAGTGCACGATGTACTGCAGTGCTTTTTCCGTCCTATAATTAATTTACTTTTAAAAATCAGTTCCAGAGTGTTTATATGAATATATATTTGTTATATAGGATCCTCTTTAGGAAATGGAGAAGCTGAAATTTGACTTAGGACTTTGAAATCATTCACCCCCTTTGACTACTGACCGCAAGTGTAATTGTTACCATGAAACATTAGCTCATATTACTGCACGTGAAATCAGGATTTGCTATGGAAACAAAATAAACATTATTTAAAACAAATCAAATTCAAACAGTAAACACTCTAGGTCATACTATACCTATGTTTCTTTAGGTCAAAGCCCAATATGCCAGCAATGTTCTTTAGGTACAGCAACAGACCAGCAATTGCTTAACATGGATAGTCCACCGAATATTTCGTTTGCAGGTATGTATTGTCTTGTGCATGTAGCATTTATGCAGCAGTAAAATAAAGGCATTAAAGATAATATACAATCATTTTTATGACTTTAGATTAATGATACTATGTGTAAATATATATATATATGTAAAAAATAAAAATTTAATATAAATAACATTAGTGTGTGTTAAGGAGGAACATAAAATCAAAAGAAATTAGTGCAGTCTTGTAATGCAGAAGGGCAATATCTCTTCTGCAATAAAATATAATTTACTGCCTGCTTGCATTTCTTTAAACCACCCTAACCTGTCCTTGCTCCATCGAGGGCGCTGCCATCTTCCTTTTTATCTTGCCCTTGCCAGAATGATGTAATTCCCGCAGCTCAGTGTACAGAGTAAAAGCAGTTGGGATCAGGCTGGTAGGCTTATTTTATTGGACATCACCTGCCCCATCTGCCTTACAGGTCATGTATGCATGTATGCAAGGTAATGAAGTTTCGCTTTAGGATAGTGTATAGTGATTTGTATAAATTTTCTTAGATAAAGATGATAAAAAAATACATATTATATTCATATAATACATTATAACAATATTTTTATAAAAAAAATAAATATAGAAAATATATTATTTTTTCTCAACTTCAGCAGGCAAAGTTATAGATGTTTCTCAATTTTTACTCCTGATTCCAAAAAAAACAAAGAACTATTTACAGAATTCAGTAGAAAAAAAAAGGTAAGAAACACACTAAAATGTCATTAAAATACTTCCTCTACTGCTGCCCTGCTGTATCCAGCAAAACCACTGGAGATTGCTGTCAGAATGTATACCCAGGAAGTCAGTCTCAACAGTGTTGTCTACCTGAATTACCAAATATGTTGTAGCAATATATTCGTTACAGCACATTTTATGATCTGATCCTTTGATCTACATATAGTAGCATATATAAAAACAATATTTAGAGCAATTTGTTCAACATAAATGCTTGTTCATTATTTTTGAGAAGTAATATAATATAATATTATATAATAAAATTTCAGTCTAGGGTGTAGGTTACTAATATACATTTGTCTGGCATTAGGTGAATAGTTGTCAATGTAAACATTGGCTTTTGAACTTTTACCAAGACAAAGAGCTGGCACACTCCTATTAGCTGGATGTATGTGTGTAATTGTCATTTTAAACATTGCAGATTATAAAAAAAATTTTGCAAACTGTATTTAAGGATTCACTAATTTTTGTCAAATATTTTATTTCAATAATTTTGACCTTAGATTGCATTGGAAAAAAATCTGTAAGGCAACAATGTCACAAAAAAGCATTGTTTGTCTTTAAAAAAAATATATGATATCTTTGGAGTTCATACGTAATAGCAAAATTTGTATCAAATCAATCACTCTTTTTTTCCTAGATCCCAAAAACAAACTGGTAGGGTAATTGGCCTTCTCATAGATTGGCCATAGACTTTAGTAGGGAGATCAGATTGGGAGCTCCATTGAAGGACAGTTAGTAATATGACTATGGACTTATAATAATGGATATTAATAATAATAATAATAATAATAATGAAACATTCATTGTAGCCTGGAAAGTGGTGTGGAAGATGTCAGAACTATATATATAAAAATGTTCAACTCTGCCTTCACAAACCAATCACTTTATGATTTGGTAAGCCTAAATGTCCAGAGGGGGGACAGAAATAATATTTGTGGAGCATTCAGCTGATTGTTGTTGAATGTTGTTGTCGACACTCAACTGCAGATCACCAAAATTACCACTGGCCTTTAGTTGCCTATCTGACTAATGCCCTGCTTACACAGTCAATGCCTTAGTAGTTTTCATTATGCATTTGTCAAAGTTGTTTCATATTATTTGAAATGATCAAATAATGAATTATTGGTTTAATATATTTTCCAAAAATTGTTATTTATTTATTGAACCTGTTGCTTCTCCAACACTTAATCCTGGGCTTGCATGGTATCGTCTTGCTCAAAAAAATGATATTGATTTTGGCACCATGTGACATTTTACTAACAATAGATGAAATTAAAAAAGTTGTTTTATGCATTTTGATGTTATAGGTTGTTTTGTGTTGATCAGTGACATAAAATTATTTTTTTAAGAGTGGGTACAAAAGAGAGAAGAGTCAACCCCCTTAACTCTATGTGTATATTAGGAGTTTCAACTACTGAGCACTGTAAACAGTCACATTTTAGCAAAGCAGATATAATTTATAGAAGGCAGCGTACGTTTTCACCTAATGGATTAAAATAGAAGTTATGAAATATATTAAACATATCAATATTATCCATAATTCACTACAAAGAAGAAAAAATAACAGTTTCCTAATTTTATATTTTACTCCTTAACAAAATAAAGGAGTATACAAAAACAGTATACACTGACTACATTAAGAGCATAACTACTAAACAAATAATAAAGGCTTTAAACCTTTTATGCAACCTGAATGTGTGTTGTATATACTTGAATATAAACTGAATTAACTAAAAAAACCCAGGCAAATACTGTTACCTGAAAAAAGAGGAAAACTACATTCATTAAAGTATAAACCTAGGGCAGAAATAAGGCCAACAAGGTCAACACTGGATCTAAAGAAAAAAAATAAATGTGAATAAATGCATTCATGGTTTATTATTTCTAAAAACATTTAAAAAACATTTTTAAAACACATAAGCGCAGTCTTTATATGTTTTTCCCCTTTCCTACACTGTCAAATATTTTGTACTTTTGAGTTGGTTATGATGGGTTACTTGTTCCTAAATTATGTTTATGCATTACTGTTGACCACCAGTAGGTTATGCTGTGTCCCCATGTACACTGTGTAACACACTCAGGTCTCAAATATCAAAAGTTTATTATACACGTTTCATGAGGACACAGTACTACATACTAGTGTGACCCGAGTATAAACCAAGATTTTTTTTTCTAATGCCAATAGTTTGAGGGGAAAAAGTATCTAATCTTATTTATTTAGTACAGTAATCCTATTTTATACTTGGTACCATTTGTTTATACAGTATATCCATTTAGCTTTAATATTAAATCTAAATTATGTAATTGTTGTATTCTCTTAATTTTGTGTACCAATAAATTTGCAAGTATATACATAATTATTATATTCATCATGTCTTTTTATTTTAGGTATTATACAGTCATTATAGTTGTGGCCTTTAGAAAATAAATTCATCAGAAAAATTAATCTGTAGGCTATAAAGGTAGCATGAACAATGAAAATTCAATATCATGTGGAATCCCACATGATTACTCCTGGAATACTTTAGATGCAAATGGCTTTTAATGAGATGATACATAAAAGTTCATTACATGAGCAGGGTACTGCTTAACTTTGTATTTCTTTTAGGAAACATGATTTTCTGAGATTTTACTAGAGATATATAGCTGCCCTTAATGGTACATCTGATTAAAAAAAAACTATAGGAAATCAAGTATTGTTGTTGCCTATAGAAAACATTGGTAATTTAATTTTCAGACCTCATTTAGAGGTTCTAAAATAAATAGAATCCAGGTAGCTCGAAAGTAATTGGTTGCAACTATTTTTTTTTTTAAATATCAAGTTCAGGCTTTGTTACTTCCCAAAAGTGAATGGTAGAAAGGTCTGTAAGGCTGGGCCTTTGAAACTCAGCAGTGATTCCTATTTAGAAGATGGCAAATGACAAATCGTAAAAAAGAAATAAACAATAAATGGCAATGACATTATTATGTAAAGATGTATTGGCTTATGGGAATGAGGAAGTAGATTGTTTACATTCTCTTCTTCTTACCATATCATCACTACATAGATGGCTATGGTTGCAGACAATTGGTTGTTAGCTACCTGGAAGATGAACAGGAACGGTCAGTGACCCAGCTTGGAAAAACCAGTGTGACGGGCCATGAATAGATAATCCCAAAGTTTAAGAAACATTTCCAGTTCTTCTTAAGCTTAGGTCTAAAGTTCACTGGTAACTTGGGTAAAAAAACTATGAAAATTACTACTGGGTTGAAAAAAAAGAATACCCCACCCTACTAGACATGCAGATTGGATTTTACAAAAGGTAAATGAAGAAGGTTGGGCATCGCTGTGAATATGTGCATGTAAACCATACCAATCTTAAGATGTTCAATGCGTATGACGTGGTTTTGGATTGCATGTCTTTATTATAGGTTTCTGAGAATATTTAGAAATTATTAACAGAGGTCAAAAAGACCCCTCACCGTAGTGTGAAAGCCAATTTGCAGTTATTATCCAGGTGTTTGTTTGTCTGCAAGATCAATGCATCAACGGAAAGCGATTGCCTGAAAAACAGATTGTTATGAATACATTCCTAAAGTAATAAATGTACAAATTATTTGCATATCTTTTGTATATAACAAATTAATGCTCAGATGTAGTGACTTTAGGGGTCTTACTTTGTTTATGATGCAAAAACGTGCAGCTGGTTTTGTGGATTCCATGATTTCAAGATGAATAGAAGTTGAACCTAACCATGTGTGTTTTTGATGGTGTTCATCTGTTGACAGTTAAGTACTTCTCATACATAGCACTGAAATTCTTAGTGATATGGTTAATGACCCGTTTAATGGTCCAAAGTTATTGTCCCTTTGAAAGATCAGTTGGCCTTACAGAGTCAAGTACTGTTCTGAATTTTGTCCATAAAAGAGATATTTCCATTTTAGGGGAAAATTATGCTCGGTTGAAAAGGCAGCAGTTCACAAATTATGTAATAACCTGTTATGTCTGTCAAGGTCCCTAATAACTGTGGAATTTATTGAAAAATTCACTGTGTATACCACCTGTACGAGTAATTACATAAGGAAAATGAACAAAATTGCTGTGCTTGAATGGCTAATATGCAAAATACTATAAAAAAATTAATGGGGAGCCAGACACTGGCCTGGGGCATATGTACTAATGCAAATATTGCCTTCTAAAAAGTAAAATTCAAGGAGGACAGGATTGTTTCTTGTGGATTCAGGGGCAGAATTAAAAAGTTCTTGGTCAAGATTGCTTTCCTGTACAGCAATTTACACACTGAGTGAGAGGACAAAAACCCTACAGTGTTTGATATATGGAGGTAAAATAAATTGCTAATAGGGAACATTATAGGGAAATAGACCAAATGGTAGAATTAAAACATTCTCCTGATATTCCTCAAAACATGGAAATATATACACAACAGAATTAAAATTAAAATAAAGACTAAATGATGTAAAAATGTATGTTGATTCCCTCTTAGTGTCCCCATTGGAAAAACATACCCCCATTACCAATAATCACCAAAACCAATTGTATGAGCTTTTCTCTAATGGGGACATAAAACCTAACCCTTTACCACATACCCAAATCTTCAATACCCATTTCTTCAAGACAGTTTTTTTTATAACACTTTAATGTTAATACAGATTTTTTTGACAGTTAGTTGGAAGACAACTGCTGGCAATCCCATGGCAACAGAAATTCAGATAATATATCACAAACTGCACTTGTAAAAGCACTTAATCTAAAAAAAAATACAAGCCTTGCAAATGGACTATTTGGATAAGATTGCAATAAACATAAATGCTTCTGAAGCAGCGTTATTTAAGTTATTTTGAGCAAAGATGTGTTTAGCCGTGCCAGTGCTCCTCTGTTTAACTTTGGGATACAAATGATGACAAGTTAGGCTGTTTCTTAGACTTAAACTGGGCCACAAATAACGGATAAATAAATCCTGTTGGATTGTTTGGATCCTGTTGGCTTACTAAAGAAATTTGTTGGATTGTGTCCTTAGTTTAGTGCATTAGTAGAATCTCTGCATAATAAATAAGTTAAAGCTTACCTGACTTTAGCCATTCACTCACGAGCAAACACTTTCTTGCATGCATTTCAATATTTATTGCAAAGTTAGTTTTTATCACATTGAATAGGCCTCTTACTGATTGAATATTCAGTATGATAAATTAGCAGGCCTAAACTCATTCAGTAACTCAGTCCCAATGTCTCAGATACCCAAACCTAGCTAACCTAGATAGTTCCTATGCGAGGAAAACTGCAGCAACTTTAAAAAAACAGGCTTTTAAAATTAACTTATGTGGTAAAGTGTATAATGTATGAGGTTTTACCAAAAATATTGAAATCTATTTTACAGTTTTTTTAAGAAACAAACAAAACTGAGTTTATAGAAGAAGAAAAAAGCAAGCATGGAACACTTTGAATTTGTAAAGAAAGTAATACACAGTACCCAAGCTTTCCATCTGACCACTATGGCAAAATCAGACTGAAATAGATGCTCATTGCTCTGTATGACCTGTCAGAAAAGTTCAAACTAATATGAATATTTTTACTATAAAGATCCTCTCAAATAACATGAATTGAGCAAAGTAATGTAGGAGCACAAACATCTTATGTTTTGGTGTGTAAATAGGTCTACCTCTAACCTAAGTAATGGTCACAAATCATTTATTCCCTAGAATTTATTGAAGTTGGTTGCCCCTTTTGACTTCCCACATTGGGGTTGGTTTTATGAAAGAAGAAGTAGTGTTATCTAAGCTTAGTTAAAGCAGAACTAAACTAAAAAATACAAAAATCACACTTACCTTTAATTCCACAGATACCTTGATAGCTCTGGAGAAGTCCTCAATTGGGTTCAGCGCTGTCCTGGGATTCTCTTCCATCCTGGCGCAGAGGAAGCCATCTTCGGACTATGTCACCCAATTTCACACTGAAAAGGGAAAAAAAAGAGTGCCGATCTCACTGCACATGCGTGAGATCAGCATTCCTTTCCCCTCAGTGTAGGAAAATGCCCCTTCTGCACATGCCCGACTTTGGGCATTCGCAGAAGGAGCAGCCTGGAGCTTTCCAGGATGTGTGACGTAGTTATCCCGGGAGCCTCCAAGCTCCCATTGTGTCTTGATTGCCGTGCTTCACCCTTTTTTTGTCCCCTTTAAAAAGGAAAAACTTTCATTTTGACCACAACTGCAATATCAACTGTACTTAAATGGTGACTCTGCCTCACTTGCCTGCAACACATGGTATTTTCAGGGACCCCTGGCCTTTGGGCCTTGATATGGGCCTTGCCTATTACATCTGTCCTGTAGGTCTGGTCGACTTCTAAGTCAAAGTCAAGTCAAAAACAGGACATGTCAAAAACAGGACATGTCATAAGTAGCCAATGTGTTGTACAGTTTAACTTCATCATGACTGTGAGTCATTGTGTCTGGCCCTAAAAAGGCCTTCAGGCCAAATCCTTTAGGCCAGGCTTGTAACTGGGCCTAAAATTCCTAAAAGAATACTTTGTATGATGAGTGGCAGAAAAATCTGCTTAGTTCAATGAAGTAGGCTGTAATGCATCTCAACAGCTAGGTAGAGAAGAATGCTACAATATAGGAATATGTGCCGATGTCATCAGGAGTGCTACATAGATAAAATATATTCCTGGCCAGTGCTGTGAATAAATGGTCCTCCAATGTAGAAGCAGTGTTGTGGACCTGAATGGTGGACAAGGAACTGGAGCCAGAGATATGGGCATACATTTTTCTTTTACATTCTGCTGCATTGCTTGGAATGTATCTGATTGTTCTTTACTGGATAAAAGAATAAAAAAATAATAATAATCATTCTGATATATATTATATGTTATACTGTGTTAAAACGTCATACATAAAAACATTTTTCTGCATAGTTACTGTTTAATTACTATGGTATTACATGGATTACTATTTAATTCCTGTCTCCCTCAAACTCACATTGGTGCAGTAAACTGCTTGTAGGTTGCATTCTCTATAAAGCACTGAACTACGGCATAGAAAAATGGCAGGCCTGATTGATTGGTGTACCACTTCTGTGTTTAAAGAAGTGTTTGTGCAGCAGCTGACTGTATTATACCGCTAGGAATTACTTATATGTGAACGTAGCCTAAAACCTCACCCTAGGGTATTCAGATAACTAGAATGTATTCTGAATGAATTGAAGCATGCTGTATACAGTTATACAGTCTGCTTTGTTTAGAGACAGCAATCTGTGGTGTTCTGGATATTTAGAAAGTGACAAAACTACTGTGCATAAAGCCTTTCTAGCTGTGGGCATATTTCATTCCTCTCCAGTTTATCGGTACTCTGAATTTAACCAGCATTTATTTTAAAAACCATCTAATCACATGCAGCTGACCGGCATTCCTCTCCAATCTGCATTTCACATACCAGCATTAGACCTTTAATCCCCCTGCATATGTAAGTGTGAAATAGTAGTGTCAGGACGTACCTCTAATTCTTCGGTCAGACATTTAAAACAAAGCAGCTCTTTAAAAGCAGTGCTTTAAAAGAAATCTGAATCCCTGGACAATAAACAAACACAATACCAAAGCTCACAAATGAACACATCTGCGTTTACATTAGGGTTCTTCCAAAAATGAGAATGCTATAGACTGAGAATGTGAGGATTTCAGCAAATCTGAGTTGGAAAATGGATTTAATTACATTGGGGCCAAAAGGTTTAGGCATATCTAAAATTATGGCCATGTTCAGTGTACATATCTGTCAGCCAAAAGTCCCAAGAAATTCATTTATAATGACAACTTGGTCTGACACACCCATATTTTTCTAGAAATACGTGTAACAACCTCTTTCTCTCGCATGACCTTGTAACAAACTATGTAAATTCCTGCACAGGTCATGTAGTAGCCAGCAGATATCTGCTTTGCATTTAGCCCTGATCTGATGAGTTATAATTCCTGCAAAAATAAAGTAATATAAATAGTGCAAGATATTTAATGACCATCTAAATGGGGTCTGAACGTCACTGAAACAGCTGCCTTTATTTTAGTGGTGAGCTCAAATATAAACCTTGTAATAAACATGTCATTAATAAAGTATTATCTTCTATCTAGCTAATAAAATTGAAAATACTTAGCCATGCTAGTGATAGTAATTATTTTAGCTCTGAGAGAAAAAGACGATTCTCAGCTGCTGTGCAAGCAGGGTTCCAGGGTTGTTTAAAAATGATGACTGTATACATTATAATTTTAATCAGTTCACAGAATAACACTTTCCAAAGGCTATTTAGAAGTGAGTCAGTTCTAAAGAATCTGTAAAGATGAATGCGTTAGCATGGCCTTTTACTGTATAGCTGTTATTAAATTTGGTTCAGTGGGCAGTCAGCATTGAACTGTGGGTGGCTAGCTTCAAGTCCTGTGCACACAATCTGTAACGATACCAAATACTGGAGTCTTGTGGTTGGAAATTACCAGAATAGTGAACCACACAAAGGAAAACAGACTCCAAATATAAATGTATTATTATAGTTTATATGAAAAAATGTAAAAACAAGTTGTACGCAAATAAATATCAAACATAGCAACATAAAAAATAAATAATTATCAAACAAAAACAACCTAATTGAATAAACATTACTTACAATGAATCATATATAAAATCAATCACAATATTAAGGTCACATTAGAAAACAAAGCAAATAAAAGAATGTGTCTAAGAAAAACTGAGCACAGAATACCAGGATATTGATGGATATTAAGATGAATCAGGAACAGCACATGATCAGGTTAAGGATAGATCTATGCTAAGGCACCAAGAGTAAAAACTCATCTAGACAGCCAATAGACACCAAATGATTGATGCTGGAAGCAATCTTTCATGATCATTCCAGTGATATATATATATATATATATATATATATATATATAGCGTGGATATATTAAGCACTAAGCCCCCCATTACAAAGTCCATGGTCACATCAATAACTGTCCCTGTAGTCATAGAGTCATATGTCATTAACATAGTCTAAATACAATATTTAAGGTAAAGCCAATTACCCTCCCTGCATGTTTTATGGATGTGGGTGGAAACCCATTCAAACACAGGGAGAACCTACAAACTCAATGCAGATAATGTCCTTGTAAAGATTCAAACCTGGTCTCTAGTGCTGCAAAGGCAAGAGTGTAGTGAGTAAGCCAACCGTTTTGTCCCATTTCATAGGCAGATTGATAAATGATGTTGTGGAATCATTGTACACACACAAGAGAGTACAATCATTTGTCTAGGGTGACTATTATCTTAAGCTTAAGGCTTAAGAGTATATACACATGTCAGAGTATGCTCGTTTCGTGTGAAAATCTGACATGTGTAAAACAGTCCCCTGATATCATTCATAGATCCGTCCTGATGACTAATGGGTAACAACCAATATTCAAGTCAATGAAGAAAGCACAGTGGGGTGCTACTGGCTCTTCCACCCCCTCCCCTATAGAACCTCGGTTATCAGGCACCCATGGGGTATGGCCGATTCCAGGGTGCCGATTATCTGAATTTTCTGAGTTCCAGATATAACCGGGGATCTACTGCATATATATATATATATATATATATATATATATATATATATATATATTTAAAAAATACTCTCACATGTCTAGTGCAATGGCCCGGCCACCAGGTATTATTGCTGCCATAGTAATGATTATTTTCTCTTGTCAGCTGAGCATTGTTACTGAAACATTACAAGTCCTTTATTTGTTTTATACATCCGGTACCTTTAGTTCACAATAAAATTTTTTCCTGTTCAGAAATATATTATTTAAAGTTTTTTTCTTGGTTTAAACATTGCATGTAATTGAAGAATTACATGTTTCCTTTTCCTCCATGAATCCTAACATAGAATCAGTTTGTGTAAAAAAAGAACACACATTTCAACAGCTTGAGTTATGAAGTAATTTTAGCCATAGCGGCCATGATAAATATCTGCAAGCTGTTACTGTGAGCAAATCTATTAAATAGGGGAAACCCATAAAAATAAATAATAGTTTCCAAAATGGCAATTCTTATGTTATTGCACAGCACAGTATTATTAAACAAAACAAAAAATGGGCATAAAAACATATTTTCACCAGAATTATTTAAGAAATTAAACATGTAAGCATTCCACATAACAGTCTGCTTAACGTTCCATGAGAATGGTAGTTATTAAAAGCGTACTTGCTTACAGATCAAAAAAAAAGTATTAAACTGTTGTATTAAAAGGAAAGACCAATAATGTACACTGTGTGTTGAATTTTAAGAAATGCAATGTGCAAAATAATGCATATTTAAGTTTGTTGTGTATGTGAGAAAAAATGAAATTCCGAAGTCATAAGTTCCTGTGCCTTTTCTGTGTGTTTAGTGACTTAACAGGAAAGATCTCTTTGAGCCCTTCCTTTTGTTCAGATGACTGCAAATTATATGAAAGTAGGATTTCAGTCTTTGGGTGAAGTTGGCAGCTCCATGTGGGTTTCTCCGGAAAATCTTAGGAAGACATCCCTTGTGGTTTCCTAAAATCCTTTCTTTTTTTACACTGCTCACAACCAAAGAAATGGTTTATTGACATCACTGTCCTGCCTAAAGGTGGGAAGACAAAAAATATAACTCCAGGCTGGGGAGAAAGCTACCCTTGCAGTTGGACTCTCTCCGCTCTGTAAGAATATTACACCTTAGACCTCCCTTTCTCAACCTTTTTACCCTAGAGGGGGAACAGATGGAAGAATTCCTCTTTGCAGTGGTGGTCAGAATGCTATAAAGATCATTGCTGTCTTGTAGGTGACCCTTTTTGGTGGCCTTGAATTAGGAATTAGGCAGGCACCATCAGGTAGAGGAATATCAGTGACAGTTCAAAGCGCATCCTATTGCTAAGGAGCATGCAGGCTGGTATTCACATAGCAGAAGGGCTACATGCTTGCAACCCCTCTTACAGGTAGGATGTGAGCCATGCAGTCTGTTTGGTTAATTTTCCATAAATTTTTCCCTAAAATTTATCTAAAACTAAACATTTTTCTGGTGGAAGTTTAAAATTATTATTATTATTATTATATTATTGTACTCATCCTCTCCATATCTGGAGACCATTGTCAGCAGGACAAAAACTGGTTGGAAATCCACATATATACAGTTGTTAGTGATAGGAATCTTCCAGTGGACATGCATGTTGTAGCTAAGAGTGGATTTCTGTCCTTCTTTATTCTATCATTGTGTCCCTCCAGAAAAGAAAATAAGGGGAAATCTTCCTGCTATGGCACAGACACTACCCAGAGAAGTTCTACCCCTTCTCTACCTCATCCAAAATTATAACAAATGTTTTGACTTTGTATATTCTTCACATATTTATTCAAAGTATTTTCTATCTTGGAGATTTGGCTTTTCAAGGGTATAACATCTGTCATTTCTCTTTCAACATAACAAATAGATAAAGACCAAAAATGCTGTCACCATGTTAATGAATAAGTACCAGAGACTATCATCACTAGTGTGCTTTATCTTTGCTGGGTTTCAGTACAGAGCAGAAAAGCAGCACTGTGAGGACACAAAATATGCCATGGAATTTTAATCTTGTGCTGCCTTGTTTCCGTTTTTTAACCTTACTCCAGGGAAGTCAAGGTTCCTGCCAAGCAAATGCCTTAATGCTAGTATATCAAATAGCAATAACAAAAAACACAATGACAAAACAGAGGCAATGGCAAAATGATTACAATAATTCCTGTGTATTTAAAGATGAATATCTCCTGTCTATAACCAATGCATAGATGAGGTAATAAAACTGTTTACTGAACATATGTGTTTTACCTGAAAGTCAATATGTGCAATTACATAAACATAACATAGGTGGCTGAAAGGTGGGATCACCTACCGGGCTACCCGGCCTCCGTACTATGCGGCCTAGTATGGAGGCCATAAAAAAAAAATTCCATTATAAAATGCCAGGGTGGTGTGGGCGGACGTCTGCTGCAGTGCTCCTGCATGTTGAGACGTCCCTTCTGCCTTTTGGATGTCCGCTGGTGCCACGAGAGGAAGGCTGGCCTGTGTGTGGAGGTGAGTATACTACTTTATTAATGGAACTCCCAACTATCCAGCTTTTTTATTATCCTGCCTACCCTGCCGCCACATTAGGCCAGACAGTCCGGAGTATACTGTATTTACATAAATTGTGAACTAGATTTGGTTCTTAGCTAGTCCATGCTTCTAAATCCCAACACAGATCCAAAAAGGCTTTCCAACTGTTATCATGTGCTCATTGTGTTGAATCACTATTCTGCTATATGAACAATCATGCAGATTTTTGGTGCACAAATGAATGTACTACTCCAAAAAGGAAAAGTGTAAATGGGCCCTTAAAGTCAAAGTCCTTGTCTGTTTTTCTCTGGCCATACACTGGCACACAGACAAGTAAATAATCAATATAGTCAGAGTAAGGTGAGTAACACTGATCAGGCTAGAAACATGAATTCCTATTTTTTTCTATAGACAGGTGTAAGATTTAGAATATTTTGATGTTAATTAAAATTCTAACATCAAATCTTTTTGAAATATCAACCAGTATATGCCCAGCACTAGATTGTTTGGTATCGAGGGAATTGATTTTCCCTTTTCTCTTTTTCAGAGTAATTGCACTGTCTTCCTTTGGCTAATCAAAAAAAGGAACAATAACAATATCACTGGCTTTGGAATGGTTTATTCATTGGAATATATGCACAATGCCCTTAGCGTGGAAGGGGGCAAAATGAACTCACAGCAGAGTCCCAGGTGTTACAGGGCAGACAATGAGTTGTGACAAAGACAGCAATGTTTACCTTTCACCTTCGCAATTGCTTCCAAAACTAAACAAATGTTTTAGCTGGAATTCAGTTTGGTGAATAGAGGAAATAGAGAATGTTCACTTAGCAAAGTAAATTCAAAGTGAATATAACACAAGCATCACCTTACTTTTGCACATCCACTATGTCTGATTTATTCAAATGAATGTACCATCATGGGCAATCTCCTGGTTATGACATATAATTCAAATGAAAAATGGGAATGGTATATTTAAGATTTTTAATTACAACATTTATGATGAAAGAAACATTTGCCCAGTAGTAAGAATATTATAGTTCTGGCAAATAAGACTTAAAGCAGCAAAAATATGTTAATTAATATTTACTGCACGGAATATTGGGCATGATGACTCACTGGGTAAACATTTCTGTATAATGTGGGTGATAATCATGGTATAATAATGGTTTGTGTGTAAATCTACTAACATGTCCCCTATAAAATTAGAAATGACGAACAAGGTTTATTATTTATAGGAATGCTGTTTCAGGTCACTGTCAGGGTACATAACATCCATACACAACTAGTTTATCTGTATAAAGGCCACATGGATTAAAGTGATACAGTACACAAACTTGCTTGTGTTGTTTATTGACAACCTTTTCTTTAAAACTATGTAAATTATGTTTTTTTTTTCAGCCAAGTTCATGCTTTTTTGTGTGGCTCCCTTGTGGCTCAGGCCCATCTTTCTACCTTCCTCCTTGAGTAACTTAACAGAAAACAGGACAGCTCTGAATTTCTGAAATAGTCAACAGGTATTTTTTTACTTGTTTTAAAGTTCATTCTTTTTTGTTAGATAAGTATATAAAAGGCAGATTTTTTTTAACTTTGGATAACATGGATTCATAAAATCCCTGATAAGTGATATATTTTTTTTATTTATTTTGCTTTATGTATACTGTTAGGGAATCTGCCCTTCACTTCCTGTTCCAGAGATTCAACAAGAACTTTTACCAAAGTGAGGGGAATTTTCCTTCTAGAGAGTTTTAGACAGTTTTCTCTGGAACAAGTGACACCAATATATTTCTCTTTTTCCCTTTATAATATGTTTTTTTTTTCTCACTTTCTTTTGGTGACAGTGTTCACCATTACAAATTGAGGAGTTCATTTCCCCAATTGGGGCACACACTAAACTTGACAGAGGGCTTAACCCATTGCTATACATGTTTTGCCTGGGGATACACTTTAAATCTAAATAGTCTGATTTGACATTCCTATAATGAATGTGTATGTCAGAGCTAAATAAAAAAATCATATGCAGTAGATAGTCATAATGCACATTTCGAATATTTTTGTATTCCCTTAACAGCTTCTGTGTCCTGTTGTGGACAGAAACACACTGAGGCTCAGACCCGGTATTCTCCCTTACTCCTCGAGTAATTTACCTGCGCACAGAACACAGGACAGCTCTGAATTTCTGAAATGGTCAACAGTTTTTTTTTATCAGATCAGAGAAACACTATCAAATATGGGACCAAAAAGAACCAAATAATAAAAACTCATTGTTAAGCCCTCAATACACTTTAATTTGGCCTTGCTTGGGAATTTTTTTTAATATATCAGTATTGCTGTTTTGAAGCTGCCCTTTCTTCCTTCTTTGCTCTATTTCCTATAGAGGTAGCTAGCCCTAATAAAATCCAGTTGTCTTGTTTCAAAACAATCACCAATCATGGGTAGAAGGAGTTAAATGCAACTCTTGTACTCACACATGTGCCAGAACTAGCAGGTGAAACACTGCACAACACATATATTAGGATTGAATATACTGGATGACAAAGTGAAATTTCTCTGTGAAAAGTGAATACTTACTTTATTAAGAAAAAGAAGAGGTTTGAAGGCTATAAATATTAAATTTATATAATTTATAGCCTTCAAACCCCATCTTCTCGCTAACTCTAGTTTGTTTATCAATATATGATCCTAAGGAGTGGCTACTATTACACAGTATTAAATGCACACAGGGAGAGACAGAGGTTTACCTAAATAGATTTAGGATTTTAATTCCACCGTGTTGGGAACAAATAATTAACTAGGCATAGTGTTCATTCAGCTTCAAAGAGTGCCCCACTATCTTTAAAGAGCATGTGCCCACCCTTTAAATACTAAATAGCTTTTCAATACATTCAATTTGACATCTGAAAATGTTATGTATGCCTGTGATGGAATGTTACATTTGTCAGCAATAATTACCACAAAATACATACACAAAAATATATTCTGTTTGCATCTTTTGTAGAATTGTTACAACATTTGCTCAATTAATTTGTTACTCCTATACCTTAAAATATTTTAAAATGGTGCAGTTTTTATGAAGTGTAATTTTAAATTAAAAAAAAAGTATATTAGACACTAAGAGAATGTGAAAAAATAGTTTTGTAAAATACTGAAAACAATCCTGTTGCGGCTAATCATGTATTTGTACCTTTGTGATTTCTACAGGATTCAAATAATATTTACATATGTTGAATTACTGAGGGGCACACAGACATTTTCAATGTTTTGAATAGGTACATAATTTGGAAACATCTGGTGTGATCATATACATTTTTGTGAGCTCATAGGTTGATAATATGCAGCACAGGTTTTCCTGAAATGTCATGAAATGTGTATTTGTACGAGGAAGAATAAATAAAACCATAATGTATAGTAGTTTTAAGCAAATAGGATGATTCAGGGATTATGACAAAGCCATCGTGTTTTCTATAAACAATTCAGATTTCTATAAATTGTTTTACCTAAGGCTTAAAGATAGGCTCCTAACTGATTTCTAAAACAGAACTTTAGAAATCAGACACAAAATTCTTTTATTGTGATGGAAAGCTTTTTGATCAACAAGGATGGTATGGGAACAAAGGTTGGGCTTCACTCAACATAAATTGCTAATTACTTTAGTTGACTATATTTCTGAACCTTCACGACTTTTTGACGTGTAAACGTTAACCACTACTTATCTATCATAACTGGTTTTATGTTGCTTATGTTTGTAGCAAATTTGCCTACAAGGAATTATATTTTTATGATTTTGTATATATGTTTATATAGGGTACTGCCTTTTTCTGTCTGCTAGCTGTAACTTTGAAGTTGTAGTTGTAACTTTGCCAGTTGTAACTTTGAAAAATGTAAATAAAGTTGTTGAAGTAAACAGCTCTTCAATAACCACCTGGGCGTTTCACTGATGTCTGGATTTCTGTACCAAAAGCGGTACACTGTCTTTCATGAAATTTTTTTTTTTTAAATTGTAGACCTGTAAGTTACAGAAATATGTCCAAACAAGGGTCTAGTAGATATCCTGAATATAATACCCTTTGAAACACACAATCAAAAAAAAAAAAATTACCTTTATTAAAAAAATTAAATAAAAAAACACAAAAATCAGCCTAAACAAGAATGCATAAATAAATCAAAAATACTGAAAATGCAATAATTCGGTATACTGTATAGTAATATATTTTTCTAAAACACCTCCCTAGTGTGGTGAATTTTAAAACAGAGTCCAATGTCACATACCTATAGACAAAACCACATAAATATAGTTTGTATTATTTTGTATTGGATTGGATACAGGACTTTGTATTGAATCCAATACAAAATATTTGAATTTCCCGCTACGACCCCCGTCGATGGACGTATGTACTAACATCATGAGAAATCGCCGACGCGTACACGAACACTGGGTGTTCTAATTCTTTCCGTACTTCCATGCAAATAGGAAAAAAAAAACATTTTTTGCATTGAAATTTAGTTTAGATTGTAGGCTATAATTCTTAGCCATGACTCACCTAAATATGTCCAAAATTTAATAAATTTATAATAAACTTAAAAAAATTTTTTTTATGAAACATTATAAAAAAAAAAAATCTTTAAAAAAAAGTGATTATTGCAATGTAAATGTACAGTAGTTTATATAATATATATATAATATATAAATATATATATATATATATTATATAAAGATTTCTTTGTATTGGACTCAATACAGCTTTTTTGTATTGAGTTCAATACAAAGTGATTTATATTTCCCGCCCCACATCCCGCCCGCACCGACGCTTGCAGGGACGTCACCGGGAAACCCCGGAGATCGTCACTGCACACGCGGGATGAAGACAGAACACGTCTCCGGAGGAGCTGTGGGGACAAGGTAAGTATTTTTTTCAGTTGAAATCTGATTGTCATACAATGTTGTATGACATTTGGATTGCACTGTAACGCTTGTTTATATTTTTAGCTACCCTGCCCCTGGTTCGGGGTAAACAATAGTAGCAAGTTTTCTTGCTAACCGCCCAGGTGGTTAAGATCAGTGAAGTGCTTCCTGACCCTAATAATTTGCCTTAGAAACCCCAGCAGGTTATTAATATATATGCAGAAAGTACAGGGGCAGAGATGAGAACATGTGCTCAGCCATGGTAGGTGCCTGCATCCCTTCCAGAACTCACTGACTGCTGTGTGTACTGCAGAATTATATTATTACCCTCAGTATTAATGCGGTATATGAGATATATGTTATCCGAGATTATTTCCCTCTGTATTAATGGGGTTAATGTGATATCTGTTATCTGAGATTATTACCCTCAGTATTAATGGGGTATATGTGATATCTCTTATCAGAGATTATTACCCTCAGTATTAATGGGGTATATGTGATATCTCTTATTAGAGATTATTACCCTCAGTATTAATGGGGTATATGTGACATCTGTTATCAGAGATTATTACCCTCAGTATTAATGGGGTATATGTGATATATGTTATCAGAGATTATTGCCCTCTGTATTAATGGGGTATATGTGATATCTGTTATCCCTACTGTCAATGTGTCAGCTACATTCACAAATATATATTGGCTCTGCCCTTTCAGTTATCTTTGCTGATTTGCACCCTCTGACTAGGTACATCTAGCAAAGGTTAGGCATCCGATGGCCCATAGGTAGCAGAGGTCCGGTTGCATTGGTAGATTAGTGTGATTGCTAGGGTCTAAGTGGTAGTGCAGATAGATTGTTCCTGAACTCCAGAGACTTTGCCTGCATCCCTGCAATCCGGGATCACAGCATACACAGCCCAATTGTCAGTTGGAGGATTTCCTTGCTGCTGTTTCAGGATCATCTCATCAGGACATATTTGTTACAATCAACTCCAGAGGCCTCTGCAACTCATCCTGACACTGATCATAACTGGAGGTATTTGTGGTTATAGAATGTATATATATCCGGGTATATCTGTGCATAATTCTCCTCAGGACTCTTACTATGTGTACTCATTGATGATTATGGATTCTAAATATTGTTATTATTGTTATTCCTCACTTGCACATAGCGAAGGCCCAGGATCCTCTCTGTTATCAACAGGTTAGCGCCATAGCCTGGTTTGTGAGGGTCATTTACAAGAACCCCCTCCCCATAAAAGGGCTACATTTATTATGTACTAGCTGATTACCCGGTGTTGCCCGGGTATTTATTTTATCCAAAAAAAATAATGTAAAAATATAAGCAAAAGGCACACTGTGCTGAGCAATACATACACACATACGTACGTACATACATACATCCAAATATAGCTCTGACATATACCGCAGCACTGTACAAAGATCAGCGGTGCACCCACATGATCCTCAGTCATATGTCTAGGAAGTTTGGTTGAAATGTCTCCATGCGTTTCCTAGTGATGGTGGAACATACACACATACATCCGAATATAGCTCTGACATATAGCACAGCGCTGTACAAAGATGGCAGGTGCACTCACATAAGTCTCAGTCATATGTATAGCAAGTTTAGTTGAAATGGCCTCATGCATTTTCGAGTGATGGTGGAACATACATACATGTATACATACAATAGATACATACATACATATGGTTGGTATTAACACATGTCCAGACATTTTTTTCCAGATAGCACCTTGCTGCAGAGATTTTCCTTCACTTTCTGTCCTAAATGCACAACAGGAAATGAGAGAAAATCTTTCTAAAGCAAACTAAATTGCTTCCCAGAACATTCCTACTGTTACAGGTGTCTCCGTTGAAGGATTATACGCAAATGAATGACACCTCAAAATGCTGAATTTTCCCAAACTCACAGAAAAACTTGACAGATGATGTAACCCTGCTCTACTTTGGCCAACACTAATCAAAATTGACATGATTCATGAAAGCTTTACAAGGATAGAGAGGATGCACATTGATTGGTGAACCTGGGTGACTTAGCAATCCTGGAATAGAGTTCCCAAGTCATTTCACAATTGTTAGCAAAGGTTTTTATTCCTGCATGAGATCCATTCCAGGTTTGCTGGATAACCCATGTTTGCTGAAAAAAAGTAGCTTCTGCAGCCTTGGAAAGGTTGAATCAGGCCTGATATCTTTACATACTGTGCAGCTCAGTGTATTTTCCCAGCATAACTAGCTGCTGGGAATGATTAAACTCCCATGCACATGTTCAGCAGTTATGCCATTCTGGCCTGGCCAATAAAGTTAGTTGAAGATCCCAAACCAGGAAGAGGACTTGGTAAAGATGTCAGTGATGGCAAAGAAGCTAGGAGAATTTAGTAAATAACTGTTCTTATAAACCAGGACCATATATTTTCACTTAAGGTAAAATGCAAAGGAAAACTGCTGCCTGTTATTTCGAACCCTTCTTTGAACAATTCAAGTTTTCCAGCTGTTATGGTAATCCAAAAGCTTCAGTAGCTTCTTGGGCACTGGCCCATTGTGAATGAAGATTGTGAGTCTGTCTTTGAATTTTGTAGCTGTAAGATCTATGTTGTGGGTCAATGGCTGCCTTTTGAAGAGTTCCTAAAAAGGACTAAATTACCCTCACCCCAAATGCTATACTTTCCAACAATTCCCAACACCCACACCTGCACAGTAACTTTCCAAAAGTTTAAATATGGCCTTACCTAATAAACTTATCAGTTAGAAGTTATCTAAATTACCTCTGTTCTTTAAAGAGAACCCAATCTTTAAATATGCATTGGTGACCATTATTGGCCTCCTTCAAAAGTACAAAATCTTTAGCTGTAATTCAGATTCTTTAATACTTTAAGCCACAAAGTAAGAACTCCTGATCTGTCTACTTGTTTTGCACCAGCATTTTTTTAAGTTTTAGAAACAATAGCAGCATACATGCCAGTCTCAGAATACATTTTCTTTCAAGTAAGACTTTCTTATGGAAGAGGGTTGTTTTTATTGGAAGACTACATTAAAGGCTAACAAAGGAAAACCAGTACTTTTATGTCATGTTGCATCCCATGGGAGCCCAGGACTGATGAAACACCAGATATTTTTGTAATATTCTTTTAAAGGGTTTTATCAATGAAACAAAGTTTATCTACAAACAGCCTACATTTAAACCTGTAACATGAAGCACAGACAGAATCACGAAATAGACTCATGTATGTTTTAAAGACTGTCTATATTTTGCTATATTTGCTATATTCCATGTTACCTAGCAGGGTGTGCAGCACACAATGCTTGCTGGGAATTATTGTCCAACAGTTAAAATATCAAACTTTGCACAACAGTGCTCACTTGTACATTATTTACTGGTTATTCATTATTTATGTAACCATGGATGCTTAGTGTATCACTTGTTTCTTTCATAGCTGAGCCCACCCATCCTATGTTTTCATACAAAATGCAATCCAAGTTTCATGTTTCTACAAAAAAAGGAAAACAAAAAGAAACATCAAAGAATATTGGTTGTGTTTATATTGGCATCTCTGTCCCTTTATAATTTCAGATCACTAGATCAGAGTACTGCAACATTTTCTGATAAATCACTAACAACTGTAATGTGAAATATAAACACATACAGTGCAGAGAATATGCTAGTGTAGTCAACACTGACTAAACAATGTAACTTACATCATGCACACACTTATTGTAGGTTATCCTTCCCCCAGCTAACCCCCTCCCAGCAGTCCTGTATATTTACCTGCCCCCAATCCAACAGTTAATTGCCCATGGAGGTGCTGTGCTTGTCGGTCCTATGGAGAGTGCTGGAGTAAATTCTCCTTCTGGGTTTAAATATAGAATGCATGGTGGGTCATGCTCAAAAGCTTTTAAATGGATTTGTGGTTTCATGGAGATATCCTGCTGGTTTGGAAAAAGAAGAGTATGACTTGCGGGAAGGGGGGTTTTGATCAGGGCAGTCTCCATTCTAAGAGTAGCTGCAGCTTTCAAAAGGTATCAAAGACAGAGGATAAGAACACTAACTATTTTTAGGAACCAGCTCACTAAAGCTTATTCCACAGGGACTGTTTCCCCAGCGTTTAACCTGAGGCTTTTAAAGCCCTTGTTTGAAATCCCCACTCATTCCAATAGACTAATCTACACCAGAACGTTACCTTCAGGCACTTTTATGAGCTTTATCTTCAACATTGCTTGCAACATTTAAAAAATTAAAATGCAGGGTTAACGCGGAAAAACGCTGGAAAACGCTCCCAGTTTAGCAGAACTTTGAAATCTGGAAGCCCCCTTTTTTAAGGGGACACCCAAATCGTGCCACCCCACCCTGGGAAATGAGTATAGGGGTACATAAAACTTTAAATGTGTAAAAAAAACTGGACGAGGCATGATCCTAATGACAGAATGATTTCCCACTGCTGAAGTCATGATATGGGCACAGCCGTGGGACTCCTCCTGACAGTGAGGGGTCCCCGGGCACTAGGGGTTAAATGAGGACAAGGCTCTCCATTCACCTCTAGTGCTTTGTGATTGGCTGAGGTTTTCCGTTTCTCAGCCATTCAGCACTAGACTTGAATGGGGAGACTTGTCCCCATTCATCTCTAGTGCTCTGTGATTGGCTTAGAAATAGGAAACCCTGATGACAGCTCAAGCATCATCAGGATTTCCCTTTCCTCAGCCAATCAGCAGAGCTCTGCTATGCTGACAGCTCTGCTCCCCTGATTACTCCCGCAGCCCTAGAGGAGCTGTAGTATGTGCTACAGATACAGAACACATTTCGCAGCTCCTCTAGGGCTCCCACGGCTGTGCTCATTTCATGATTGCAGCCGTGGGAATCATCCTGTCATTGGGATAACCTGTAAAAAAAAAAAAAGTTTAGTTACACAAACACACATTTAATAAAATACTTTAACATTAAAGCCTCCTCCAATTTTTTTTACACATAATTTAACCCTTTAGGGAATGAGTAAGGGGTTTTATGTACCCCTGTACTCATTCCCTGAAAGGGTTAAAAGTAGAATTTTTATAAACGCTTACGTAAAATCATGGCAAATCGTGGCAATTCGCTGTAAAACGCGTCATAGGCATTTATAAAAGTTTTTTAGCATCAAGTCAAGCTTTAAAACGCTTGTAAAGTGCATATAAACGTGGTAGGAACGTTTATATGCATTTTTAAAACCGTCCATGTAGACCCAGCCTAATGGCAATTTGCATAATCACTCAGTTTAAATCCAATTAAGAGCACAGCAAGTTATGAAACACAGAGCTGTAGCAAACGAAATGTCTTTGAGAAGGGTAGGGTCAAACCTGACTGCGATCAAGCAATCCCACATGGCTTCTGGCAGCAGGTATCTTGCCAGCCATTTGTACGGCAACAGATATGATAGCAGACAGCACTGTACCACTTACTGACGCCCCCATTCATTCTCCATAGAGCTGCTGCAGGTGGTCACTACTTGTAGCATCTCTTCCATGGCAATGGTTTGCTGGCATGTGGAGCTGCAACCTTATCACCAGGTCTAACAAAGCCTAAAAGTCTAAATTTGCTTTTATTTAAAATTCAAGTTTTTGGGAACATAACAAATTGTTACAGCATTTTTGGAATAGTTGTATCTGTCTGTGAGCCCTGGAACAGAACTTAACTTACCTTTTCTGCTTCCTTACCAGCATTGACATCTTAACCTGGTCCTTTATTGGGTTCAGGATCTTTGGCAACCTTGACCAGCCAAACTAGAATGATGTAGCTTCAATTGAGGTGCACAGGAGTTCATTCATTCCTCGTTCTTAGGTATGCAAGGATCAGATTATTGCAATCAGGCAGAGATTACAAACAGGCAGGTACGTTTGTTTGATTGCATAGGTATATAATGTAAAAAAAAGAACAAAATTCTCCCAGTTCTTGGTCTTACTGCATTACATTCCTCCTTGTAAAGTCTTACAATATAAATTATATACAATATAACAAAGTTATCACTATTGCCTTTTGTGAAAGTGCTCCTTAAAGTATATATGCTTTTCAAGGTATCCCTAAATATATGTATTAATTTCACATAAAAGAAAAAAAATCTCTTTGTAGTCATTTGTCTAGGCAGGACTTATTATGCTATGATGGGCAACCTTCTCCAACGGTCTCACTTAACGGTTTTAATCGGTTTTAAGAATTACTTCTAAGAATCTTTTTGTCTGTGAGAGATAACATTAGCAACGTTCTTGTAAAACGTCTACAAAAAACTCATTTTTTTACATCAAGCCTACTGTGACATATAGAATATTCACAAAGCACTTCACACAACAAATAACTAATAGGAAACCTAGTTACTAATAAGGAGTACAAGAATTGTATACATTTTTGTTTCAATCGTTTTTATTAGGTTTCCATCATAGAGTATTATACAAACATAAAAAATCAATCCATACACAAACTGACTGTGCAACACATATTGTGGTACACATGTACACATTTTTAATGCAGAGTTTTAATTTGTGGGTCAACACCAACAAAATTAGATCTCAATAATTATGTGAAATCCACAATGCAGTGTATAAGACTTTAACATTACTGAAATATTTGATCAGGGTGAAAAAAATGACAACTTCACACTTGTGGTCTCAGTATAAAAAAGGGTCAAGTATATCTATTACAATGGAAAAGCACTTAACTGCTACAAAGTTGTCATGAAGGATACCTGAGATGGCCATTGCTCTGTTCAGACTGTAAAATTTAATAATGCAACATGTCCAAGATAATACACTGATAGGGATCTTTTTTTACACTACGCTTTACACTAGATGAATGGAGGATCAATAAAAGCATAAAAGTGAAAGTTTTATAAATGATTGCCTGTCATTTAAGTAACAGTTGCAAATGTGTTAATATAGAGATATTGCATTTAGCCTTTGACTCTCCAGTGTCTGAAAGTAAGCTGTACTGAGACTACATGTAACCGGCTTGGAATTAAAAAAAAAGATCTGTTCTTTTTCGAGCATTCCAGGCCTGTCAGTGGCACTGAGTGATACAGGAGACATAGCTGACAGTATATGTGTGTAAATGAGTTTGAACAAAGATTCCTAAATGTAATCATGTAGCGGGTCACTAAACAGATGCAACAGTGATTATGCCACTCTCCATAAAAGCTGTGTTCTTTAGAATTGTGTATAGGTTTTAATTGTATGTCTGAAACATGGAAGGCAGCTGTTATTTGTGACATTAAGTAAAAGGTCAGATGAAATTAACTTATTAACTGTTTTTTTTTTTTATTAATACATGCCTACTCAGTGTTCTCCCCAGCCCCTTTTAGCTCGGAGCACCACCCAGCACTTTTCAGTAGCCACCCGGCTGTCATAAAACGACAAAACGCTTAGACTGGGCTTTGCATACGTTGGCCCTGATTTATGAAAGCTCTCTAAGGCTGGAGAGAATACACTTTCATAAGTGAAGCTGGGTGATCCAGCAAACCTGGAATGGATTTCCTAAAAGTAAAAAAAAAAAAACAGTCAAGCTGTTTGTTAGCAAATGTTTTTTTCAGGACCAGATCCATTCCAGATTTTGCTGGATCATCCAGCTTCACTCAGGAAAGTGTATTCTCTCCAGTCTTGGAGAGCTTTCATAAATCAGGGCCAAGGAGTCTAGCCTAAGTGGTGGTTGCTAGAGTAGGATTTTTTACTTTGTTTACGAGTACCCCGTGCTCGAAAAAAAAGTGAAAAGTGCAAAAACACTCCACAAAAAGGTGCACTGGGGTACTATTGGTAATCCCTCCTCTAAAGAGGAAGGGCCACCCTTTTCCCCAGACCCTCCGAAGCCAAGCTCCAGACAGGGGCTGGGTACTGAGCCCATCCAGCCGAAGCTGGAACGGACTTACTTGCCTCTCTAGTCGGAACCAGAGAGGGACCTTTTCTCCATGGGACCGCCAAGGCAAGTCCCACCGGATACTAAATTGGGAGCTCTCCCGAAGAGACGCTCCCACTGAGGGAGAGCACCTGGTTTTTAGGCCAAGGCGCTTTCCAGACGTCAGGGCTAACCCATAAGGGAATAGCACCCTCCATCAAAAAAGTGGCAAACAAAGATTTTTTACTTTGTACCTTTTCTACTCCCCATCTTTTGGGTGAATAACTGACAAGCTAACGGCTCTCACTGTAAACTTGCTTTTATTTGGAGCGATCACCATGCTGAGAGGGGGAGGTCACAGAGCTGCAATACAGATCACTAACTGTATGCTGCCCATGGGAGAGTATTGTTACCTCCTATAGGTTTACTGTAGAAGGTTTACTTCACATTAGTTGTTTAACTGCCTAAACTTCTTGCAAAAATGGTTCCCTTTTCTGTTTTTTGTGCATTTTTGCAGGTGGTAGGAGGAGGCAGTATTGCTGCACATTTTATCTCCATAAAATTGAATTGGAACCACTTGTCACTGCAATGAAAGTGTTTTTAAGCATTTGCAAGCTCTTTTTCCATGCAGGTTTCATTAATAAAAAATCACACAATTGAAAATGCCTAAATAAATCTGCCAGCTACCACTCCCAGGTCCGAGCGGTTACCAATATGCACCCAGGAGCAGTAAATGGCACAGTTTTTTTTTTTACTGCTAAAGTGAATTAGGTTAGTTAGTTAGATTTAGCATGCTTGACACTTTGGGACAAACTTTTTATTTACGATATTTGAATTATGAATATTTGAATTATTATGAAAAACCAGGGATACATTTTTTAAAACCATTCCACAGTTTGCTTATTGATGATTGCTTTCTTTTTTAAGTTTTTTTTATTATAAAAAATGAGTTAATTTTATTTTTTTGATCTTAATTATTATTTTTAATACTTTCTGTTTTATATAAAAATATTAACATTCACAAAAAATTTTGTGTGAAAAATGCCAGTGCTTCAAAAAAGTTGTTATTGGGTTCCTGGCATAAAAAGAACTCATCTAAAGTTTAACTCATCAGATGTCTGACAGAACAAAATTAAACAATGGGCAATGATAAATTGCTGTACATTATAGTAGCCAATTCACAATTATTAGACATTCTGACTGCTCAAACTGATGAAAAACAAACTTAGTTGTTACATTCAGCTATACATTGGCATTCTTACATTGCCTTGGTAAAGTCAGTCCAAATAATTTCCAGTCTCCTTAATACTTCATTTAATTTTAACTGTTTTAACCTTTATAATATTTTCAGCTTTGCAAACATAAATAAACATTTCATTTTAATTGGCAATTTTATATTATGATCAAATGTTTGTTTTTATTATAATAATGTTATTTCTTTACCCATATGGCAGCAATTTTCAAAATGTTTTTTTCCTGTTTCAGTTAAGATCCCTCAGCCAACTAGAGTGCATACCAGGTCTTCCACTTATTAATACAGAAGCACAACTGGACACCATTCTTTTGCTTAGAGTTACAACTGGAAATTTGCTGTCAGTGTAATGAAAGTAGATGTTAAAAAACATGATTTATTATAAGCTTTGACACTAAAAGTGTGATAAAAGATATAAGTCTAACAACTTAGTATTAGTTTTCACACATCTCATTAAGGTCATGCAGCAGCTTACCTTTTGGTCTCCAAAAGCCATGCAAAATAGTGATGACATGCAAGGTTTCTTTAACTCATAACAATTTATTGATAAAGACCTTGAACCCTGAGGAGGTATGGACATTACAGTGTGTGTTTGAGCTCTAACACTGCATTCTTTTATCAACCACAACTAGCACATGACAAAATAACCTGCTATGGGGTCCAAAATGTCAGTTTTCAGAACACAAGTGACAGTGCTTTACCAAATTGTCAACATGTTCAATATAGATGAGACAGCTGAGCATTCATGCCTTAGTTTTAGCATGTTTTCATGAGCTGTCATAGGCTAGTACCTATAACATCAAGCTAAACCTTTTCTTGTCCTTTCTCCCCCTATTTACCAAATTGTTGCCTGTGACATAAAATGCTCCCTTACCATAAAATACACATGGGACATGTATAGAAAGCATACTTGCTACTTTTAAGGAAAAAGTTGGAATGCATTCCTAGATGCTATTGCCTACCTAACCCCACACAAGTGCTTCACTATGTGCCTTTTATTCATATGATTATATGATGATTCATATGGTGAATAAATCAGTGGGCTTCAATTAAAAAACATTGCACTATGCTGGGTTTTAAGACATTTTTTCCCCATAAAGTCTATTGGAATGCAAAGGCAGCTGAAAAAGATGAAATGCAGGTTTAAAGCAGAACAAACGGACCTGAAACAAATTCTAAATGATCACAGAAGTTCCCTAAATGGATGTAAAATAACATGATGCTATGCCAATATAAAGGCAGTTGACCCAGGTGCTAAATAAAACTCATGCCAGAGAACAGTTAGCCAGTCGAGGAGCCACACAGTTGCAATGCATGTCAACTGTCAACATTGCCAAGATACAATTTTTTAAAACATCCATTCAGTTATTTAGCCTCTATTGTGCTTTACATTTTACCACATAGCAGCTTTAAATGTTACATTAATATGCAAGGTCTGACACTCATAATTTCCTATATAACACCTTTCTCACTTCTCACTGAATTATATATTAGCATTACCTCACTAATGTGGTATTTGTGTTTCTTTCTGTCTTTATGCCTGAAAAAACATAAAAAGTTGAATAAAGCAGGATAATTATAACTAAAGTTGTAAAGCAGGGGTTGGCAAACTCCGGCCTTTAGGCCAGATACGGCCTAGCCAGTAGTTTGTTCCGGCCTAACGCCCCCTGGCCGTTAGGAACTACTGGAGCCACCGGAGCTCTGGTGCCTCCCCCTTGTAGTTGCTCCCCTATTTACCGGCCGGCGTTGATATTCCGCTGACGCGGTAAATAGGGAAAGCTCCCTGAAGGTAAATCCCTCTCTCCGCAATGCAGAGGACTGGATTTCACTTCAGGGGGCGTTTCCTGGTTGTGGGCGGAGCCATCAGGGTGGGTCTAACCTAGTGTGCTCCAGCTCACCCCATAAATAGCCTAGTGACCATAAAATTTTGCCAACCCCTGTTGTAAATTGTTTATTAACAGTATTGATCAAATTCAAAGCAACATTTGTTAATAAAAGACAAACTGTATATAACATTGTATTGCAATCTGCCAATCCCAATATTAACATAGAACAATTAATTGTTATTTAATGAAAAGGAAAATATAGGCAAGCAGATGAATGGATGAACTTAAAAGAGAAAATGGGGGGAGCTGGAGAAATCTTATTTATTAAGGGGCTCATTCAATGTTCTGTGTTTCCACTGAGTAATGGATCCAATTTTAGGAAGAAAGGTGGCCAACTCAAGACTTAAAAAGGCGCAAAGTAAAGCAAACCATTTTACAAGAGTAGCATTACTCCTGCTATAACGTGCAACCTTCTAGTTTGCCCTTCTCCAGAGCTGACAGATGCACACTTTCCCTTGCCTCTTCCATGTTCTCCTCCAGTTCTTTGTGGCTAATTGTCTATTCTCTTTAACTATTGCAACTAATGATTTAACTCCTGCACATGCAAGTTAGAGTTACATTATCCTGATACTTGGCTCCATTACTAAGAATGGCCTGAAAGTGCACTGCACAAAAGACGCACATAACACAAGAAAAATGCAGGCAGAAAGTAGAAGAAAAAAGTTATGGGGAAGCAAATTACAAAGTCTCTTCTATTAAAAAAAGGAAAATGTACTTCCAACCAAGTTTTTTCTTTTTCAGATTTCAGTTACACTTTAAATTTTCACTTGGGTTGGCAAACTCTTTCCAGTGGTGCCATATTTTCCAAAATCCACTGTACTGTCCTTTAAGGAAAGCCATGAGATCATCCATTCACAAAATGTTATTTACCTTGGCAAACCAAAGATGAAGCATTGGATGGAAGTTTGCTTCCAAGTGCCAGTATGCATGTTCTGGCAGTGTTTAAGAGGATGGATAAAGGGAGATTTTATTATATGCCATTTTGATGGGGTTGTTATGATGTAGAAGAAAGGCTGCTGGTTGTATTGGCAGGGGGATATTATTACAAATGTCTTCCTGCCAGTAGAACCAGTCATTTTCAATAAACTGAGTAATTTCAGGTAGCTAAATTAAAAAAACATGTCCTTTTAGGACAGGCCAACAAAAATGTTCAACACATCACTCATCTTCTGAATTGCAAGAACTAATGCTAAAAAGAAATATTTTAGGCAATAATACTTAGACGAGATGCAAAGGATTTGTGAACCAACATAGATATCCAGTTTTACCTAAACTAAATTAAAGCAGAACAGGAACTGTGGTAATCGGAATGTAATAGAAAGAATTTCCCGATAGTGGGCAATTATTTTGAAAAAACTGAGACCCAAGATTCAGGTAAACTCTCGGTAGGTGTTGATGCCGATAAATGCTTCTGTGCTGACACTCAACTGCATTGCTGAGAATGGAGTTTGCAGGTTCTTCCCGTGGGTTTCTTTCAGGTACTCCTGTTTCCTCCCACAATCCAGAAACTAGCAGTTAGGTCAATTGGCTTTCCCTCAGAAATGTCCTTAGATTGTAAAAATGACATATGAATATGGTAGGGACTTTAGATTGTGAGCTCCTTTGAGGGAGAGCTAGTGACATGACTATGGACTTTTACATCGCTGTGTAATATGTTGGCACTATATAAATACTGTGTATTCAAAATTATAAAATACTGAGCCCTGCACAACAGTCAGACACAAAAAAATTGTAGGAGTAAAGAAGGAGACAATTTTTGGCCAAAGGAAAAGACAAAGTCTAAAAAAATTATCTGTTTGGGTCCTGAGCCAAATACTTTTTTTCTTCCATGTGCATATGAATCCCAGTGATATTATTATTAGTGTTAACTTATATTGGAATATTGGGTAATGGTGCCTTGTGCTAAAAAATCAACAGTAAGGCTTTGTCCCCATCTAGAATCAGTTCCACTTGCAGCTAATATATGAAGACAGAAGTGGAATGTGACTCACATAGAGAGGCAAGGAGAAAGATGACAGCATCCAATAGAGAAATAGTATCTAGGATAGACTGAAGCAAAGTTTTTCTGCATTGATTATGTAATTGTGAGTTGTTTGCAAGCTAAATGGCTTATATTTTGCATCGGTTTCTTTAAAAATTGACAATGAAATGTGATATTTTAGGAAACTACAATAGAATTTTGAAGCTGAAGTATAACTAGTCCCATACAACTTTGGTTTGTAAACTGCAACACTATTAGGTGACATTAAATATTTGTAATGTTATCAGTAAAATATATTTTAATGTAGGTACTGTTTTAGCACATGTAAAGAGTATTTAAGATGTAATTGCTGTCTGTTTCCCCCCTAGTACATTACCCTTTCTTTCCCCCCTTGCACGTGTGTACAATGTATGTATGTGCCTTTTTGATTGTATGTTTAAAATTGAACACTTTAATAAGGGGGATTAAAACGAAAGGTATTTAAGATATAATGAGTTATTTCTGGCCAAAATGACCATGACCTTTATGTTCAGTTATCCCCAAGCTGGACCAAGTGGCTTTATAAATGTGCCTATTATTTTAATTTTATTTTAGTTCTGCTTTCAGTGTTCCTCAGAAACTAACACTTGACTGGCTAATGATCTAGTGAGGCCTGGAGCGTATATATATTTAGTATAGAGTATAGTATATAGTAGAAAGTATAGTGCAAGGCTGGCATGACTGGGCAGACAGGAGGGCAGACAGAAGAGGGTTAATTTTCTGAGAGCATGCAAAAGGGGGTGGGGGGAGTAGGGAGGTGATGATAGGAGGGGTTAGAAGGAGTTAAAAAGGACAGAAAAGGAAAGTGAAGGCCTTTTCGCAAGAGACAGTAGTGAGGGAAAAGTTTTGCCATGAGGGAAAAGTTTTGCTGGAAAGTTTTTTGAACATTTTCAAAAACATTTTCACAAAATCAGCAGTTGGGGTTTACCTGATGCCAGTGTAGAGGACCTCCTGAAGCAGCTGCGTGACATTGCGGTGTCTCGGGGTCCAGGTTGGCTGCAGGAACAGGTGGGCTCTGTGCTACAGGAGGTGGCTTCAGACCCAATGTCTGGGGGACCAGATGCCAGGCGGCTGCGGAGGTCTGGGCTTCCGGTGCGCCTGAGTCCTGAGCCCCCTAGGGCTCAACGCCGTTTTAGGAGGCCCACCAGGGACCCTCTGGCTGCCTGTTCTTAGCCCTGTCAGGCTGCTGCATCTGGGGAGGTCAGGAGGAATCCTCGGCCACGGTGGAGCCTAAGGGGAGGGAAGGGGAGGGGTGGACAGGGCTGGGATGCCTGGCCTACCTTCCTCCCATCCCAGGAGGAAGATTTGGGGGCGAATCCTGGGGGTCCGCAGCCGGCCTGGGGGATCCGGTGGCCGGTCTGCTGGTGATCCTGGGCAGGCTCGGGTTGCTGGTGATGTTATGGGAGACCAGCATCAAGTTCACGAGCTGCAGGGCCCTGGGACAAGGGAGGCGGGGACGCTGGGCTCTTTCTCCAATGCTACGAGGCCCCGTGGCAGGACGAGCACGTGCGCAGGGCGCAGAAAAGATAGCGGTGGAGCGGGCAGGCTCTGCCAAGGTGGAAGACGCCGCTGCTGGTTGCAGCTAGATGTCAGCCTGGCAAGTGGGCGAAGTTCAAGGCTCGGTTTTGCGCAGAGTTGCTGGGCCTGCTGCGGCTTGGGACTCTCCGGCTCCTAAAGCCTTGGTCGAAGGCGAGGAGGGGCTGGCTGGCTGGTGCTCAGAGGGTGAAGTGTCGTAGGTGGAGGAGGAGCACGGAGAGTTCGGGGCCCCGAGTTGGCCCAAGGAGTCCAGTTTGGCAGCTTCAGGTTTGGGTGGTCCTGGTGAGTCTGCTGAGGGTTAGATTTTTAGAGGAGGGTTGGGATTGGGAGAGGGTGGCAGGGCTGGGTGGGAGTAGAGCCGGGGGTCAGTTGTTGGGGAATCAGCGGGGCTTGCAGGAGATTTTGGGGGTGTTGCGTTCTATTTTATTAGGTTTGGAGGGGCATTCTAGTGGTGGGTTAGTACCGAGTGGGGGGGCCCTGGGGCTGCTGGGCCACATGGGGGAAAGGGAAATGGGTTCAGAGAAAGGGGATTTGGGGAGTTGCGTGGACGAGGCATTGGATCTGGAATGGCAAGAGCCGCTGGTGTTGGGGCAGGGTACACTAGCGGCCAGGTAAATGTGGGTGACGCGGCCAAGGGTGAGGTGTATGTTTGTTTCGAGGGTCGGCTAGGGGCTCACTTGAAACTAGAAATGCGGGAAAAGATTTGGCGCAGGGAATTTGTCGATATTTTCTCGTTGTCACCTTTGGAGTGCTTCATCCTGGATCGTGGTTTCAGTAAGTGGAAAAAGGGGAAGGAGGAACAGCGGCGTGTCAGGATGATTTCTAGGACATCTGCCAATTGGCTGCAAGCATTTGCCATATTGGCTAGTGTTATTGGGGAAAAGGCGCCGAAGCGTTGTTTGGCGTTGTTCTGTCATCTGCCATTGGAGAGGCGCACAGGGTGTATGGGGGACTGGTGTGGCTGCACTATGAGGAACAGTTCAGGCAGCGCAAAGCTATTCGTCCATCAATTCGCTGGGACCATAAAGACATTAGTCTTTGGATGAAGTTGATGACGCCGGCGAAAGTGGTAAGTTCGCCGTTTCTTGGGGGGGAGCGGGGAGTCAGGTTCCCTTGGGATCCCCGGCCCTCAGAAAGAAGGGGATGTGCTGGCAGTTTAATGAGGGTACCTGCAGATTCGGCGCAGCCTGTCGCTTCAGGCACGAGTGTTCCAGGTGCGGCGGGGCCCACGGCCTGGTCAGATGTTTTAGGCACGGGAAGGCTCGATCCAGGGACTTCACTGGAAAAAGGGAAGACGGCGGTGATGGTAGAAAGGATAGTCCCCTTTCTAAATAGACACCCAGATAGGGCTGCGGCGCGCTTGTTGGAGTTGGGCTTTGGAGAGGGATTTAGGATTCCTTGCTCGATGGCATCACCACCACCTCAGGCAAAGAATCTGAAGTCGGCCTTAGAGTGGCCAGAAGTAGGTACAACAAAGATGGCTAAGGAAGTTGAATTGGAGAGGATAGGGGGCCATTTATGGAGCCTCCAAGTGAGGGTTTGGTAATGTTGCCAATGGGGGAGGTTCCCAAAAAAGAGCCGAACAAGTTCCGGCTCATCCATCACTTGTCTTATCCTCTGGGGGCTCCGTTAATGCAGCCATTGACCTGGAGCTATGCTCTGTGTCATATACGTCATTTGATTGCATGCTCAAATGGGTGCGTCGTTATGGCAAAGCCACTGTTGGGGTCATTGCAATACGTTGTGGAACGGTTTGGGGTTCCGTTGGTGGCTGACAAGACTGAAGGGCTGACTACGGAATTGGCTTTCCTCGGGATCGTAATTGACATGGTGGTTATGGAGTACAGGTTGCCAGAGGATAAGTTGCGCAGGTTGGTGGACGAAGTGGTTAAGGCGAGTACCCGACGGAAAATGCAGCTGAAGGAACTTCAGTCTCTGTTGGGTAAGTTACACTTCGCATGTAGAATTATGCCCATAGGGCGGATTTTTGCTAGGCGATTGGCAGCTGCAAACGCAGGAATTCAGCGCCCTACACACTTTACTTGGCTGAATAAGGAGTTGAGGGCAGACTTGGTAAAGTGGGGGGATTTTCTTGAAGGTTATAACGGGCTGGCAGTGTGGATGGAAGGGCAGGTGGTCAGTGCAGAGTTGGAGCTGTTCACCGATGCAGCAGGTAGCGTTGGCTATGGTGCCTACTTGCAAGGTGGAGCGCGGAGGCATGGCTTGAGGACTCGGTCAGAGTGGGGCTGATGACTAATCTGGTGGTGCTTGATTTATTTCCGATCGTGACGTCGATGGAAATCTGGGGTGAGAAATTGTCGAACAGGAAGGTGAACTTTTTCACAGCATCGTCTGGGCCAGTGATTCGCTTATTGAGACACCAATTGGCACCAAGAGCGGCCCGGTAGGGAGTCAGTTGTCTGCCAGGATTGTGTGGGATCGCATTGGATTCCTAGCAGGTATGGATCGGCAGTCTGTGAGTCAGTCCACATGGGCAGCCTAGTTGGCGGTGTGGGCTGACTGGTTTTGTTTCTGTTCAAGGTTTGGGGGTGAGGGTATGAGGACCACACCACACCACAGGATTTATTATTGTATTTTCTGTGTCACTGTTTTGAGGATGGGGTGTTTGTGTCAGGTTAATCAGAAGTTGGCTGCACTCGTAATTTCTGTTTAAATTGTTGGGTATACAGGGTTTGCGTTAGTAAAGAGTTTGTGGTTAGACAAGGTTCTTAAGGGGTATAGGAGGGGGCGTAAGGTGATGGACAGAAGGAGGCCTGTGTCCTTTCCTGTTTTGAGGGCTGTGTTGGGTTGGTTGGGGGAGGTTTGCTCCTCTGAGTTTGAGGCTCTGCTGTTTAGGGCGGCCTTTGTGTTAACCTTTTTTTGGCGCTATGTGAATAGGGGAACTTGTAAGCCCAGCGGTTAATCGGTCGGGGGGGGGGGGGGTTTGCAGGTGTGGGAAGTGATTTGGCATAGTAATATAGTACGTCTTTGGATTGCTAGGTCAAAGACGAATCAATTGGGCAGGGGCTTTAGTGTGGAATTTGCCAAGATGGATGGGGGTAAAGCTTGCCCTTTGTCAGCTGTTGGGAAATTTTTGAGGGTAAGGCCTGTTGGGGAGGGACCATTTTTGATACATGATGATGGGCAGGCTTTGTCTCAGTGCTAGTTTTTAGCAGTTTTTAGAAAATGTTTGAAGGTGGAGGGCTTGAAAATAAAGCAATTTTCTTCTCATTCATTTAGAATTGGGGCAGCCACAGAAGCAGCCAGATGGGGGTTGGGTGACGATGTCATCAAACACATTGGGTGCTGGGAATCCAAGCGTTTTAGACTTTATATCCACCCAAATCTTGTGGTGCAGTAGGTGGCGTGGGAGGGTTGTAGCTGCCGGTTTGTTGGTTTGATGGTTCTGGTGCTTTGTTATGGGGAGGGTGGTTTGTTGCTGTTGTTCTCTTTCTTTGGTTTCAGTTTGGTTCAGGGTTTTTTGTTCTCTCTTTTTTGTTACAAGTGTTTTCCCTGGCCTGGTGTGGATTGTAGGTGATTCCTATGTGTCGAGGGGTGCAAGGAGACAGCTGTTCGGCCTGATGGTAGGCAGTTGGGCTTCCTTTTAGTGAGGGGACTGGTTCGCTTGTTATTTCAGGTCTGCAATGGAGCAGGGTCATGCTGGAAATTCACGGTTTTGTTCGGTCGGGTGCCCGATGTGTTGGTGTTGCATGCCGGTGGGAACGACTTGGGTTGCAGGCCTGTGCGGAAGTTGATATGAGATAATAAATGGAATTTTCTGAGGCTGCAGATTATGTTTAAGTATTTATTGGTGGTCTGGTCCGATATGGTGGGTAGGTTGAAGTGGAGGAGGGCCAGATCAGTTGAGCGTTTGAACGGCCAGGAAGAAGTTAAACAAGGACAGGGGCCGCTTTGTTGTGTGGAATGGGGGGGTTAGTGGTGAGGCACCGCCATTTCAAGGTTGAGCTTGGTTTGTTCCTATGGTCAGGGATGCATTTGACAGATGTGGGCATTGATTTGTGGTGCCTAGGCCTGCAGGACAGGATTCAACGGGCACTGCAGATTTAGAGGAGTGCACAACCGTGAGGTGTCTCGCTTGTGGCGCTGTGGTGGTTGAGGTCTTCAAGGGGAAGGTGCTGTTGTGTAATATTTATGTTGGGGGGGGCCCATCCAATGTATGGAGCCCCCGGTTTGGGTTGCAGTTTGGTGGAATTTGTTGGTGGGGTCTGCACAATAAATGTTTAGTTTCGTTCCCGAGCTGGAAGTATGGGCGGCTGGGAGCAATTGTTGTTGTAAGGTGCAGATCCCAAAAGGTATAAAGTGGTGGCCTTCGAGGACCTGCAACCAATAAGCAATAGTTCTTGAAACAGTATTTTATGGTATTGTTATTGTTAATTTCTATTATTGTTATAATGTTTCATGTTTTATTATTTGTTCAGATAATTATTTATGTTTATTGTGATAGTTATTTATATTATTATTGATAGATTGTTATATTATTTTATATTGTTATTTAATAAGTTGTTGAATAGCAACATATTGTTAATAAAAGGCCTGTGGTCCATTTAAGCAAGGATTGGTGTGATTTATTGTGTAACAAGGTGGGGAGGGGTTAATCAAAAGGAGAGGGGTGGGGAAAATTTTTGTGGTAAGTTGAGGTTGGGGTAGGCAAGGGGGTATAATGCAAGTCTGCGGAGCTATGTTTTGCCGCAGTCATGTGTTTACTTTTCTCCAGAATTTATTTTATAGGTCACATCTGCCATGTTTGCAACAGGGAAAAGACATTATTATTTAAAATATTTTGTAAACCAATTTTTATCTTCTTTGTATTGATTTACGTTAGGCAGAGAAAATTATACCCTTGAATTTGTTAAACCCAAATAGCCTGTTTGCTAAACCATGTGCCTATCTTTAGCTAATTATAATGTCTTTGAGTATACTTAGGTGTGTTGACCTGTAATTATCACTGTACTTACTAGGCACCACCTAAGCAGAAAACAATGCTATAATGAGAAACTATGTTTTTGTTAAAGAAAGGGAAATGAGAAAATCTTAAAATAAAATGGCACAGGCTGAAGAAATGAACATTAAAGGAAAGACTATATCTGGAAAAAGTTATAGTGAACAAGAAACATCTGTTAAAACAAAGCAAATTAGCCATTTTCCTTCATAGCAGAGTAAAACGAAAGTGGAGGAAAGCACAAGAACAAAATAAAAATAGAATTTACCAGGAAAGTCAAGTTTAGAACCAGCATGCAAAGCAAACATTTGTTGACACAGCTATACCAAGTTTCCTATATTTTTAAGCAGCGGTAAGGGTCTTTGAGAGGTCACATTTACAATAACCTTTGTCAGCCTAGGTTATATTTTGGATCTATGGAGGTGTTGGTATGGTAATGATGGCCCGGCAAGTTGAAGGACCAATAATGCTAAAACTCTCTGTGTGGGAGAGAAACAAGATTTATTCAGCATACAGTATGTCTGAGTGCATGGTACTTGGTGACGTATTGCTTACGTTTCTGTGTTAGTAAAGTATCTGTCTAGTGTCTCCAGATGTTATGTCCATCAAAAGGACATTCAGTAAGTAAACAGTTCAATAGTTCTTGTTGATGGCACTTAATACACAGAGTACAACTGTTGCGCATTCAATGAAAGTGTTGATTGACAACTACGACAAGACATGAATACATAATCATGCCTACAATAAACCAAACAAAATGTAATAACTTAAAAAATTACATTTTTGGACCACATTTGGTTAATTAAATGCTTGAAGAAACTTTAACAAAATAGTACATCTTAGCATAATAAATGTACCTTAAATATACCTAAGTTGAAATGCTGTGATTGGCCTGTAAAAAGACATTGCACAGTTGTAGTTGTATTCAAGTATGGAAAAACGTGCATAAATTGTATTTAGCTGGTTGTGTGAGAAGATGCTGAATTCAAAAATGCTCCAGGGATGAAGCGCAGGGGATGAGAGTGGCATGGGTGAAGTAGACACAGCAGAAGTAGACAAAGATGTAGGAAAGAGCTAGAGACGTAGTTTTGAAGGAAACTAAAGTTGACAACCATGGAGACAGGCAGTTGGCAGGTAAGCAGAATAGTGGTCAGTGAGCTAGTTTGGGTTCCACTGGTGAATAGTCGTCAGCTTTTATAATGTAACCTCTGCAATCTGACCTTGCAGTTTGTTTACATGTTTCTGACCAGGTCTGCCCTTGATTTTGATTTTGTTCTGTTATCCTTCTCTATTCAAACCAAAATGTTTTTTTTTCAAACCAAAAAAAGTTTTTCACCCTTTTGTTTTGCCCGTTAGGTTGTTGTTTTTTTTTTGTATACTATTAGGTACATTCCTATCTCTAACTTAACTTCCCCAAATTATGTTTTTTACCTATTAGACATTTGTCCCCAGAACAGGCCTGCCCACAGAATAGGGGGAAAAATATCCCCAAAAGGGACAAAGGCTGTATAAAATCTTGGCAGAGGGTTTAACCTGTCCTAGTTCTATTAAAAACTAAAAACAAATTTGCCTATAGAAATGGATACATTTTACTAAAATAATGTCATGTCATGTCAAAGATAACACTGACTGCCCAATGGATAATCACATTTCTACTTTGTAAACAAAGCATTTAATTGCAAGTGTGAATGTGTTGCTTTACTAAAGTAGATGGAATTTTGTTCTGTTTAGATGTTTTTAAATTAAATTATATTCCAAAATATGTGCCTAATATAAAACAAACGTCCTTCTAAATCTGCTGTATTGTTAGTGATTTCAGTAATACTATTCTAGGATGGCACATATTAGTTTGCCTGACCCTGAAACATACATGCAGGCAGAAAAGCTATTTATTACGCTTTTTCCTGTAAGTGATGCCTACTGCAGTTTTATAGGACCTCAGCCACGGTAATGCTCATTTAGTAATGTCTAATTATATGTTGAATACTACCCAATTAGATTGCCCTGCTGCTACATTGTCATTTTACAATTAATGAATGTATACTTTTGTTGGTTGCTATCAGACAACACAGGCAGTTTTTAGTTGTAAATTGGCAATGAAGCCAAATAACTTATAGAACTGTCTGTCCAACATGCTGTGTGTTAGTTTCAGACCAGAAAATAATAGAGATGGGTAATGTGATGAAAATTTTACTTTATACAAATCACATGCAAAAATCACTTTGGTGCTCACTTTTCTATTGATGTGTGTGCCATTATATCAACGTTAAAATAACTTTCTAAGGCCATCAAATGAAGGCTGTAGATGCATATTAGTCTTTTAATCTAGCAAGGTATTTAAAAGATAAATTGAAAAAAAAAAGTTAACTTTTTAATTCTGTTGTAAAGATAACAATGTACAAGGTTTGCATTTAAAATGACTAGTAACTTTGCCAACCCAGAAATATCAGGATAAGTGCTGACTGTGTAATGCTAAAAGCAGTCTACAATACCCCCTAGTTATATAAGGGGATCTGCAGGTAACTCTTGCAACAGTTGTTGTCAAAGTGCAGGCATCTACTATTAGAAATAGATTGTATCACTGTATAGAAGGTATAGAAGGTTTGGCATGAAAAGCCTATGCTGTTCAAAACAAACATTGCCAAGACTTGGTAAGTTTGCCATGGAACATAAAAGCAACCTGCCTTTTCTTCAATCCCGGGGCTCTACTCTGAGGCCTGCATATAATGAATGGATAAAATGCAGGCACCATGTGGAGTAAACACTTCATAATTATTTCAGACATACATTTTTGTCCTTATATTTTGCAGTGTAGCATAGGAAAAACTCTCCCAATCTGCTGTACAACAGCACACAAGTTGAAGGATCAGTACTAGCCAGCAATCAGGAATGTTGCATGCTTTTGTCCTTCCAACAGAAGGAGAGATCAGTGTGCAGAGATGTAAAATGCTGCTACTCAATCATCAATGAAGTCCGAAGGTGGGAACAAAATGTCGACCTATTGTTTAAATGCAAAAGGGAAACATCAGCTTCCTAGTCTGGTTGAGTTTACTGGATGTGCTGTAAGAATCTCATGACTAGATAGACAGAAATATAATTCTTTGGACAGGTAAATCAGCTCCTATATACTGCATACTAAATGTGTTGTATACAACTGTGTATTTACTTGGCCTCTTAGGGCTCTTTTTATAAAACAGGGAATATGACATTCCCTCAAACATTCTTTGGTGGCAACCTTCCATGTCCATGTGTTTCAATGGCAGTAATTGATTCCCACCAGGGAATGTTTGGGGGAATGTCAGATCCCCTGTTTTATAAATAGGGCCCTAAGAATTCAGCTTTGATGACTTGCTGTTGGGATCCTTTATAATTTATAATTTAGCAATGAGCTACTAAAAGTGGTTGTACACACGTAGAAGTAAGAAATATTTACCTGTCTATGCTTCAAAGTTTTGAGACAGCTCGGGGGAAGGCAGTGCCTCCTTCTGTAAAGCACAGAACCCAGATAAGGCCTAGGATCCATGCGGTGTAGTTCCTGTATACCAAAGCCGGAACTGGCATAGCCCTCACTTCTACATGATTCCTAAGAAAACCTTGCTGGCTGCATCTGGCAGTTACAGGAGCTACCACAGGGTACCATTCAGGAGTTGCATAAACCCGAGCAGAGTATGTGCTAAAAAGTGACACAGAAGCATAATTTGAAAACATACTAAAGAATTTAACCCCGAGCTACCAAATTCTATAACACAGGTTCACAAGACACAATGAGATGCCAATATTGGAGTATGGATTCTTAAGAGGAGTTTGCAGTGTGGCAGAACTCAATAGAGCAGTCTGAGGAAATTGAGCCAGGATAAGGATAAGACACATGTGTTCAGCCAACTGACTTGACCCCCCACCATTACAATTTGGCTGCAGTGGGGTCCCCTGGTTAACTGAAGAGGGTCCAGGGCCAAGGCTTACACAGCATATGACATACAGGTTCTGGACACCATTTATTAAATGGGAACAATAAGCATTTGTTGCATGAGAAAAAAGTCCAACACTACCATGCAAAGAAACATAACAAACATGAAATATAGGAAGGAGTGTATTGAGTATTCTCTGATGTAGCAGTAAACACACTTTGTGAAGTTGAATGGTCTCATATTTTTATGAACTGTGGGATCATCAGAATAGTGCATATGCTCATTTCCTAAGACGCTAATATTTTACTATACTGAGACATAAAATGAAAAAGATCAATTGCTGTGTGTATTTCATCCTCAGTGATCCATCCAAGTCAATTAAAATTTGGTCTGCCTGGTGTATATTTTGGATTCTGCAATGAACTTTTTGCATTTTAACATCTGGTCTCCACAGTGAATAACCACAGAAAATGTTTAAAATAAGGTCATCCGTGAAAGTGTAAAAAGAAGCAACTAAAGAACAAAATGAAGGCAGTCAGATCAAATCTTGTGCTATGGTGCTATGTTTGTGTGTTTCTTCTTCATTAATAAGAACGGGTGTGAAGAGTGCATGGTGAGAGTGCTTTACCTCGAAGTGATATAAATAGGTTGATGATGGACAGATTCCTGGTGTCTTTTATCCTACTGACCTTTCAAGAAAGTTTAAACTTTTGTCTGCATTACTCCTCTATTTGGAATGATTATCATTAAAGCTGATCGTCAGGGAAACAGCTATATAAATGCATAAAATAATACATATTGCCTGCCAAATGATTTGTATTTTTGTCCATTCACTCGCTAGATCTGCATAGATCAGCACACAGCAAAACTCTGCCTGGCAGGGCAGAAGACTTGATATTTCTCTGATGCATTTTATTGACAGGTCTTGTCATTCCCAAGATAGGGACCAGAGAGTGAAAGGGGAAGCAGCAGACTGATAAACTCATATTTTACTTTTACCTATCAGCATGCTAGCATGTCAGTATTGCAGTACCAGTGACTGGTCTCTTCTACTGCTTCTCTCTTTCCAATTCAGGAATTGGCAGGGATTTCAAGGGTGAGAAGTTAATTTAGGTACATAAACTGCTTGCATCTAAATAAAAATACATTTAAAATGTATTATTGAATACAGAGCTGCATTTATTTGTGTTCTTTATATCTGTCTGGAGTTCAGCTTTAAAGTGGACCTGTCAGGGCAAATAGAACATCCAGTTTTAATGCAAACTCTGCTTCTCCAACACAAATTACTTTAAAAAGACATGTGCAAACAAAGACTTCTTCGTGCAGCTTTGAAAAAAAATATACCTTGGCCCCGTAGGATTTTGAGCTCCCAGATCTCAACTGAAGGTATAGTGAAGTTACCTGTGTACCCTGAATGGTCCAAGATTAGGTAAATGTTTTTTGGGTACAAACTCTTTGTATACAAGTGTCATTTGTATTTGGGGAACAGAGAGGCTGGGGGTATATCAGTGTAGTGGAATCATACAATTGGACCTTCTGTATGTGCTGGAAGAACTTTCATTAAACCATCAACATTTTTTAGCATTATGAATTAATGTGTATGTTCTATTCAGTTATCTGGCTAAAAATGAAACAAAGCTCACATTAAATATAGTAAGATTTTAACATGAACCTATTAATTGTGTAAAATAACATTTTGTGAAGCTGGACTGGGCTTGATAAAGAACAAGGCTTGATTTGATTCATAGTTCCCAATTTTGAAACATAAATATATTACTTCTGACCCCTTTTGTCAGCTCTCCAATGTTATAAGACATGTGGCTGTTGGAATAAAATTCCTTTAAAGATTCCTACAAGATGTATTAAACTGAAACCAAAGTCTTGAAACTTTATGATTCAATCTTATTTTTCTAAATGTCTTTTGCAGATGCCCATATTAGTGCTTAATAATTCATTTCAATTCTTCTTTTGTAGAGTGAACCAACTTATAAGTTAGTTTCAGTAACCTATAAAGTACAAGTTCCAGAGCGAAAAGAAAAACCAACAACTAGCACCACATTAGACACTGAGTAATTTTATTGTGCTCAGCATCTGCTATGGTACAAAACTTAATCTTTTAAATATTTCACAAATTCAAGGAGAATAAGAGAAATCCTGTAAGAGGCCCTATAGTCGTGGAATGTGGCTACAAATATGGATTATTTTAAAAGGTGTATTTTACCTAAAAGTTAGGGGTGGGAGTGAAACCTCACTGTAAAGTTAACTGCTTTTTGGGGATTGTGTAAATTGTTTTTATTTTATAGAACATATTTCTGTTAAATAAATGTTTAGTATGAAAAATGGTCACATGTGTGTGTTATATAGTAGTGGATTTGCAAGTTAACTGTAAATTTTGCTAGCCACATAAGGTTTTGTTTATGGTATATGCATATTCACATGGGAGTGAAGGTGGTACAGCTCTGTCCTGGATATTCTAAAGAAGTTTGAAATGTGAATACATTACATACAGTATAGATGAAAGTATTGTTATGCTAATGAGCTAAAGCTGATTGTACAGTGATGGCATTAAGTTGTATTTATATTTAATATCTCTTTAACATCACTTTTTATATCTCTGTTCAAAAGCAGCTGATTGTATAGAATGTCCATGAACAAGGACCCAGATTATTAAGTCTGCCTCTGCTGCTATCTTGTAAACAGCGGGACCCCTGGGCTCTCCATCAGAGTTAAAAAAAAATCCCAGCCTTCATGCTTTTTATCAAAACACATGTTACTATCAGGAAATTTGCCTTCAAATACTTGTTGTGACGAGAATATTACTGATTCTGCAGTTTCCAGTTCCCCAATTCCAGATTCCAGATTCCAGTTCCCCAATTTAACACCGCAGTCTTCACCTTTAGTAAGTGTGAAAGCCTTGGGGGACCGGTTGCGTCTCTCAGCACTCGGCTTCCCCCAGGACTTACTGCACAAGGGATGGTGTCTGGAGATGGGCTGGCAGCAAGCCAGGGGCCCACAGATAGCAGTACCGAGATTCCAACAGAGACAAGTCCAGAATACAGAGCAGAGGTCATACACATAATATCCATCCACCAAACAAATTACACAGGGGCAAAACAAGCAGAGTCGAAGTCACAGGCAAAAGGTTGGTCCAGGCAGTATAAACTCACAAGGTCAGAAACAGGCAAGGTCAGCAACAGTAAATCAGATGAAAACACGTAGTTGCTGGACAGTCAAGCATCTCCTAACAGCTTCATTCCTCTTTTTTTTCATCAGGCCAGTATGAAAGATCGGAATACTTGGTGTCAATTTTAGGGGTGTAGAACACATGAATTGGGATAAATACTCATAGTACCCAAATGTTCTAATTCTTTTATTTAGTAACACTAGAGCCATGCTTTGGTCCAAAAAAATTGCACTTTTAGAGCCCTTTCTAAAGTTTTTAAGTCCCCTGAATCCATGCACCCCATTTACACAGGAAAAGTGCAGTCTTGGCAGTTCTTATATCATCAACATACTAGCCATACAATCCCCTCACATCATTGTGCAAGGTACGCCCCTTCCCACCAACACTTTGCCAGACATCCCCTCCCCATTACCACCATGCTACTACCCTCATCATCACCAAGTCAGCCTCCATCCTGCTTTCAAAACTGTGACAACTACTGTAGCTTTTACCACCCCTAAACCAGATCCATAACCAAGTGAACATTTAAATTTACCAGCAGCCTAGAGCTGGGTGCACACTTTTACTTACCATATCCCTCACTTGGGAAGGCACAATCTTTTCCCTCCATGTTGTAGACAGGCCCTTTGTATTCTCACCTAAAATGCAGTAGTTCTCGATTGTATGCATCGATGTCAAAGATCTGTGATAGATGGAGTGCTTTAGAGAAGCAGTGTGGGAGAGAAATCGCACAAGAGTAGGAAGCCTGATGGAGAAAGACGTAAGGTAGGTTTTATTGGTACCCTAGGCAAATACTGTATGACCATGTATCCTTTGCAGTACAATAAAAGCCCCATTACAAAGGTTGTTTTCTTTTCTTGGAGTTTAGCTCATGCATTGAACTTGATTTATATAAAGAATATAGGTTATAGGAAATTAGCCAGGGATATTTCACTTTGCTAAGTGAATAAGGTAAAGCTTTGTTGACTTCGACCATCAAAATGTGCAAGCAAAATCCTGTTGTTTTTTGGGAATTTTCCTGCATGTGATTCAGTATTTCTTGCATAGTGAATTTTAACCACATTCACTAAGCCAAGTGAAATATCCATTGCAAGGGTACAAGTAATTTTGCTAAGAAAACAGCCTATTTCCCTTTAGTAACCCATTGTAACTGGTCAGCACATATAGAAGAATAATACACAACGCCACCCAGTGGTCTCTACTGACAGGGAATGGCACCTGCCTGACACCACACCAATCTGCAATTTTGAACACAAGGCTGAATTCACAAAGCTGTAGCAGAAGGATAAAGATCTTTAGTCTAGCCACATTTTAAAATCTCAATGGAATCACCTGAAAATAAAAGTCCCTTTTTTGTAAAATGCATATTTTTCTTGGTATGCTGGGATTGTGAATTGAACCTAAAGTATCATGTAAGCAGTGGCTGTGTTTGGCTATTTTGTAATCCAATAGAATAGGACTGTGCAATGTGTACAAATCATTACTGTCAGAAGCTCCAAGTGTACATGATGCTTCCATACCAGTTTTTGTGCTGATGATTTAAGTGCATGTACCTTTTGTGTAGCCTATTGAAATGTACACATTTTGCAAAACAAATGAGCTTGCTGCTTTGGTATACATATAAGAAAATGTTATATGTACATAGCCTAGGGGCCTATTCACATGGCAGTAACAGGCAGTAAAGTGTATATTGAATGGCCCCCAGTGCAGTATTGCAGCAGGCAACACACTGCAGTGCACCACAATGCACATGTCATTAATACTGATGTGTCATGTTTATTTTTTATTCTTTGAACTGTCCAGTCCATGTAATGACATCACCACATCTATGTCAGTGCCATAGTTGTCAATATTATTAAGTCACTATTCCTCCTACTGTCACCATTGATGGGTCCTTATGTTTCCCACTGTCACCATTGGTCATTGTCTCCTAAGTACTACATTAATAGGATGTTATACTTCCCACTTTCACCATGAATAAGGTGCTATACTTCTTATTGTCACCATTGGCAGGACACTTTCTTTCACCACCATTGATAGAGCACTTTTCACTGGCACTAATAATATGGTGCAGTTCTTTCACCGTTGAAAGGGCTATATTCTTTGCACTAGAACCATTGATAGGATGCCATCATTACTGAAAATTTGCAAGTTTTCCTACTTGCACTATTAATAAGGTACTTTTTTTTCTTCACATTTGACAGGGCCCTTTTCCCCCCACTGGCACCACTAATAGACCAATATTCTTCTGTTGTCATTGAGAGGCAACACTATCACTGGCACCACTAATAAAGCATAGGGCACTATTCTTTCTTCACCATTCTTAGGATACTGTTCTTTCATTGGCACCACTAATAGATCACTACTCATCTGTCACCATTATAGAGCACTATTTTTTACCATTCTTCACAATGCATCGGATACAATTTTTTCACCGCTAATAGGGCTTTATTCTTCCCATTGTCATCATTGATAGGATGCCATTCTGCCATCACCATTGAAAATGTGCTATTTTTCCCATTGGCATTATTGATAGTGAACTTTTCTTCCTTCACATTTGACTAGGCACCATAAAAAGGGTACTATTCACCCCATGGCACCATAATAAGGGTACTATTCACCCCATGGCACCATAATAAAGGTACTATTCACCTCTTTGCACCATAATAAGGGTACTATTCACACCATCGCACTATAAAAAAGGTACTATTCACCCCATGGCACCATAATAAGGGTACTATTCACCCCATGGCACCATAATAAAGGTACTATTCACCTCTTTGCACCATAATAAGGGTACTATTCACACCATCGCACTATAAAAAAGGTACTATTCACCCCATGGCACCATAAAAAGGTACTATTCACCTCATTCATTGATAGGTTACTATTTCTTCCATTGGCACCACTGATAGGGCACTACTCAGCTGTCACTATTGATGGTTATTATTCTTCCATTGTCACACTTGATAGGATTGCACAGTACACCGGTCACAGCCCTTCCTGTCCCATCTCTGTACAAATCCATTCTCTCCCTCATGCTGCTCTAACACCCAGGGACATTTTCTATACTTTTCCCAGAATAATGACAGGCACCACCTGCCCCCCTATACACTATGGAGATAACATATATATGAGTACAGCCTGGACCTGGAAGTAGAGGACCCCCATACACAGCGCTCTGAGCACTATCAGACCCCCTCCATCCATCTCCGCAGCGGTCTGAACCTCCAGCTGTAACGGGGACCGGGCTAGTGACCTAATGGGGCGTGGTCTGTGCCGTCCCCGCACAGCTGCAGCCAATCAGTGAGCAGGGGGTGTGTCCCGCTGCCAAGGTTAGCCCTGTGTAATTGGATGATCAGGCCCGAGGTGTGGAAGCCCCGCCCTCCTCCCCATCACTGACTCCTTGTAGCTGGGAGCTGCAGCAGCCTGGACTCGCATCGGCGGATAGGATCCATCCTACAGATGTGTGTCAGCAGACAAAGGTGAGCCAGCACCGCATGCTGGGATAGATGGCTGGTGTCAGCACACCTGGTGATCAGGACAATGATCGGGGTTGTAGTCCTCTGTGTTTGAGACGATGCTGAGTGATCGTATCTATAGTAACAGCTGCCCCGTTATCCTTCCATTGCTGTCCGTGTCTTTGTATCATTTTACTGGAAACCTTTTTTCTATTGTATTTGTACAATCTTCTAATTATCATAACGATGATGGATGGGAGCCATGGCAGGCGTCACGTGACCCTGATTGATCGCATGTCACCCCCGTGCAGAGTGAGTGCGGGGCACTGCCAGGATCTACACATATGTACAGAGCCTTCACCCCCATTGTCAGCTTTCTGCTGATCAGACATGGGTGATTGCAGATGGCATTGGCAGACAATATGCTGTCAGGCAGGCTCCATTAGCAGAATTTATCAGATCTGACATGTAAAGCTGGTTAGGAGGTCATGTACCCAGGGTAATCCCCCTCTGATCACCTGACCTGGGTTCTTGTGGCACCAGGACATGCAATGGATTGGGCTGTATGTATTATGACGTCATGATGTGCTCCCAGAGACCTGATCCTCTGCTCAGACTGCATTACTGCTAATTCCCAGGTCTGGAATGCATTCCTGTCTGTCCTTATGCTTTTCATCAGGCTTGTGATTTGTGTGCAGAGCATATTCTGTCCTACACACATACCTAATATGGAGTATATGATATGTGAGTACATAGAGTACATAGAGTAATATGGAGAATATGATATGTGTATCTATGGTAGAGGGGGATTTCACCAACACATGGCAGGGAATGGCAGTGTTTCCCAATCAGGGTTCCTCCAGAGATTGCTTGGGTTGAGCAATGTATGACTCCCAGGTCTGTTACCCCTGACTCCAATGATCATTTTGGCTATCTGTAAGAATGACATTCTTCCCAATGTCCAGCAATGTAGGAGGCTTTCTTCCTTCTGACCACCATACTAATGTGCTGTGAGATGTGGATAAGACCTGAAAGTTATTTCAAGGTTTTCTCCTAAATTTAGAGACATAGGATCAGGTGGGGTTATTGTCCTCTGTCACCCCTCTCCTGTACAGATCTGGATTTTTCTGGAGTTTTTATTGAATGGGAACCTTGACTATGAGGAATACCAGGCATTGCTGAGAATGCCAGGTGCCTGGCTGTCTGTGGTCTCAGAAACTGCAGACTATCCCACAATGCAAATTATCAAAGTCAGGACCATGGATCTGCATGCTTGGTCATCCAATGACTCAGAGGATACTGAAGCCTTTGGATCACCATTACAATCTGTGAACCGTTATTTTTCAATTAACCAGTTAAGCTCAAGCAGTTGCAAACTCCTAACAGATCAAAAATATTTTATTTTTATTTTAGCAATGTTTCTATTGATTTGAAATAACATTGTCATTGTATATAACTTAATGTAATACAGACTGTGAATGTCTGAGTGGCTCTCTTTTGACAGTTTTGTTATACAAAACATGTTTTATTTTTTGTTTTAATATGCATGATATTTACAAATGCAAGAAGGATGTTTTGCTTTTTTTTTTTTTTTTTTTTTTTTTTTTTTGGGGGGGGGGGGTTGAAAAAAAACAGTTTAAATGTTAAAATAAATAATAGTCACCAACAAAGGTGAGAAAAGGAGTTGGTTATTGCTGTTTAGGGTCATTTACAGTAGTAAATGACCCTAAAAGTATGCTGAAGCTGGAGTGCAGATCAGAGGACCACATGTAAGCACAAAGGACAATACAATGTAACAATACTGTAACGATGTATCCATGTCTTTATTTGGGATGGAGCACCTATCCAATACCCGGGGCAGTGTTTCTCAATCAGGGTTCCTCCAGAGTTTGCTAGAGGTTCCTTGATCAATGACCAGTTTGTGACTCTCAGACCAGCTGCCACTGACAATAATTTCATTTTTGGCTATTTGTAAAGGATTCCTCCCACTGACCCCCATGCCAATATACTATGATCTCTGGATATAGTATTTATAGAAGAAGTGTCAAAAAAAGTTGTGAAAGGCTGCTCCAGAGACACAGCTAAAAATGAAGTTCTTTGTTTGTCTTCAGGTGAACCAAGGTCATAATGAGGACCTTGCAATAAATTGGAAGGTCCACTTACACCCCCCCACATTTCCCTTTACAAATCACCCTACAACCACCTCTGCCTGCCTAGGTGAGGATGACATTACAATCCTTCTTTGGAGTGCACAGCAACCCAAATCTTCTGAGCAGACAATCTTGCAATGGACTGGTGTGTCTTGTGTCTGAGATATTCTCCAGGAGTCCTCCCAGAAGGATGGAGGCATCATCTAGAAGATAAGAGGGAGGAAGTCTGGCAATTCAGTTGGATTTTGGTCAGTGTACAGGCAATATATCAGTTGTAATGATGCTGCAGGCTGAATTTCTCACTGATATTTAGATATTTTAGGGCGTCTATTAGGGATCTTGGTCCTTTAGCTGCTGTTTGTGTCTGGGCCAATTGCTGCATGAAGATGCCTGTATGAACTGTAAATTTATATATATAATCTCACAGAAAGCTAATGACCCAACTTACTTACAGAGTGGGTTGTTGTCCTTTTTGCTTGCTTTAGAACTGCTTATCCTCACCCCATACAGGTCTCTAGGAATGCAAAAGCAAAAAGCTTCAAGCAGGTCAAATGTGGGTCAACTGTCAAATACACCAGCTCTAAATTGTGAATTACACCCTTGAAGCTCATCAATGCAAACTCTTAGAAACTTCAGTGCAGAAATCTCTCTAATAAAATCTGTTTTGGGAAGGAGGGAGAAGTCAACCTGTTACATTAACCTGAAATAAAAGTTCTTGGTGGACTAAATCCTTACATATGGGCACACAACAAGCCACTGTCTGGAGATAATAATGTTTTGTGATGTTATGAGGCGTGCCAGAGCCCTTTAAACATGTGGAGGGGTGAAGGTATCCCTTCTCTTCCTAGCACCATTTACTTTCCTGAAAGACGGCTCAGCTGTCAGCTGCAGGAGCTCTGGAGTAAAGGGGGTCTTAAACAAGCCATTCAGCTGGGTATATATCATGTGAAGCTTGACAGGCCAGAGATTATCATTACTGGGAGAAAAATCTGAAAAATAACCTCATAACTCATATCCCAACAGGAGCTTGAAGTGTGTTTCTCCCTTTTTTGAACTATTTTGGAGGTGGAACTGACTTTTTGTGGATTATCTCTACTTACTGCTCTGTGCAGCTGCACTGCCTTTATGCTGAACATACTGAAATGATATAAATGTAAAATGCAGTACTAGTGTTTAAATAGCATTTTAGAAGCTATCTATCTATCTATCTATCTATCTATCTATCTATCTATCTATCTATCTATCTATCTATCTGTCTAATCCAGCAAACCTGGGACGGATCTCTTAAAACCATTACCTATTATTTGCAAATGGTTTCATTTCTGGGCCAGATCCATTCCAGGTTTGTTAGATCACTCAGGTTCACTCATCTTCCCTCTATCTGCTTCAGTCTTGCAGCATTGCCAGCCATGGACAGAGCCAGATTAGGAACACAGATAGCTCTAGGCGGGATTGCAATTTCTCCAATGCCTGGTTTATACTTGTGTAGTAAATGTGCGTTACAATTTAAGCAAGACTGCACATGACCTTTTTTCGAGAATCGGATATAAGGCCTTGCATGGTAGTGCATCTTCAGACATTGCTGCACTTTGTGATAGATTGCAGCACAAATGTGATTTGGGAGTTACTTAAAATGTATAGCAGCTCAAGCTCCAATGTGAATTATTGCAACATGATAGTGTGAACAGGTAAATGGAAGAAATCCTCGGAGAAGAGGAAAACCTGTATACACAGCCAAAAATATGAAGCTCACTGTACGTGTCTGGGATTTACTTATGTTTGTGTCCTTTACGAGCTAGCATCTCAGTCCAGAAAGTTCATGGTGACCCGAGGTGATGGCTGAAGGAAAAAAAGGTTCCATCATTCTGTAGAAAAATATAGATAAAGGTTTTGTCTGGGGGAGTCATTTATGTAAGGGGGAATGAATATTTGGAAGTGACACACACATCAAATAATACATAGCATGAAAATTATATATAGGATGCTACATAAACTTTAAGTCAAAACTTTAGGCAAATAAATACAAATTAATAGAAATCTGTGTTAATTTATAAATTATTTAATTTGTTATTATTTATTTATTATTTATCAAATATAAGCAGTGTAGGCTCATAAACGTAACATGGTTCGAGCCTTTTCCCATTCCTGTGTGAAAGAAAGAAATAGCATTAGGGGTAATCACTAAAAGTCACTATTGCACTATTGGTTTTGTTGATTTTTCTTTCTATGTTGTCTGTGTTGTCTTATCTATGTTCTGCTTTAGGTTCATAGATCAAGATGCAATATGTAAATTCATTTCAACTAGTATTGTCTATGTGAGACTTTTGATTTTGGAGAACTAGAACTACATGGATGTTCTAAGAGATAGAAACTGACATCATATGATGGGAATACAGTTTATCTGTTATGTATTAGGAAAAGGCATATTGTGCTTTCTTCTCTTCATTTTTTTAATATATAACCATAGCAAACCTTTCGCTGTTCTTTGCTATATTATATTTCCCAAAATGCTCTGTCAGCCAGCAACTGGCTGAGTATTGTGGAATATCTAAGTCATCAACACTTACATATGGAAAGGTGCCCATCCATAGCGTGGACCCTTTAATCATACTATACAGTGCTTAAAATATACATGGATACCCTTAGTATATGCTGCACACAGGCACAGATCATCCCTTGTAAACATTCTACATGAAATAACATGAACCTACCCAGTAGCTTTTATTTTCGTTGAAATGAAACATTCACATAACTGTGTGATATTCACCAATCTTCCATGTTTTGGCAGCTTGACAGGGTTTAGGCAGGGCAGGGTTTAGGTAGACATGAAATGGGATTTTCTTTGCCTTTTAACCCATGAGACTTTTTAATTTGCCTATTTATATTTTGTAGCATGAAACAGTTTGACTTGTATGTTGGATGGGTTGTCAAAAGGAAATAACACACATGTGACACGACATATTGATCACAAAATTTGTACAGTTTTAAATGCAGGAATTTTAAGTGGTATTTGTGAACATTGCATTATTACTGTCCTATAATTAGAAGCTCAGACACAATCAATCACACAGTGTCTCTAATTTTGTAATATGTAGCCATTTTATGTTCTGCTTTTATCTTTATGTACCCATGTCTCAAATCTTTCACTCTCCTGCCCTAGTCGTTTGTTACCCGTGCACCAGATAAAATCCATCACACTCTACCAGCTCAGCCCAATCATCATTGTTCCACACATCTACGCCCCATACTTCACCCTGAGACTTGCTAGATCTGATAGAGGGGAAGTAAATTCTTCCTTTTACCTACAGCTGATTATCATCATTCTCCCAAGATGTTCTCTCAGGCTGACCTTAAATATAAGGTTTATTTGCTCAAAATCCCCTACTCTCATATACAAATGGCTTTAAAAATAAAGCTTAAAGCAAAAAAAAATAATAATGATAACCTGGCTTTACCTGCCAGGGCAATAAACTATATTCAGATCATTTGTTATGGGTAGCTAGACTCTTGAACATGACACATTCCATAATATATGAAATACTTATCCATTCCAGATTTGCTGGATAACCCAGGCTCACTGGCGCAAGTGTATCCTCTCCAGCCTTGGAGAGCTTTAATAAATCAGGCCCTCATGCACAGGGTTTGTTGAATGGTTTATTTCTCTCCACAGACTGTAAATAGAATAGCAGGAACAGGAGAATGTTCTACAGCCTTAGTAGTGAGCATAGTGGAGGGTCTACTGTCCCTTATTGTATTAAATAAAGGCCTTTGGTGGCTTTTTCATGAGTTTGAAAAGAAAGAGAAGATTTTCCTGTACAAAGTCATGTTTTATAAAGCAATATTTGGATCCACTAAAATAGGCAAATGCTAATTTTTTTCCTAATTTATTCTAATTAATTTGATAGTAAAAGCAAACAAATGTATACCATGGTTAGTGATAGCATATTAGTTGTTGAAGACATTGGGCTTGTGCATTTGTAATTTATTATACCATAACAAGTGCTAGAAGAATATTAATACAGAGTTTGATTTTGCTGACTTGTGCATAATAAAGACTTCATTAGATATTTTTACTTCTTGTGACAGCAGTATTTATTTTATAACTTTCCAAATGTGGTCTTCAATAAATGTTTTTAAGGACTTTCCAAATCATCAACTGTGCAAATGTAATCAATTACAGAACAGCACACAAAACCAAGGTTGCTTATTGAAGCATGACAGTCTATTATTGGTTTCTCTCCAGTCCTGTAGATTAAGATGATTTTGTTTTATGGATGACAAATTAGATTATAGCTTTTCAGATATTGGGGTAGTGATTCACTGATAACACATCAGAGCTGTTAGCTTAAAATATTTGTAATAAATGGATATTTCAATATCAGGTAGAAGTTTTGATAGAAGTTGGCATTAGCTTGCACGTTTGATGATCTTTTGGCTTGTTCAGCCTTTTGCCCTAATCCCCAAAATTTGTTACCTTTAAGTTTTGCTATGTCTTTTGTTGTAGGTAGGTAGGTCCCCAACTTTACTGTGCTTAGGTTAAAAATGCTTCAGTCCTCCAATACTGTGCTCCTCCCTTTAGACTGTAGAGTTTTTGTGTCATAATTTGTACTTATTATGGATACAGGTTGGTCATCTGCTGTCCCCGCCTAGCAGTTAATTAGCTATCTGTAGGTAAGTATGAATTTATTAGATTTTTTTTGCTGCTATACTGTATTGGCTGTTTAGAGACATGGATATATTTTCCAGTTGGACAAGTCTAAAGTCTAAAAAGTAAAACATTGTTCATAAATGTATGTAATGATGGCATACAAGAGCAATGTGTTATGTTTCTTCCTAAAGAGAATACAAGAGGAGTAAAAAAAAAACTGTACAAGTATACAATCAGGCAAAGATCCAGGATGTTAACCACAAGTGAACTTCGTTTTCTTTATACGTTGACCTCTTTTCTTTATTGGCTTGAAGCGTGAGTTGTATCTAACTTGGAGTATGGCTATGGTGCCTCTTAATTCAATTCTCCTGGTTTTGTAATGTCTCCCTTCAGTTGGCTCTGAGATGAATCATCGGAAATAATTATTCTGGGTTTGATTTTTATATTTTTGTTACAATTCTTTACTTAAGACCAAATTTGGTAATAGTTGTTTTTCTTGTGTATGGAAAACATTTTTTTATTCAATAGAATTGTTTGATGTGGGAACTATATTAGTTATTTATAGAGTCAACCTGTACCTTGTAAAAGGTAGGATGCACACATAATTAACTTGGGCATGGTAATTTAATTTGGCACTTATCCTAAATACCTGACTGCCTTGCTATCTAAATCCACCAAATTGCTGCCATTATAATTCTTCTGCATAACTTGGGACTAGTCTAACTGCACGGAAATATAATATATATATACTGTATATAATATTATATTAGGTGTATTTTCTTTCTTTATAGCTCAACTCACACACTTAGCTCAACACATCTGACTGCAATACTCTGCCTAAGCGTTGTCCTTCGTAGTGTTCATATACTAGATGTCCTCAGTCTTTTGTATTGAATTATTCTGGGTGTTATTCAACCCAGAATACTGATAAAGTCCTGTGAGTGCAGGCATCATGGACCCACCACCTAGGAGCATCACCATGACATGATGCACCCACAGAATAAAGATGATTTCATGGGAGCAGGACCACTTTCTACAAGGAGAAAAGCTTACAGTGTGAAAAAGCAAGAGCACCCTGCACATCATGGTATTGTCCATAACAGATTAGAAAAAAAGTTAATGTAAAGAGGAGAAAAAAATGTTAGCTGGGGAATCCTTGGAGTAGGGGGAAGTTCATTGGTGGATTTTAAGTATTAGTCACTCTTGAATATATACCCAAAAGTACATAGTATTTAAGTGTGGGCATATCTTCTTTACTCCATCATTATGGTAGCTGTAGCTGCTATTTTTAATCACTCTTTGAATGTACACAATCTTGTGTAAAAAATTCCATGAATAAGGAATACTCCCCAAATATTGATGAACTGCGGGACTGGGATGTTTTCTAAAATGGCTCAGGTGGCAGCATGGGTCGTACAGCACGGGTCGTACAGCATGGGTCGTAGAGCTGGTTGTCCAAAAAGTTGTTAGGTAGGTCGTTAAATGAGGATTATTTAATACTGGGAGATGTTGTGTAAACAGAAAAGGCCTCAAATCAGAGCTTTCCCTATAAGCTAACACTGAAAGGAAACCATATGAAGGCTACCATTAATGCTAGCATTCTAAAATGCTAACTGACAGGCTGCCTCTGGCTTTTCTACTTTCTGAGTTGCTGATGAACACAGGAAAGTCAGCATGAAATACCAGTAACTGATCCTAGGTCCTAGGTCAGAAGGCAACAAAGTATGAAACCATTGGATTAGTAAGACAGCCACAAAAACTAGCATTTTTGGAAGGAGAGGTCAGCAACAGAATCCTACATATGGAACTGAATACTATAATCAGAATCATATTTATTCTGTTTTCTCTAATTATTTGTTTTGAGAATGTGCAAACATATGGCACAAAGTACAAGAGTGCATTCACTTCTATTAGAATCTGTTTTTATGTGAAATATTTTAATACAATAATTTGTATTTTAATTAGCAAACAGAATAGAAGATCCCATGAATGCAGGAAAATTTATTAGCAATGTATGTTATAATGTTATTCCAGATAAATGGTATAATATCTGGAAGTTGTCTAAAATAAAAACAATGGGCAATGCTACTCCGCCTTCCTCCAGATGTCTATTATAAAATTTATTCTTTGCTTTTTTTCATTAAGAAAACTCTTTGGTCCCTTAAGAAAATGACCTTCTCTCCCATCCATCCGTAGTAGTAAGGCTGCCAGACTATTTTATCTCACTTCCAGATCTTCATCTGTTCCTTTGCTGTGCATGTTCTGGACTGTTTCCTAATATTCTCAATAATCAAATGTATGACCTTGACCCAACCAGAACTTACGTTCCCCCATGGTCCAATAAACAAGGCCTATACTTTATCTGTTCATGCCTTCTCCTCCACACACCCTTTCAACTAATTTTATCTCCTTTGGAATCAAAATAATGGATTGTAAACATTCTCTGCAGCCCGAATTACATCTAATTATAACTTGTGCTTTCTACAGGCATAGCTTGTATTTATAAATTCCTGCAAGGGTTTTGCTAACATTAGCATGAGTGGCTTCTGTCATTTTATAGGCAGCTACAGTTACTCATTTCTTAAAAACTAATTTGTAGCCATATAAACTATTAGCAGTGATAACAATGCTTCCTTTATTGTAAACCCATTACACTGTTTGGTACCTCTTTTATGGGTTCCACCAACCACAATAAAGGCTTTAGATAGAAAATAGTTACTATTTTCTGAAAGGTATACATTAGTCCAAATTGTAAATGAAACCTTGTATGCCTCTATGGTTAGAAGTTCAGTTTTTAATCCAGCCAATGCTAAAGTGTACCAGTCCACCCCGTTTCCAGTTTGCCACCTCATGATCCCAGAATGCTTTGTTGGTGATACTGGGACACCCTTCTTGCTGCCTCTCACAGTTGTGTTTGCTGGAAAGCATTATTAATTCACTAAATTCCTTCCTTTGCCTAGATTTTCTGTTTATTAACCAAAGGGTTTTACATATTCTGTATAAAAGAATTCAAGGCCTAGTAGGCATATACAGAGGCTCACTATGAACATGAGAAGTTTTGGCTGTTCTTTGACACATTGTACAGCTTTCTTGTGTTGTGCTGTATGGAGTCTGTCTATACCAGTATATTATTGGGCCTTATAGTACATTAGGCTTTCATGTTCAATGTAGGTACTTTCAATTACCTCTGTCCTTTGTTACAACCCATCTTTCATATACTCAAGTTCTGTTGTGCCCTCACTGTCTTTGCTAGTAACATTGGCCATACCTCCCATGACACTACCAACTACAAAAGATCCAATATTAGCCATAGTTATTAGTAGAACATCTTTTCCATCCCAGTGATGCTATTCTATAACCCCATGACAAGCTAAACAGCCATACTTTTCCTTCCCAGTGCAGGTTTGCATAGAGAGGTAGTAATGTGCAGAAAGGAGGGTGGCAACATCTCATCTACAGTATGGTCACGGATGTGCTCCAATGGGATTGCTTCCTCAGCAAGATTAAAAAATGGAAATGGAAAAACATAGCAAGATTATAGCTGTAAAGGCAGTAAATTGTGCTCAGGAATCTCAAGTAAAGCTTGTTGACCTCCAGATAGAAGTTCAATGAAAAAAGAAGAAATTATTCTTTAGCAAAATAATGCCTAGTGGCAACAGCAATTTGCTGCATTTATATTTCCAGGTGAGGGTTAGCAAGACATTATATATATAGGTAAATATTTATGATGATCATACAAAAAGTACAAGCATGTTTTGTATTAAACTTTGGTCTAATACTTCAACAATTTCCATTTACATATGTGTATCAATCAGTAGCAATATTTTGATATTGATGTCCCTCGAACTGTGGCTAATTGATCTCCAGTTTCATAATGTCTGCATAGTTCTGGGGCGAACATCCCTTGGTAGAGCCAGCTGCATTACTCTAATGAGGTTTTTAGTTGTCTAATAAGGAGATATTTTAGCCGCTATTGTAAGGCAAGGTGAAAAGTTGAGAAAAACTGGTTTAGATACTTTGAGTGGGGGACAAGTTGAAAGTTAAGTTAGAGTAGCAAATAATAAGTGTGAGGCAAAGAGTTAAAGCTAAACTTTAGGTATATATAAAAACTGTAGATAAATCATCTCTGTAATCCTTAATACATCATCAAATGTTTTTTCTAATTGTAAGCAGTAGCTGTATTTGAATAAAAACCTGTATCAGCCTTATATAGTCCCTAAACGGCATGGAAGGGAACCAGCTCTCAAAGTTTGATACCCTAATAGAGTGTTGTAGCACCAAGACATGAAGTGAGAGGAAATCTCCTAAATGAGGCCAGGAGGCTGTGTTACAAATCATTTGGAGGATGCATTAGGGTAAAGGATAGGTAGGAAGTTCTGGTCTTATCATATTGCAGTAATAACTTCCCTTCTGATGAGTTAAACCCAAAGATATAGGATGCCTCTAATGACTTCAGTGACTTTACCAAAGAGCCACATATAGGATTTAGTAACTTTCTACAGAAGGCTACAGGGATGCAACAGTAAATGGTCAAAGACTACAGACATTGAACGAGAGATGGTCAGAGACAATAGACATGCTGCAGGACATGGTCACAGACCTGCTATGACTATTGTTGAAGATTGGGGACATGCTTCAGTAGAAATTCATAGACTGGAGACACATTACATGAGACTGAGATTACTTCTATTTACTGTCCCATTACAAATCAGTGCTTCTGTATGTGTGCTACCTACTTGTACCACATTTGATATTTCACTCAATATCCATTGCTGAACCATAATGGATCACACAGAAAATTAAAGAAATACACCAAACCAACTACTAAAAGCCAGTCTGAAGAATATTTTTCCTTCACTTACTTAGACAAAGAAAACACAGTCTGACCCATGCAAGAACCCGGAGGGCCAAAGGGCCACAGGTTGTGCAGTAAGATTCCAAACTCTTCTTAGACAGCAGTTGAAATCCTATGAATGTTCCATGTCTTCCCAATCCCTATTTTACATAGTCATTCCTGGAGTTCAGTTTTAAAACATCAATATCTGTTAATCTGGAGTTCTTTAAAACTTCCAGTAATAACGAACCCAATGAGTGTGTGTTTCATAGATCCTGTGTTTCTTTATAAAGGAAACGTACATTCCTGTCTACATGACGTAGCCTTTGAGCTATAGCCATAACAATGAACACATGATTGTTTCCTAGTTGTTTGCAAAGGCACATGTCATAAACACAAGACTGGGAATCCAGGTGTCTGTCAGAGGAGATCCTAAACAAAGCCGTATCTGCTTCCTCTGCTCAGTGGCTGCATCTCTCTCTGAAATGATTCAGACCTCAGCTGGCCTGATTCATTCATGCATCAATTATGAAGAAAACCATCGGTGGAAGTGGGAAACTGTGAGATCCTCTCAGGAAATGTTTCACCAAAATAAACTGTTTGAAAGAAAGCAGGTCAAAAGCATGCCTGTTTTCAATGTCAAGCAGCTGAGTGGAATAACTGTTTTAAATGGAAAGGGGAATTTAGAATGAATATGCAGAAGGCTACGTTTAAGAGTTGCAATATGACATTTGGAATGATCACAAGGCTACAATAACACTTTCTGATACTTTACTTAAAGAAGGTAGATAAATAGAACAGATCCTTAATATCATGTGACATTTACAACAATCTCTGTTGTGCTTACAAGACAAAAAAACATGCACAGATGTAAACTCCACCTACCGTAGTCCTAGATAACTTAGTTAGGTTTAGTTTGATTGAAAAGCCCTCAATACATGCACTGGACTATCCCCCATCCACATGGAGTCTATGGAGGGGCTAAAGAAGAATAAGGAGGATAGGGCTGGGGATTAATAATTTAAGGCAGAAGAATAAGACTGAAAAAGAGAAGATGAAGAAAGTAGGTAGAGGGGAGAACTGGGAGAAGAAGGAGAAATGTGAATTTGAATGGTCATGGGTTCGATGGAGGGTGGGGAAAAAAGGGGCAAAGGCAAACGTCTGCCTGGCCCACCATAGTTTCAGAATGATGTCCAAAATATTTGGGAAATTGTCTTGGGCTACACTAACACTTGCTTGTTTTAGTTCAGTTCTTTCCCCCAGCCTTTCTTCTGACTTACATTGTTTGTGTAAGTGAGGGGATTTTTCTTGCAAAAAGCCATATATCATAATATGCTGAAATGCAGCTTAAACTGTTATATCATAGTCCTAATACCAGCTGGACCATTTTTCTAACCACTGGCGATGAGGTGTGTTACTTCTCTGGTGCAGACTATTTAATGAAAAGGAGAAAAATAACTAACTTTTGTTGTCAAGGTCTCTGTGGTCCCTTGCTAGATTTAGAAACAGAATGGATTATCTGTGTGCTCAGTAAAATAGCTGACAAGGCTCCAGGTGACAGTAAGAGAAGAAAACCTAAAGGAAATGGGGTATGTTAACAAGTTATGCTGCAAGCTATCTATTAGAGCTGTTGCATTAGAAGTTTGGCTGAGCACACAGGTTCATTTAAGTTCATGGTAAAGTCCAAAATCAGTTTGATAAAATATTTGTTTGTAAAGCATTTCACACGCAATACTACTATAGAAAGTGGACACGTAATTCTAAGAATGTACTGGTCCAGCACTGATTTCAGCATTCTTATGTTTTCGCTGCATGCCATAAAACATTGTTTCTTGACCTTTTTGAAATTAGGGAATCATTGGAATCAATTTCAGGACTTTGGGGCACCCCTGCTGTACTTACTGTATCCACAGCTCACAGTATATTACTGACCTAACCTATCAGTAGCCACCCAAAAACAGCCGGCTGGTTACTGAAAAGTGATGGCTGGTGTACCCAGCTAAAAGGAAATGGGGTTCCGCTGGTTTTATAATGTCTGTCTGAACTTCCCTTGAAATCATCATATAATAAAGCAAAGCCAATGCTGCTCTCTCTACTTGTGCAGGATGATGGGAATTATTTCCACACTTTCCTCTAGTTTTCTGCATTCATCCTGTAGTCGGTGGACCTGTTGGGTCTCTCCCACTGCTCTGCTGTTTGCACATACTATGAGTCTGAGTTAATAAAGCTCCTATAACTGAAGAAGATACACTTTTATGGATGGGGTAACTGTATAAACAAGGACTACAAATAATATCCTGACCTAATCACCTCTTTTCCTTTATATTGAACAATGAAGGAACTCTCCCATCCTGTTAGCATGTTTCAGTGTTAGAATGACAGCACTGTGCAAAAGCATAGAAACCTGACTGGCTCAGGATGCTGGCCTTCCTTCTCCCATTCTGTGTTTTATTGCAAGATCTTATGTACTATTTTGGGTTTTAACATAAATTTTATTTTTTTTTGCTCACATTTTAGCTCATTGAATCTATGCTTCATTTAATTCCCCCCATTATCTCCGACCAGTAGGCCTAGTCAAATGATATCTTTATGAAGCAAACTGTTCTGTGGTCATTGCAATTCCCCAGATAGCTCCCACTAAGTGCAGATAATAAAAAGCACACAGCTTGTATTTTGTCTAATGCGCTAGCTCTAGACATAGCTCAATTTGTCACTGATACCTATTTGATATCCTGCACATACCAGATTTGTTATAATAAGCAAATTGCTAGCCACCTACTGTGTTGTAGTTTATTATTACAAAACAGAAACATAGCCTAAATAACTTTGTTTTGGCTGAAAGTTGTGGAAATTGGGTTTTAAAGTAAATTGCTTCTAATTTCCCATATTAGAACATAAAGAATTAAGTGCAAAACGTAAGTAAAAAGTATATTTTTATATGCACTGTTAGCTTTAATAAAATTAATCTCTACCAAATGTATATTTTTTTTTCTTCTTACTTATAAACACATATACCAGTGAGGGAACTTCCGAAGACCTAAGGTTTCCCAGAGCCCCAGTTGAAAATTTCTAACTTAGCAAGCTTCTTCAATTGAGAGACAATCTGAACATTTTATTTGTTACAGATCAGTAACATATAGTAAAGCATCTATTGAAGATATTGATTTTGGTAACCAATGTCTAAATGGCAGTTTCCATAATTTAGCAAAGATGTCCTTCTCTAGACACAGCAGAAAGTGCATGGAAAATATTTGAATAAGATGTCAAAAAAGTCTGACAGGCTTTGTGGTTTTATCTATTCCCCATGCAAAATGAAAAAAGCGCTGTCCTTATGTAATTAATTAAACTAACCTGGAATCCTTATCTTAATGTTGGTGGCCACGGGATAGATCTACATAAATGTGTGCATAGGTTTATTTCTACATATTATGATAGACAATACAATGCTCTTCTTTTGTCTTAAAGGGATCTCTACTTTAAAGCAAAACTATCAATGTAAAAAAAAAGTACACTTACCTTTACAAGTGGAAAGCCATTGATCCCTCCACAATCCTAGTCCAGTCAGTTATTCTCAATTCTGGCACAGACTTCTTCTGAATTGTTCTTCCTACGTCACCCGATCTTGCACTGTGCAGGCTCGAGATCAGGTGACGCGGCTTTTGGAAAAAAAAATCGAAAAGACAGAATTTGCAATCTCACCTTCAAATTAAAAAAAAATAGTATTAACATAAAAAACACACATTATTTTAGTTTGCTTAGAGTTGCCACTCAACATAGCATAGAGGTTTCTAATTTGGCAAACCAAAAAAAATGTTTTGGATCGTTTGGTCTTTTTCAGCCTTTTTTAACACCGGGGAACCACTAAGTTCATGTCTTAAGGTGCTGTTACTAAATTATACTATCTGTACTTCATGGTACTTTAGCATGATCAGTAGGCTAAAAATGTGTTTGCAAGAATATTTGACACCCAAAGCACCTAAATAATTTTAAAGTATAAGACAAAATTAATTCCAATTATATCATAAAATTTAATTTATAATTATGATAGCCCAAAAAAAAACACAGAAAATAAATTGTAGTGCTTTGTTAGATTGGTATGTAATGTAGAAATGCCCCTTTAAATTGGTGGCCAGTAAAAAGTGTCATCCTACATTGGTGATAAATATTGTGGTTCTATGGTAGTATACCAAAAATTGTCAGCTTGCCTTCCATGATAACAATCACTGTCCGTGTAAGAAGGACCCCTAAACAACATTGTTGTTTCCCTATTACTGACTGCTTAAATACTATTGCTGTCACTGGCTATTGAGAGACAGAAATAGTTCATTTATCAAGGAATTTCTTACAACCTCAGGATAAACCCTGGTTGAGAAAGATCAGTCTAACTCAGTATTTTATTTGATTTTCCATTCAAATTGGTATATATCATGATATTTTTTAAAAAGTGATACATAGCAATAGTATTTACATATGAGCTTTAAACCAATGTATGGTATTTAGAAAATTTCCATATCTCAGTAAAAAATAACTTTTTCTTGACCCTATAAAGAGGCAGAAAAAATCTTGTGGGGCCGGTTTCCAAGTCCAATGCCTAAAATTGGCAGCTTGCCTTCTATGATAACATTGGTTGACAATCACAGTGATTCAGCTGTTTTTGATATAATGCAACGGGTCTACAATCTGTCTTTACCACCTCTGCTTGCTAAACATTATAACCTCCACTACTATCTGCCGAGCAATAGCACAAATGCTTGTCAGATGTCCTGGAAGAGTATGCACTGCTTCTTACAGCCGTGATGTATGAGGAGTGAAGCCAGTGACATATTAACAAGCGAGCAGAAGTCAAAGAATTTCTATGATTTTAAAGACACAGAACAAATCTTCAGTTCCTGATATCCTTTGACATAACGGTATTTAACTTGTAGCCCTTGACCTTCTCGTGCTTGTGTGACTTGTGACTTTGATCTGACAATGTTTTTGAGAAGATACCTCAAAGGAGTTGTGTTGGCAGTGTACAACAACTGCAATCAGGTTATGAGTTGGCTTTGTATCCGAACACAATTCCAAGCAAAGGTATTTTCATTAAAGCTGTATGGGGCTAATGATTACTGCGGAACATCACACAGATAAAAGTCTTCAAAACAAGTCAAATAAATGCAGACAGAGTTGGACACTGAATCACACTGATGTGCCAGGAGGACCTGCAATTCATTATCTTTAACTGAGTGTTTCATGCTCTTTCATGCATCAAATAGCCAAAAATACAAGACAGATGCTCTGTTTTTATTGAACTAGGACATTGAAGAGATAAGTTATCCACAATGCCTTTAAAATTTAAATACATATGTATGGGGCAATGACCTAACCAGGTAGATCAGCTAAAGGAAAGTGTCTCTTTGCTGATAATATTTGACAGTGTACTGGCCATTGCTTAGATATAACACAGATCAAAATCTATACCACCTCTTTGACTTAGATATCACTGTGGCTGGACAAATCTATTCACCGGGCCAGCAAGGAAAAAGATAGTCCAGACTGTGTTTTGAAATGTTTTGAAAGCTTTAGAGTTTAAAGAAGTCATTGCACAACATGGATCGTATCCCATCTCAGTACAGGCAGACATAGAAGGGACTGTGTAGAAGAAGCAAGAGTTCAAAAACACATTGGGTGATAGAATGGTGAGATACCATAGTCCTAAGATGGTGGCTGGTTGTGTAGAAATAACTAGTAGTGGTTTGTCACAATTAACTGGACTTGGTCTGCTATGTTAAAGACATTTTTGCAGCTTATTCAAGCAACTTCTTCATTTCCAGAGAGCATCAGAAACATACACCAACATTTATATCCTGTCATTGGGATAAACATTTTAAATTCATGTGGTTGACAAATAGGCCCTGATTTAATAAAGCTTTCCAAGACTGGAGAAGACACGCTTTCATCGATGAACCTAGCTGATGAAGCAAACCTGGAATGGATTTCTTAAAAGTCATTTTTTACTATTCCTAGTATCTCCCCCAGAGGACCCCTGCTTCGTTTTTTTTTTGTTTTGGCCTGTGCAGACTAGGTACCTTTATCTATTACCTAGCATTCTCTCTGCTATCAAGCAACCTGCCCACATCCCTGGCATTCCTGGACTCGTCCTCTATTATCGTGTCTCGTGATCCCCTGAAAGAGCCGCACAGCAAAACTTGATGGGTACTGAGACCTACCTCTAGAAACAATCACTTTAATACTATTTATGTCCTAGCTGAGTTTTGCCTAGCTTTTGTTGACACTGTTTAATTAAATGTTACAACAACAACAACCCTCTTCTCTCTGGTTTAGAATTCCCACTTTCAGCAGGCTCTGAAACTAGTTTATTACCTTCTATATACTATTCAAAGCAAAAAAGTGCCTTTTGTTACAGTTTATCTAGAAAAAGTGTTTGATCCTGACCTGCAGAGTTTGCCCTCCTATGGGTCATCCATTTGTTGGGGGGTTCACCTATGAAAGTCCTGGTAAATGTGACAAACCCCAATTTGTTATAACATGACCATTTTCACAGGCATATTGCTTACAAGTACCTTTACAATCCGTTTTTTTTTAGAATTCTTCAGATACCCAAGATTAGCTAGCATGGATCAGCTGGAGATCTTTTAGCCAAAGTATGCTGCTAACTATTAGAGTTGATTACCTAGACCCACTTAGCATGACTTTTCTATAGGGAACAAGTTAAAAATCAAAGGTATCTGTTGAAAATGGGAAATCTCTCACCAAATTGGTTATTACTATTGGGGGTTTTTAAGTATATCATCAGAAATGGAAATACTTACTATTTTCTGGGAGGATGCTACAGGTCATTTGATTTTTGGTTCAGTTGTATGTACGTGTAAAAGACCCAGATAAATGTTTACTTTATAATTAAGTATTTATCTAATTTTTCCCCAGATTGTAAATATATATGCAGACGCTAAAACTAAAGAGTAATCACAATTAGCAAAGCCTATTAACAAGCTTTGTATGTCACTGCTTTTGTAATAGCAGATCAATCATAGTGCTAAGCCAGTTCTGGTCTCCCTTGGACATAAATCATTCTTCTTCATTCCTTTCTTTGGTCAAGCAACATCAACAAGAAAGATTATTTAGACAGTATATAGCTAATTTCCCATATAAACAGTTGGAGGAAAAAGTTCTAAACACTGCTTAGTAGCTAATTATCCCCATGACTTTGGCTGCAAATGAACCATATTGTTAGTTGTAGGATGATTGCCTAATTGGCCATCCATTTCAATACAGATCTTTGTAGGGGTTTGAATTGTTAGAACATACTACTAGCCTACTTGGAATAGAGATTTTTACAATACAGTGTTAAAGATATATTGTTATAAAAATACATGTATCTTTATACCAAGTTGACTTTAAAGTATGTCCCAATATATATATACCAGCTCTACATTTTTTGTGGGGCTTCAGTAAAGTTAGAAACGCCCTTGTGTATTTGTTGTGTAGCAGTGTAGTTGTTGGCAGCAAGAAGGTAGAACCTTGGTCATATTTCTCCAACTTTTTACTTATTCCTTCTAACTTTTAACACAGTAAATAAATTGTGAAGATTGGTTACATAGGTCCTGATTTATGAAAGCTCCCCAAGGCTGGAGAGGAAACACTTTCATCATGAAGTTGGGTGATCCAGCAAACCTGGAATGTATTTCCTTAAAGTCATTAGCTATTTATTAGCAAATGTTTTAAATCCTGTACCAGATCCATTCCATGTTTGCTGGATCACACAACTTCACTGATAAAAGTGTATTGGAGAGTTGCCTTGGAGAGTTTTATTAAATTAGGGCCATAGTCTTCACTTTTGACTAAAATTCAGGCAAATAGTCCCTGCTATATAACAACTGTAATAATAATATTTATAATATATAGGTCTGAATCCAGAATAAGAGGCTTCAGAACTAAAAATGAATGGAAGGGCAGATACATAGACAGTAAGAATTTAGATATTTTTCTATTGTTGGAACTTTGTGCCTGGATTATTTTAGGCAAGATCACCTTAAGGACCCTTTTTATGGAAAGATCAAGACAGATCTTAGTATTTTCCTGCTAAAATAAATCTTATCAATAAAACACTTCTGAGTTAAAAGACTTTACAGCTATGACGTTGGCACTTTGAGCACTTTAATATAAAAAAGTATTTAGGTAAAGTATGTAAATAATTTATTTAAAGTAAACAAGCCAATAGGTGTGCACCTGCTGAGTACTTTACAAACCATCCAAACCCTGATGTAATCATTAGTTACCATTTATATTAGTTCCTTGGCAATAACAAATGTTGCAAGTTATTCTACAGTAATTTTTATTGTAATCATTTTTTTTATTATACTACTTTATCAGACTATAAAGAAACTAAGCAACACAGACGCAAATAATTTTCTTTCAGAACCATTCTGGTTATAAACAACTGCCAGCTAAGTCAAACATTTTACTTACTTTTCATCAATGTTAAAAGTTGTAACAAATACAGTTGAATTTATTTCCAAACAAAATTCATTTCTACAAAATTCATTTCTACTTGGAAACCATTTTGATTTTCTTTGATTTATTGTTTTGAAACCTAAATATGTTTTGGATTCATTGGGTACAGTTTTCAATTTGTCTTGTAAACAAAATCTTCATGGACAAAATTGCCAGTTTCGGTTTTTTCTTCGTAGTATGATGCTTTTTTTCAGTGGTTGATACCATCATTATTTTCCAAGGAAAAATTGTTCTTGACATGATTGTAAACATGACATGATGAGTAAAACTTATAATATTTTATTTCATTTTTCTTTTTTTACTTTTTCATAGTTTGCCTCTTTTGTTTTATTTTGACATTTTTCATGCTGATCAGTTTTCATTTTTTTTTTACTTAATATATATAAAAGGCAGATATTTTGAGAATCTTTGCAATAAAACCCTTATTTTGTGCTATCAAGGATATATTTAAAAAAACATATTGGAGCTCTAAAGCAAAATCAGTAAGACTCATAGGATCTGTGTATTCTAAACAATACCAGTCCAACCATCTGTCAGTAGGATCCAAAATATCTTATGTAAGCGAAAAGTACCAGGTCCAACTCTCTTTTTACGATAACTCAATCTTTCTATTATTATCATATGTTTATATAGCACCAACATAATATACAATGCTTTACAGGATGTAAAGTCAATACCTGTCCCTCAGAAGTTTTCACAATCAAATGTCCCTTACAGTTTAAGCCACTTTGGTTGGTGGACCAATTAACCTATCAGTATGTTTTTGGGATGTGGGAAGAAAACCCATACAAAAATCCAGATAGTGTCCTGGCTTGGACTTTGGTACCCTAGTACAGCAATGACAGAGTGCTAAACACTAATCTATCTACATCTGACATCTTTCACCTTTATGGAAAATGTAACATTTTTCTTGTTTTGTTTATAATTTAGGAAAGGGTTAGATAGAACCCTTGTCAGAATTTAATTGACGTAGATATCTATTTACCCTCTTTATGGGGCGTATTTTTAAAACAGGGAATCTGATATTCCCTCAAACATTCCTTCGTGGGAATCTTTAAGGTCCATGTGTTTCAATGGCAGTAATTTATTTCCCCCGGGAAATGTTTAGGTGAATGTCAGATTCCCTGTTTTTTAAATTGGGCCCTGTTTGTCCTTGTGACCAATTAATATCGGGGAAGAAATTAATCCACTCAATGAAAGTCCATCGCAAATTCAGAACAGGAGGTGAAGGTATATCTTGGAATGGGGGGATTTTTACTCTCACTTTGGAAAGATTTCTTAATCCCTCCTTCACGATCTCCAGTATAGGGAGTACAGAAAAAAAAAAATAAACTGCCAAGCAAGAAGTGAAAAGTTTACATACACTTTAGGGGTCAGATTTAGAGACATTCACGCACTAGAGGCATGAAGCAGAAAACAAAAAGCAACTCGATTATACTTCACTTCTATGATGGGCAAGTGGGTTGCAGTGACAATAATTTTGACTTTGTATCAGATGTAAATTAGTAGGGTTATATTGAAACTGGAACAAAATCCAAGTTCACACTATGGAAAGTGAAGCAGTTATTTTATGTTTTCCTTTCCATTTGTATTTCTTTTTATCAGTTTTGAAGCCAAACTGAAACTGCAGAAACTTCAGTATCAATCCTGGCACTCCATGTGCAATATGTTTGTTGGCATAAACATGGGTACAAATGTAACTATATCCTTCAGCTTTTATGTATGGTGTAGTCTCTCCTTTATATAAATTCCAGCTTACTAAGGGGATTGTTCCAATGCCTTTCTACACACAAATGCTAGAACTACAGAGCAAGTGCACACAGAACCCATTCCTCTCTATTACCAGTCAATGACACAAGCCTGGCTAAATACAGATATTACAATATGCATTAATCAAATTATATAAAGCAAGTATATACTGATCCCTTAGTTATTTTCAATTATACTTAGACCACTCGCTAAAAATAAATAGAATACATTTAAATAGCTGTTCTAATTAGAGATTCACCACTTCCCCTAAATGTCTCACACAAATAATGTAGAGGGTTGCTCCTTTTTTTTAAACTCATTCCCACTTTTGCAAAAACAGGCAGAAAAACTCACCTTACAACAATGCATTTTAATATGCAAAATGATGTTTACCGCTATGCTTTTATTTTATTATGAGCAAAACCCCAACACGCTTGTACTGGAGCTGCCAACACACATTAAAGCTGCCACTCCACTTGAAACTATTGAATTGCCCTACTGCACAAATGCATATAGGGCATTGCTTAGTGTGATTGGGACCTAGATAATTCCCCCCGTTGTTGTTGTTGTTGTTGTTATTATTATTGTGTGATTGTGTGAAATACAGGATATGCTGGTAATATTGGGAATATGCATCTCTTATGTGAGAGTCATTTTAAAACTTAGTAATTGATTTTATATAAGTGAGTACCCTTAAGTTCTCATATAAAAAATTATATTGGAGGATAAGTTATTCCCATTTGAAAGGAATTCTGCACAAAGGGGCTGGTAAAATTTGCCACAAGTACTATCACAAAAATTTTACAGGTTGCAAAAGAAGCAGAAGTTCCTTCCAATGGACAACCTTGACCCATCAGTGGATCTGACTTTTGGATGAGCTACACAGTGTCAGGTTTGGCTCAGTGGAGCACTGACTACTTCTGGCCTAAAGACGATAATGGCTCATGTCCAACCTTTGTTACAAATCTACAATGTTAAGGGATTTGGAGAAAGGTTATGGAAGCTAGCCAGAAGAGTTCAACAGTTTTTCCCACGTGCTAGTCAAGGTTATTGTTACTGAAAAGCTATAGTGACTTCTGTCTAAAGAATTCTTACATAGACCAATATCAGGACCATACACAGGAATACTGCCCGTTGGTTGTTGAAAAAATATGCCAAGGGGCTTTTAGTGGAGGTGGAGTAGTATAACAAAAGCATTTTTGCCACTGCCAAAGCTTTTAATAATTTTTTTTTTCCCCAGGAACCACCCAGTCACTGTCGTCAGATAAAAGTTTACTTTTTTTTTTCCTTTTATGTTTAATTGTATTAATTTACATGAGTTGCTTTATGGCTTGTGATTAGAGAATCTGTCACTCAGCAATTTAAAAGAAAAGAACTAATTAGTACAGAACCACTGAGATGTAGCAAGCATCCATGCATTTGCTATTTATACT